>NC_060178.1:46318703-46661203 GCF_021184085.1 Oncorhynchus gorbuscha
CCGGATTCCTCTATTCTACTATTATATCTACTATATACCACAGGCTCTGGCCAACAAAAGGGATGAAAAGTGACTAACTCAAAGGCCAAAAATGTTGCCACCCCCGAAGACACACGAGAAAGACACAATGCAGTACCTGCACAACTATGGCTTTATAAAATACTGATATACGACGTGACAGGCGATACATGTCTCCAGGGTCGTAGCTGAACAGAGCAGGAGGACGTGTGAGCGTGCGATCTAAAGGCTTCTAACGACAGATATGCAATCAATAGGCTGACTTTCATTTGCCCAGAGCATAACTGTGATGTGGTACGCACGAGTACGCAGTGTTTCGATTAAGCAGGGGAGTAAAAAGACTGTGTCTCCTGTGTCGAGAGGGCATGCCCTTTTGAACCCTTGGCGCTCTGAGAGATTGTGTCGAGGCCATAAAGGAACAAAGGGGATGTTTGGTCATTGAATAGGCTCCTTATGGCTCATTGGTAATAATGTCACACATTGAGGCGTGTTTTAGGGAGAGCAGATGATGGCATAATAGCTAGCAATGTGTTCCACTACACTGACAACATTATGGCAGTAACAGGGAGAAAATAGAGCAGCTGGATGATATGCGATGAATAACTAAACCTGTCACTATTCACCTCTAGAAAGAAATGCTGATATAATGCATTTTCTCATGAAACTAGGCAAGTCAGTTAAAAACAAATTCTTATTTACAATGACGGCCTAACCCGGCCAAACCCTAACCCGGACGACACCGGGCCAATTGTGCACCACCCTATGGGACTCCCAATCACAGCCGGTTGTGATACAGCCTGGAATCTAACTATGGTCTGTAGTGACACCTCTAGCACAGATGCAGTGCACTTTAACCACTGCGCCACTCAGGCCACTGTGCCACTGAGTGTCTGTGTGTCTGTGCCACTGTGTGTCTGTGTGTCTGTGCCACTGTGTGTCTGTGTGTCTGTGTGAACGAGAGAACGAAGAAGTTAAGTTAGGGATCGGCGTCCCGTCAATGGGACAGTTGTAAATCATGCTGCGCCTTGTGTCATGATCGCAGATTTTAGAGAAACAACAAATGTCAGTACATATAAATGTCTTATATCGGCTGAAAGCTTAAATTCTTGTTAATATAACTGAACTGTCCAATTTACAGTAGCTATTACTGCAAAAAAACGCCATGCTATTGTTTGAGGAGAGCTCCTAACAACAAAACTATTTTTTCGCCGCGAAAGGTTTCATAAATTCACCTCTGAAGGTGAAATGTGTACTTACATTCTGAAATCTTGTTCTGGTTTATCATCCAAAGGGTCCCAGAGTTAACATGAAGTGTCGTTTTGTTAGATAAAATCCTTATTCATATCCTAAAAAGGTCCATATACCATGCCCGATCGATTTTGCATTTCCACTTGTTTAATTCGCAAAGAAAGGAATCTGTGAAAATCTAACCCTAAAAGTTGTTTCAACCAGACAAATCACGTTTGTATGTATACCTCAGAGATGACTTCACTATATCAATAGGGGTGTAGTATATCCTATAGGACACCATATCAGAGATCCTAGAACGTAACCAGACTTCACTATATCATTAGGGGTGTAGTAAATCCTATAGGACACCATATTTGGTCAGAGAGTGACGCCTTCTTGGCACGCCAATGACGCGGACGGTCATCACTTGAATGACTCTAACTTTGTCAAATAAGCACCAATCGGGGTCAAAAAAGCTAGCTAGATAGCCAATGAGCTGGGATTTACGGGACTATCCGGAAACCCTGTATATGTCATAAAATGTAACTACTAACCTTGTGCGACAGCATGCCTTTTGCTTTTGGACAAAAATTATAAGAATATTCACAGCCTTGAAGTTATGAAAACTGGTTGTTTTGCAAATGTTGAACTTATAATAGGGCTACTAATACTGGAAAAGCTAAATCAAAGTCCAAGTATACAGATTTGACGATATTCTTGCAGAGAAATGTCATGTGAATGCAAATGACTCCTTCACGATTTGCCCAAATGTACCTGGGTGACCTCACACTAAATGTCATGTAGTTCGCTCATACTTCAAGTTGTCCATCTTAAACTTGCACATACGCTGCTGCCATCTGTTTATTTTCTCCTACATTCAATTCACGTTTCCACAAACGCAAAAGTGTTTCCTTTCAAACGGTAACAAGAATATGCATATCCTTGCTTCAGGGCCTGCGCTACAGGCAGTTAGATTTGGAATGTCATTTTAGTTGAGAATTGAAAAAAAGGGGGCTAAGTCTTTTTAAAAGACCATAGAACCATTACATCCTCTAAATGAGTCCAGGTTGTCTGTCTCTCCCCCTGGGCTGCTAGCAGCTGAGGGCAGTATGGCCCAGACAATGGGTTCATTGACCCAGGTTTAGCCTTAAAACAACATGCAGCTCAGTGATCTCCTCAGAGACAATGCTGCTCACATGACCCAGCATGGTGTGGGACGGACAGGTAGGGGGGCCACAATGAGGGACAGTGATTTCCCCATGCTGTCCCATTGGGAGGACATTTGTCCTGACTGTTCTTTCCTGTGGCTGGCTCTGGGAGCAAGCAGCAGGGGTGACGGTGGATGAGAGGAAGAGGGGCGAGGGGGTGGGTGACCCCAGCTAACCAGGGTCTAAGACCTCCGGCACTCCAGCAGGGTTAGAATGAGCGAAGCCTCCAGGCAGCACATCTCCCGGTGCCAGACCAATCTCCACTCATTACTGCTCCACGCTACTCCACACTTCATAATGAACTCACATTCCACACGTTAAACCCACACACCCACGCCCAGACACTGGCGGCAAGGGGAGACAGACAGCTCCACTTAGCCCCTCTCTTTCTCCTCCTCCTCCTCCTCCTCCTCCTCCTCCTTCATATCTCTTTTCTCCATTATCTTCACTCTTAATCTCGCCATTCATTCCCATCTCCCTCCCTCCCTTTCTCCCTCCCTCCCTCTTCTTTTTACCCTTGGTCAACCCTCATATTTGTCCAAAAAGTGAGTGTGTGACACCTCTAAAAACACACTATAAATACCTCTCCTCCCCTCTCCTTAGTTTCCAAATGTAGACCTGGAAAACAGCTAGCTTCTCCAGCTCTAGGCTTTGGTCTGTCTGCTGACATGTAAATAGAGTGGTAAAACATGGCCGCAAACAGATCCCGAGGAAACAGTTTGTCCAACGAATTGGATATAGTAAATGTTGTTCATATTTCACCCGCCAATTAAACTAGATTGAATTAGCATTATGAAATGAAACACTACATTACAATACTGTTAGATAAGCACCCAGGGAGTTTTTCTAGATGGAAACCATGATACACAGTGACCTAAGAGATAAATACACAGGACGAGGAAATGAAATTATAATAATACAATTAATAATGTCCTCGGCATCTCTATCTATCAGTCTATAAGTGCCCATCCATCTAATAACCTGCAGGCTCACTAAATATTGGCATCCCAAATGGCATTGTATTAAGAAAAGGGTAGGGAATAGGGTGCATTGGGGAGACAGACATTGTATACCGTTACACAGGGAGCTGTGTAGCTAAAGTAAAGGATTCCCAGTTATATGAAAGCCACTTATGTGGATCAGATGACTCCGGTTTTGATAGGGTTGTAATGGACTTTTCCCGTTCATTAGCTGAGTTATAGCGCCTGAATTGTATGCTTTGCAGTTATAAATTGAATTATGAAGTTAAAGTAATATTAATATTTTCAAAATCAATGTTGGTAACATTTTATGTACACAGTAGTATGTGTTGATGGCTGGTATCTGCAAATAAAGGGAAAGATTTATGGAAGCTCTGCCCTGTTTTTCCTTACTATTATCACAAGTGAAACGCAGACCATAAAAAACTTTAATTAAAATTTTAATTAACACCGGTAATCAATAGGGTGTAACATAACATCTCACATATTTTCAATGACACGGAGGGAAATGCAATCAAACAAATACAGAGGGCCCAAATATGATGATTTTATTGGGTAATAAGCGTAAGGTAAATGTGGCAGGACGAGAGGTAATGCTCAGTTCTCTCTCTCTCTCTCTCTCTCTCTCTCTCTCTCTCTCTCTCTCTCTCTCTCTCTCTCTCTCTCTCTCTCTCTCTCTCTCTCTCTCTCTATTTTGTTCTCTCTACTGTTAATCTGTAAATGTCCTTCTTGCTTCTCTGAGCTGAGCTTGTTTCTTTTCAAAGTGACCACTGATGCACTGTGAGTTTGCAGGAAGTTAATGACTGAACCATTTAGGCCAGGGATGGGCAACTTTGATGGGGGCGGGCCGCAGTGGCTCATGGGTCTGCGTGCCCATCCCTGATCTAGGCCTAAGTGATTAAGCTGCAGCTAAATTGAGTGTAATAAAACATTACTGCTTCGGCATGAACGTGTAACAACAGTGTTATTGCGGTTTAATAACACGATCCTCTTTTTTTTGTCTTCTACAGAGCACAAAAATAAATCCATCCGCCAAAATTCAATTTTATGTATATATGCTCTAGTTTAGCTTTCTCTGTACTGTCTCTTTCCTAGAATGCTTTAGGCCTGAAGGTGTGGAGTCAGCCTCTCCCTCCTCCTCCTCTCCCTCCCTCCTTATTCCGGCATTCCATTCACATTCCTGCTAAAATGCAAAAAACACCCCCTGCCCGTCCCTGTCCCCACTCCATCTCCACCGTTTCACTCTCTCCCCTCTCCTTCCTCAACGCCTCAGTCACAGTATTCAAAGTGCACCTTGAGAAAGAGGGCTTTCAACAATGAATGCTCAGTAACGAAGAATGTCACATAAAAAGGACCTCCTGGCCCCTAAGTGGTAGAGAGTAAACTCACAGCTGTTCTGGTGCTGGTGGTGTGAGAGCAGAGGGGAGAGGGGAGGAAGGAGGGAGGGAACAGAGAGGAAGAGAGTCTCTTGAAGGGGAGAGTTGAGAGAGAGAAGGACAGAGGGAGAGAGGGAGAGAGGGAGAAAGCGAGAGGGAGAAAGCGAGAGAGAGAGAGAGAGAGAGAGAGAGAGAGAGAGAGAGAGAGAGAGAGAGAGAGAGAGAGAGAGAGAGAGAGAGAGAGAGAGAGAGAGAGAGAGAGAGAGAGAGAGAGAGAGAGAGAGTGGGGAAGAGGGAGAGAAGAGAGAGAGAGATAGGGAGAGAGAGAGGGAGAAAGCGAGAGAGAGAGAGAGAGAGAGAGAGAGAGAGAGAGAGAGAGAGAGAGAGAGAGAGAGAGAGAGAGAGAGAGAGAGAGAGAGAGAGGGAGAGGGAGGAAGAGGAAGAGGGACCCAACCAAATTAGACCCAACCAAATCATGAGAAAACAAATAGATAATTACTTGACACATTGGAAAGAATTAACAAAAAAACAGAGCAAACTAGAATGCTATTTGGCCCTACACAGAGAGTACACAGCGGCAGAATACCTGACCACTGTGACTGACCCAAAATTAAGGAAAGCTTTGACTATGTACAGACTCAGTGAGCATAGCCTTGCTATTGAGAAAGGCCGCCGTAGGCAGACATGGCTCTCAAGAGAAGACAGGCTATGTGCTCACTGCCCACAAAATGAGGTGGAAACTGAGCTGCACTTCCTAACCTCCTGCCCAATGTATGACCATATTAGAGAGACATATTTCCCTCAGATTACACAGATCCACAAAGAATTCGAAAACAAATCCAATTTTGATAAACTACCATATCTACTGGGTGAAATTCCACAGTTTGCCATCACAGCAGCAAGATTTGTGTAACGTCGTTCTTCGTTTGTTGAAAGAGAGTCTGACCGAAATGCAGCGTGGTGGTTACTCATGACTTTAATGGAAAAAGTGACACATGAAATAACGATACAAGATACAAAACAACAAACGGAACGTGAAACCTAATTACAGACTATCTGGTGAAACTACACAGAGACAGGAACAATCACCCACGAAATACACAGAGAAACCCCGGCTACCTAAATACGGTTCCCAATCAGAGACAACGAGAATCACCTGACTCTGATTGAGAACCGCCTCAGGCAGCCAAGCCCATACAACACCCCTACTCAGCCGCAATCCCAATTACTACAAACCCCAATATGAAAATACAATATATTAACCCATGTCACACCCTGGCCTGACCAAATATATAACGAAAACACAAAATACAATGACCAAGGCGTGACAATTTGTGACCTGTTGCCACGAGAAAAGGGCAACCAGTGAAGAACAAACATCATTGTAAATACAACCCATATTTATGCTAATTTATTTTCCCTTGTATAACTTAACCATTTGTACATTGTTAAAACACTGTATATATATAATATGACATTTGTAATGTCTTTATTGTTTTGAAACTTCTGTATGTGTAATGTTTACTGTTCATTTTTATTGTTTATTTCACTTTATATATTCACTTTATATATTATCTACCTCACTTGCTTTGGCAAGTTTCCCATGCCAATAAAGCCCTTGAATTGAATTGAATTGAGAGAGAGAGAGAAAGAGAGAGAGAGGGAGGGAGGGATAGGGGGAGAGAGAGAAAGAGAGAGGGAGAAAGCAAGAGAGAGAGAGAGAGAGAAGAGAGAGACAATCAGGGTAATAGTCCCCGGAGAATGTCTTTATTTCTACCTCTCTCTCCCTCTTTCTTTTTTTCCAAAGTAATCTCCAGCGCTCTAAGCAGGTGCACCACAGAACACGATAAATGAATTGGATTGGCAACAAAATAGGAGTCGCATATAAAGCAATAAAGCAATTTTCAATCACGCTCACTCTGGGGCCGCACCTCGCACTGGCAGGGCAGGTACACTTGTCTGTCCCAAGGTTATGGAAACAGTTGGTGGGGAAGGGGGGGGGGGCAGTGTCCCCTCCCCCCAAACAGCACTCCCTAAAGCAGACTTCTGCAGCTGTGCCACCAGCCTGCCAGCTCACACCCAGGAGAGAGCACCGTCAGCTATCACTTCCAACTAATGCCACCCCCTGCTCTGGCAGTGGATTGGACGGGCTTTACCTTGAGATAGGATTTTAACTCTCTTAATCATAACCTCTAGATTTCAATTATACAGTAATACATCATTTATAAATAATATATGAATGACTTTTTCATGGACTCTTAAGTGATGTCCGTTATTGCATACTCGGCCCATCTCCATTCTGTACACTGTATTTCTATGTGAACTCCAGACTCTGGTCCAGCTGTGTCATCTCAGTATGTGTAAGTAGATACTGTTTAAATGTACGTGTCCAGGTATAAGTGTGTGTAGACAGTACAGGCATGCCTGTGTGGTGTGTGAGTGTGTGTGTGTGCGGGTGTGTGTGAGTGTGTGTGTGTGTGTGTGTGTGTGTGTGTGTGTGTGTGTGTGTGTGTGTGTGTGTGCACGTGTGAGTGTGTGTGTGTGTGTGTGTGTGTGTGTGTGTGTGTGTGTGTGTGTATGTGTGTGTGTGCACGTGCGAGCACATGAGCGTGTGTGTGTGTGTGTGTGTGTGTGTGTGTGTGTGTGTGTGTGTGTGTGTGTGTGTGTGTGTGTGTGTGTGTGTGTGTGTGTGTGTGTGTGTGTGTGTGTGTGTGTGTGTGTGTGTGTGTGTGTGTGTGTGTGTGTGTGTGTGTGTGTGTGTGTGTGTGTGTGTGTGTGTGTGTGTGTGTGTGTGTGTGTGTGTGTCTGTAAGACTCACCCAGACAGTGATGAAAGGCCTTGCTCTCAGGACCCCTGAGTAAACCAGCGATGACGAATAGTTTCCTTCTCACTCCTCTTATCATTGGACTTGACCCCCGCCGGTGAATTTCGTCTGCAAACAGCTCGATTGGAATAGGCCAACGTTTGCCCAGCTTCGAAAGGGTGTTCAGCCTGAACATTTGAAAGTAGGTCTTGAGCTTTTGTTACGACGTCTCAGTTTTATTTGTGTCTCTCCGTCACATCATCCTGTACTATTTCTTGAAAGGAAAAGTCTCACCTGACTGTAGGGTTCGAGGAGATGTGCACACAGAACATTACCTCTATCCGTCTACAGTTCATAGTACGTTTTCAGTATTTTCTGCCGTTTTTGCTGGTGCCTTAGCTTCCTGTGCTGTTGTCAGAGCTAGAGAGCACGGACGGCCATATCCCGCCTGTAGGCAAACAGGACTATTCATGACACATCTCTTGTGTCGAATCCACCAGCATTCAGCTGAACAGATTTGTTTTTTCTGCTCTCAGCTAATACATATTTAGGGTTAACTCAATGAAATGATGCATGGTTAACTCAATGAAATGATGCATGGTTAACTCAATGAAATGATGCATGGTTAACTCAATGAAATGATGCATGGTTAACTCAATGAAATGATGCATGGTTAACTCAATGAAATGATGCATGGTTAACTCAATGAAATGATGCATGGTTAACTCAATGAAATGATGCATGGTTAACTCAATGAAATGATGCATGGTTAACTCAATGAAATGATGCATGGTTAACTCAATGAAATGATGCATGGTTAACTCAATGAAATGATGCAAACACAAATGCAATGCATTTAATGGGCATCCAATCATACGCATGAACTCACACACACACTCACTCAGAGACACACAGACAGTGACACTCAGAACAAAGCACTTCGCATATATTCTGTCAACGGGGTTGTTTGTTCGACAACCTTCAAATCATTTACAACCAGTGGAACATGGACTGTTCGGAGCGAGAGTGTCTCTAAATCTTGGCCCTCAAAGTCAAACGTCAGATAAACCGGAGTGAAATAATGTTTATTTTCTCTCTCAGGTCTGAGTCTATTTTTAACCACCACAACACAACCTCCAGTATCCCATAAGTCACCTGTTCGCTTAACCTATTCATGATTTCAGAGGTTTAAAAATGACAAAGATAGAGATGATACAAAAGTACATTTTGCTCAACATATATATATTTAAAAAAATGTTAAACACATTTCACTACTACTGTAATTACTATGTTACTACTGTTTATAGGACAGCATTTGGTCTGTATTTAAACTCAGTCCAGTTTGTAGAATAGTCCAATACCAATTGCTTTGGGTTTTTTTGAGATGGAAGATTTGATCTTCATCCATCTTGATTTGATTGGTTGCCGTGGTTTCCTCCCACAGTGTCCCTCGTATAGCTCTCTGTCGCCATGACAGCACCTCGGTGTGTGTGAGGCACATCGGCGAGAACGCCTCTCTCTCCATCGTCTCCATCAGAGTTCCCTTTTATCTCCCTCGGTCTGCTCTTACCACCTCCAGCCCCTTTGACCTTTTACTGCAGCGGGCTAAGTCAGGGTCACACACAGAGTGTTTCTTGGTAGTCGTCAACATACACCTCACACACATGGTTATGGGCTTTAAAAACAAAAAGAAGACACCTGTACCATGTCAGATGTAGAGTTGAAATGCATATGTACAACAGTATACAACAGTACACGACAGTACACGACAGTACACGACAGTACACGACAGTATACAACAGTACACTGTATGTACATCACAGAAGACTGAAATTAAACAAGACTGTTTGCCAAGAAAACACCGGATTTTCGGCAGGTTTTAGAAGGAATCTATATAACATTCCACCCATGAGGCCACTAGGTCATTTGACTGCAGGAAAGGGCTACATGATGATGTCTGTTTGTGCTTAATCCAAATGCCTCACCCATCTCACCCCTCCCCACCCCATCTCACTCCCCACCCCAACAAACCCTATTCCTCGTCCATTTCACTCAACAGCCCTTTATCAGAAATACACACACACACACGCACGCACGCATGCACGCACGCACGCACGCACGCACGCACACACACACACACACACACACACACACATTCACTCTGCACACAAAACGAGAGCAGAGAGATAGAGAGAAAGAAAAACATACAACCCATATTTATGATGATTTATTTTCCCTTGTGTACTTTAACCATTTGTACATTGTTACAACACTGTATATATATATATATATATATATATATATATATATATATATATATATATATATATATATATTATATGACATTTGTAATGTCTTTATTGTTTTGAAACTTCTGTATGTGTAATGTTTACTGTTCATTTTGATTGTTTATTTAACTTTTGTATATTATCTACCTCACTTGCTTTGGCAATGTTAACACATGTTTCCCATGTCAATAAATCCCCTTGAATTGAATTGAATTGAGAGGTCAGAGAGAGAGAGAGAGGTCAGAGAGAGAGAGAGGAGAGAGAGAGAGAGAGAGAGAGAGAGAGAGAGAGAGAGAGAGAGAGAGAGAGAGAGAGAGAGAGAGAGAGGGAGAGATAGGTCAGAGAGAGAGGTCAGCGAGAGAGAGAGGTCAGAGAGCGAGAGAGAGAGGTCAGAGAGAGAAAGGTCAGAGAGAGAGAGAGAGAGGTCAGAGAGAGAAAGGTCAGAGAGAGAGAGTGAGAGAGAGAGGTCAGAGAGAGAGAGAGGTCAGAGAGAGAGAGAGGTCAGAGAGAGAGAGAGGTCAGCGAGAGAGAGAGGTCAGAGAGCGAGAGAGAGAGGTCAGAGAGAGAAAGGTCAGAGAGAGAGAGGTCAGAGAGCGAGAGAGAGAGATCAGAGAGAGAAAGGTCAGAGAGAGAGAGAGAGAGAGGTCAGAGAGGGAAAGGTCAGAGAGAGAGAACACACGTCCAAGCCTCTTCCTCTTCTTCCTCATACATATTTGTTTCCCCTTAAAAGATTCACAATGGGTGTTTTCTAATAGCAAATCATGTATTTTTGTCTGGGCTTTAATCTGGCTGTGTCTGACAAGGCCCATCCTTTCCGCTGAAGGGTAAGACCACTTAGAGAGAGGCCAATAAAGCCCTGCACACTATGCCGGCCTGACTGGGGTAATTTGTCAGTGTGCTGCACCGGTGGTCACACCAATGGATTTATCCCAAGGTAAATGGAGATACGGCTCCCTCCTCCGTGCGGAGCCCAGGACTCTGATTACGGCCCTCTTTCTATCTGTGTTGATAGATGTTGCTTGTGTTTATCTATTTGAAATGCCACTAAATCTGTGAATACAATGTAGGGGAAAAGGGGACTGGGGAAGAAAAACCTAGTTTGATTTATGTCACGCTATGCAGAGCAAAATAGAGACAGGGACCAGGGACAGGGGTCCAGCAATGCCTTTTGAAACAGAGGTGGGTGCATAGGGGATAGCGGGTATTGGGGGGAAATCTCATCTCATGCACTTCTCACCTGGTCCAGCCTTGATGCCATAAGAAAGACAAACATGAGGAAAGCGGGTGAAAATGTTCCCCAGCGCTCCGACGGACAACAGAATCCACTTCCGAGGGGAGGTCAGAGATGGGATGCACGGTGAACATTGTAACCCTTCCGAGGGCAGGTCAGAGATGGGATGCACGGTGAACATTGTAACCCTTCCGAGGGCAGGTCAGAGATGGGATGCACGGTGAACATTGTAACCCTTCCGAGGACAGGTCAGAGATGGGATGCACGGTGAACATTGTAACCCTTCCGAGGGCAGGTCAGAGATGGGATGCACGGTGAACATTGTAACCCTTCCGAGGGCAGGTCAGAGATGGGATGCACGGTGAACATTGTAACCCTTCCGAGGGCAGGTCAGAGATGGGATGCACGGTGAACATTGTAACCCTTCCGAGGGCAGGTCAGAGATGGGATGCACGGTGAACATTGTGACCCGCGCTCCCACATCGAGGGCGGAGAGCAATTCCACACATGGACCGGGACAGCTATGGGACAGCTATGGCTGGGACAATCTCCTCCATCTTCTCTCTCTTCTTCCTCCTCCTCTCATCTTCCTTCTCCTTCATGTCACAGTCTCGGAGTGTGGGGGGGGGAGGGGGGGGGCGGTTCTAGAATCAGTTTGGCCTTTTAGATCCCAATGAATACGATCACGATTATGGACAGGGGGAACCTGATTCTAGCTCAACACGTTTTTGTTTTGATGGGCCCGGGGCACCCTCTCTGACCTCTGCTCCACAACTGCCTAAAGAGGCCCTGATGTCAGTTATGATCCCCTGAGTTTAACCCCCATCCATCTCCATCACATTCAGAATCAGATATATAAACCCCGGTGGATTTTGAAGTGAATAGTCCAATCTTCCAGGAACCGTTCATTCATGTGATGTTATATCTAGATCTGATTTGCATAAGGTTAAATCAAGCCAATTACTATAAATACTAGAATAACTAGATAAATCTAAATGTAGATTGTTTATTGAAACATTCAATTAGCTCATAGGTCAATGTCCCTGGGAAATTCCCTGGGAAGAATTACGTATGTTTACAGCAGTATACTCCTTTTCCGTTACCAGGTAAGCTGAACCAAATTGTAATTACGTGTGGTTATTTGTCTCCCCATGGGGTCATTTTGTCTTGTATCTTAACACAAACAAGTACATGCATTACATTCAGTGAAGTACAGTACTTAACACAACATTGACAACAACACAACAATTACCTTGGGAGCAGAGGTAGAGGAGAGGAAGAGGGGTCAAATGGGCCAATAATGAGACTAACCTACACACAGTAAATAAACATTGAATTCAACTTAGTGTTGGTATAGATACATCTATAGCTCAGTAATCACCTCTCTAATACACCAGGCTTGTATAGAGTAGAATGGCCTGTCCTATTGCCACATCAAGCCTGTAGAGAATGTCTCGTCCTATTGCCGGATAAATGTTTGTGGCCTGATTGATACCCTGTGACATAGCTATCTATCAAACTTGTTTACTATACTACACCCCTATAACATTGATAAGACATTTATACCAATTACAAATCAACATTCCATACAGTTTAACGATTCATTCAGAATCTTGAGCTTCGATATGGCACTGAGTGTGTACAAAACATTAGGAACACCTGCTCTTTCCATGACATAGACTGACCAGGTGAATCCAGGTGAAAGCTAAGATCCCTAATTGATGTAAATTGTTAAATCCACTTCAATCAGTGTAAATGAAGGGGAGAAAACACCTGCCTCTGATTGAGAACCATATCAGGCCCAAACACAGAAACAGACAAACAAGACATCCAACATAGAATGCCCACTCAGATCACACCCTGACCAAACAAAACATAGAAACATACAAAGCAAACTATGGTTAGGGTGTGACACTATTAGCTATTCTGACTATGATGTTAATTTAGCTAAAATGGTTACTACGATGTAGGCTGTGGGCAGCGGTTTGGTTTGGAAAGGTTTTTTCACCTGGTCACATAAAGCTGATGTGATGTACATTAAGTCCACAAGCGAAGGGAGAGGAGGAGAGTGCATAGATGCGAGAAGGAATACAACGTGGCTGCTATGAATGTGAACTGTGCTTTCGTGTGATCAGGGGTGTATTCATTCTGCTGATTCTGTTGAAAAACCTTTCTTAAACGGAAGCATACGGAAACAAAACGGGAATAAATGTACCTGAATTTGTCCAATAGAAACTCTCGCTTGCAACTGTTGGACTAATGATTACACCCTATATCAGCTAGATGCAGGCAAGAGTGTGCAAGGCGGTATTGAATGTCACTGTCTGTCCACGTGTCACTGTCTATCGCCTCAAATATCTCTCTCGACCTGTGTGCCTCAAATTTCTCTCGACCTGTGTGCACTTACGTTGCAAACGTTCATTCATAGGCTCGGTGTAGCAACCTCACTATGGGTATAGGGAGAATTAGAGTATCATGTAATAGCCTAAACCTATCACTCTTACATTGGGTGAATGGAATATGAATGAATCATCCAACATGCTGTAGTAGAAATAAGAACATGATTGTCCTCCATCTTAAACGGTTCTGACCGCCACTGTTGTACACTCGGTGTAATATGCCACACACAGAACAGAGAACATGTCATGGTATTCATCAACACACGAATAGAAGGGGTGAATATCAACAATATTACAGGAGAAGTTACTGAGCGTGACCTACAGTGTGACCTGGTGCATCAACAAAGATCAAGGAATGAAATGGATTTTATTAGGTACTTCTGATTGATTTATGTTCAGATGAAGGGATATACATTTGTGCGTGTTTGTGTGCGCGCGTGTGTAACAGTATAACTTTACAAAACCATCCCTTCGCCTATACCCGGGTGCGAACCAGGGACCCTCTGCACACATCAACAACAGTCACCCGCGAAGCATTGTTACCCATCGCTCCACAAAAGCCACGGCCCTTGCAGAGCAAGGGGAACCACTACTTCAAGGTCTCAGAGCAAGTGATGTCACCGATTGAAACGCTATTTAGCGCGCACCACCGCTAACTAGCTAGCCGTTTCACATCCGTTACGTGTGTGTGTGTGTGCCCGTGCCCTTTACACACATTAGCAAAGCAATGTCGGCGGAAATCCCTCTTTCTCTAACCTTTCCAGAGCTTATGTTTGGCTGGCCATTGTTTCCTTGGCCTATTGAGGTAAGATAACTCTGGCGGAAAGAGAGCTAAGAGATTATACATCAGTAAAATCACAGGGGGCATACATCACTGACACTGAGACACACCCACCCGAAATGAATTGGGTCAAATGAAAGCAGTGCATCGGGGCAGGGCTCTCTGTCAGCCACTGGGAGTGTACAAATGGCCACAGGTTTGTAAACCTTTGCCTATTCCAGGTAGGAGACGGTGGACATTCCAACAGGGCAGGAGCTACGCCTTCCAGGAACACACACACTACACTGAGTGGGACAGGACAGGCGTGTAGGGCAGGAGCTACGCCTTCCAGGAACACACACACTACACTGAGTGGGACAGGACAGGCGTGTACGGCAGGAGCTACGTCTTCCAGGAACACACACACTACACTGAGTGGGACAGGACAGGTGTGTAGGGCAGGAGCTACGTCTTCCAGGAACACACACACTACACTGAGTGGGACAGGACAGGCGTGTAGGGCAGGAGCTACGCCTTCCAGGAACACTCACACTACACTGAGTGGGACAGGACAGGCGTGTAGGGCAGAAGCTACGCCTTCCAGGAACACTCACACTACACTGAGTGGGACAGGACAGGCGTGTAGGGCAGGAGCTACGTCTTCCAGGAACACACACACTACACTGAGTGGGACAGGACAGGCGTGTAGGGCAGGAGCTACGCCTTCCGCACTTCCAGGACGCCTTCCAGGAACACACACTACACTGAGTGGGACAGGACAGGCGTGTAGGGCAGGAGCTACGCCTTCCAGGAACACTCACACTACACTGAGTGGGACAGGACAGGCGTGTAGTAGGGCAGGAGCTACGCCTTCCAGGAACACACACACTACACTGAGTGGGACAGGACAGGCGTGTAGGGCAGGAGCTACGCCTTCCAGGAACACACACACTACACTGAGTGGGACAGGACAGGCGTGTAGGGCAGGAGCTACGCCTTCCAGGAACACACACACTACACTGAGTGGGACAGGACAGGCGTGTAGGGGCAGGAGCTACGCCTTCCAGGAACACTCACACTACACTGAGTGGGACAGGACAGGCGTGTAGGGCAGGAGCTACGCCTTCCAGGAACACACACACTACACTGAGTGGGACAGGACAGGCGTGTAGGGCAGGAGCTAGGGCAGGAGCCTTCCAGGAACACTCACACTACACTGAGTGGGACAGGACAGGCGTGTAGGGCAGGAGCTACGCCTTCCAGGAACACTCACACTACACTGAGTGGGACAGGAGTGGGACAGGACAGGCAGGTACACTGAGGGCAGGAGCTAGGGCGCCTTCCAGGAACACACACACTACACTGAGTGGGACAGGACAGGCGTGTAGGGCAGGAGCTACGCCTTCCAGGAACTTACACAGGAACACACACACTACACTGAGTGGGACAGGACAGGCGTGTAGGGCAGGAGCTACGCCTTCCAGGAACACTCACACTACACTGAGTGGGACAGGACAGGCGTGTAGGGCAGGAGCTACGCCTTCCAGGAACACACACACTACACTGAGTGGGACAGGACAGGCGTGTAGGGCAGGAGCTACGCCTTCCAGGAACACACACACTACACTGAGTGGGACAGGACAGGCGTGTAGGGCAGGAGCTACGCCTTCCAGGAACACACACACTACACTGAGTGGGACAGGACAGGCGTGTAGGGCAGGAGCTACGCCTTCCAGGAACACACACACTACACTGAGTGGGACAGGACAGGCGTGTAGGGCAGGAGCTACGCCTTCCAGGAACACACACACTACACTGAGTGGGACAGGACAGGCGTGTAGGGCAGGAGCTACGCCTTCCAGGAACACACACACTACACTGAGTGGGACAGGACAGGCGTGTAGGGCAGGAGCTACGCCTTCCAGGAACACTCACACTACACTGAGTGGGACAGGACAGGCGTGTAGGGCAGGAGCTACGCCTTCCAGGAACACACACACTACACTGAGTGGGACAGGACAGGCGTGTAGGGCAGGAGCTACGCCTTCCAGGAACACACACACTGGGACAGGACACTGAGTGGGACAGGACAGGCGTGTAGGGCAGGAGCTACGCCTTCCAGGAACACTCACACTACACTGAGTGGGACAGGACAGGCGTGTAGGGCAGGAGCTACGCCTTCCAGGAACACACACACTACACTGAGTGGGACAGGACAGGCGTGTAGGGCAGGAGCTACGCCTTCCAGGAACACACACACTACACTGAGTGGGACAGGACAGGCGTGTAGGGCAGGAGCTACGCCTTCCAGGAACACTCACACTACACTGAGTGGGACAGGACAGGCGTGTAGGGCAGGAGCTACGTCTTCCAGGAACACACACACTACACTGAGTGGGACAGGACAGGCGTGTAGGGCAGGAGCTCCAGGAACGTCTTCCAGGAACACACACACTACACTGAGTGGGACAGGACAGGCGTGTAGGGCAGGAGCTACGCCTTCCAGGAACACTCACACTACACTGAGTGGGACAGGACAGGCGTGTAGGGCAGGAGCTACGCCTTCCAGGAACACACACACTACACTGAGTGGGACAGGACAGGCGTGTAGGGCAGGAGCTACGCCTTCCAGGAACACACACACTACACTGAGTGGGACAGGACAGGCGTGTAGGGCAGGAGCTACGCCTTCCAGGAACACACACACTACACTGAGTGGGACAGGACAGGCGTGTAGGGCAGGAGCTACGCCTTCCAGGAACACACACACTACACTGAGTGGGACAGGACAGGCGTGTAGGGCAGGAGGGCCGGCAGTGAAGAAGAGGTGGTCGAGGAGGTGGGGGGGGGTGGGGGGGGAGACCAGTCTACACTAGGACTGGTCTCTACTAGGGACATTAAGGAGGAGTGTGTGTGGAAGTGGTCGACATCACGTTAGCTTAGGTGACATACAGTCCAATGAAACCATGTTCTCTTTCCTTATTCATTCACTGGTGTGTGTCTCATCCCCAGTAGTAATGCTAATTGGTCTCTCCTACTGCACCGCATTACAACAGTATGAGAGATTAGTAGGGTCAGCATTGTAAGTACATGTCATGGCCAGGAGAGACAACTATATATCCAAGAGAGACAACTATATATCCAAGAGAGATAACTCTAGTGTTGTGTAGGACTGTTATATCCTGCTCTGTGATTCTCTCTCTGCTCTGTTCATCCTCTCACAGTCAGGTTGTTGTTTTATCCCACCAAAACGCCGAAGCACACTAACGTGCCCTGGCTGCGTACCTCGCTTTGGCTGGAGCCAGGATTTAGAGCTGATAATTGCAGTTTTGTTTCAATCACTTTGATACCATTTTCACAAGTACAGTATGTGGAACATTTTCACCACGCAAAAATCTAAACAGATCATCAAAATGGCTCGCGTTTCAAAACTCTAAGCACATTTTCAACTGACTGAGTGAAGCAAATACATTTTTAAAGATACTTGTTCACTGCACCAAGTCACTCGTTCAATTTGGATACATATTCAATCTAAGTATCTGTTTTTCAAAAAGGAATAATCACTTACTTTTGATATGATTTTCTTGTTGTTTGTTACCAATACAAATAACAATCTATTTTTTTCAGTCACTTTGGCAAATTTTTCAGATGTGCAAAACTCTAAACTGATGTCACTTGTAATGCCCCCGTATCTTAAGATCAGAAGCTTTGATTGTGTATTAATTGGGGTTTCACACATCCCTCGCTGCTGAGTCACTCGTGCAAAATCAACCTTTTCCCTGAAATACCATGAGCACATTTCGTTCAGTCACCAATGTATCAGATAGTGATAGGCTCACCATTTAGTCATTTTTGTTTGATTTTGCATGAATGACTCAGGAGTGAAAGATGTGTGAAATCCCAATGAATGCACCATTAAAGGTTCTGGACATAAGACAGGTGGCCATCACAAGTGTTATCAATTTAGAGTTTTGAAAATATACCAAGTGATTGAAAAACCTGTAATGTGTATTACATAATGTGTGTGTGTGTGTCCATGTTTCTATGTGTTTATGTGTCCATGTGTGTCTATGTGTGTCTATGTGTGTCCATGTTTCTATGTGTTTATGTGTCCATGTGTGTCTATGTGTGTCTATGTGTGTCCATGTTTCTATGTGTTTATGTGTCCATGTGTGTCTATGTGTGTCTATGTGTGTCCATGTTTCTATGTGTTTATGTGTCCATGTGTGCCTATGTGTGTGTGTTGTTCTCTCCAACCGAATGGTGCGCAGACTCACACCTGCCTGATGCAGTATGCATTGGGGCGAGATGGGGTACAATGGGCTGGCTATGCCTGCGGGCCGTTAGGGACTGGTGCACCTGGGGAGAGGGCCTAGTGGGGCTGAGCAGGCCAGAGAGACCAGAGAGGGCCTAGTGGGGCTGAGCAGGCCAGAGAGGGCCTAGTGGGGCTGAGCAGGCCAGAGAGGGCCTAGTGGGGCTGAGCAGGCCAGAGAGGGCCTAGTGGGGCTGAGCAGGCCAGAGAGACCAGAGAGGGCCTAGTGGGGCTGAGCAGGCCAGAGAGGGCCTAGTGGGGCTGAGCAGGCCAGAGAGGGCCTAATGGGGCTGAGCAGGCCAGAGAGGGCCTAGTGGGGCTGAGCAGGCCAGAGAAGGCCTAGTGGGGCTGAGCAGGCCAGAGAGGGCCTAGTGGGGCTGAGCAGGCCAGAGAGGGCCTAGTGGGGCTGAGCAGGCCAGAGAGGGCCTAGTGGGGCTGAACAGGCCAGAGAGGGCCTAGTGGGGCTGAGCAGGCCAGAGAGGGCCTAGTGGGGCTGAGCAGGCCAGAGAGGGCCTAATGGGGCTGAGCAGGCCAGAGAGGGCTTAGTGGGGCTGAGCAGGCCAGAGAGGGCCTAGTGGGGCTGAGCAGGCCAGAGAGGCCTAGTGAGGCTGAACAGGCCAGAGAGGGCCTAGTGGGGCTGAGCAGGCCAGAGAGGGCCTCAGATATGTACCAGTATGGCGAGGCAGCAGACTGACAGTCAGATGCTTAGACCTCAGATGTGGAGAACAGCTGCGTCCATCAGTCCACTGGAATGGCCACAGGTCTGACACCTATCCGCTCCACAGACACACACATATACACACACACACACACACATGTTATGTTCTTCTATCCTTGTGGGGACCTAAAATGTATATAAATTCAAAATATATTAAGCCTAAACCCAACCATCACCATAACCTTAACCCTAACTTTAACGCAGAACCTTAAACCAAACCATTAACCTAAACCTAACCTCTATCCTAACCTTAAACCTAACCACTAAACCCTTCCATTAACCTAACCCTAATTCTAAACCTAACCTCTATCCTAACCTTAAACCTAACCACTAAACCCTTCCATTAATCTAACCCTAATTCTAAACCTAACCCCTAAGCTTAAAATAGCCTTTTGTCCTCATGGGGACGTGGGAAATGTCCCCACGACAAATCATTTTCCTTGTTTTACTATCCTTGTGGGGACTTTTGGGGATTTTAGGTCCCCACAAGGATATAAGAACCAACCCACCCACCCCCCTCACACACACACACACACACACACCTATGCAGGATTATGACATGTTATTAATTGCCACCATTATCGGCGACAGCTTGCCTGAAAACTGTTCCTCTCTCTGGAGGCTGAAGGCCCGGTGTAGCTGAATACAAAAAAAGAAAAGAGATGGAGAGAGAGAGAGAGAGAGAGAGAGAGAGAGAGAGGGGGAGAGGAAGGGAGAGAGAGAGATAGAGGAAGACAAGAAGGAGAGAGAGAGAAAAAAGTAGCAGAGGGGAGAAGTGGATGAGAGAGGAAGAAAGAGAAAGTGAAAGAGGGAGGGTGTAATGTGTCATGCGGCGCAATGCAACACTCTGCCCAAAAGGGATTGTGGGATAGTGAATAATTTATCAGAAAACATTTTTCTTGGTCCTTCCCGCAGACCCACAAATCCTCTTTGAGCTCTCTTTAGCCGGCGTGGAGATAATGTACTTCGGCCGGACAAATAGACTAGGGGGATCTGGAGGGGCCTGGAGGGAGGAAGGTACCTTCATCTACTCAGGGAGGGGTTGGTTAAGAAGTGCAGACCTCTGGATTATAGCCACAGAGACCAGACCACTTCTGAACAGACGATGGCTGAACCTAGGGAATCCACATACAGAAATGGGTACAAAATGTTTTTTTAAATCTGGGTTTGGTTTTAGAAGTGGGGGAGACATAACATGGCGGTGAGTCTGGGGGTCCTCCCCCATAATGTTTTGGGGTATCGAAAGCTAATTTCCCGCATTTTTACACAATCCAATATGCCATCTCTATTTAAAACAAAAAGTAAGCATAAATTTTCACAGTCATCAAGCTAGGTAAGACATCATTATTAAATATGTTTAAGTGATTAATAAGACTGAACTAGCTCAAAGATAATTCAATAATAAATATTGTGTTGCACCTTTAACCAATAGTCAAACAAATTAACAACTTTTGAAAATATATAGACTTTTGAATGGCTTAATTAAGACGTCCTCTATATCAAATTTCAGCCAGACTGACCAGCCAGCTCGAAACCGCCTGCACGCCCAACCCCCACCAGTCTAGTGAATAACTCAACTCTCACCCAACACAATTTCCTTACCAGTTCACACTTTTTTTTCCAAGGGAAAGGTTTGGAAACCAAAAAAAACACTTACACCTCAAATGTGACAAGTTTCAGGAAACTAGGCATTTGTCATGCATCACAAATTCACAGGAGCGCCATTTGAACATAACATTTTTTTTTTTTAAAGAAGCATTTTTTCTGGAAAAAATTCCATCTGGGAACATGTGAACTTTCACGTGCCTTAATAACAAACGTGTATGCCTTCTGTCAATACAAATAAAATAGCTAAATTAAGAGCCTAGTTGGTTTATCCATGGAAAAAGTCAGGCAACCTTCCCACTAGCCATGATTGGCTGAGATAATGATTGGGCTGGACAAGCCGAGAGATGAGTTCAGATTGGTCTGCCATGTAGCACGCTTCTTTCTATAATATGAGCTGGTCAGTATGTGTAGGTAATCCTTTCTAACGTGTCTTTTTTGAAAGATATCACATAGTAGAACTGTATAAGTGTTGCTCTCCACATTCTGGAGGACCGAGTTTGAAATCAGTGGAATTAGAGTATCATAGCTAAGGAGATGGATAATGTTCTGAGTTTGATTGCAAATATGCAGACAGAGTTGAAATGAGAACACACAGAAGGCTGTTGTATAAAACACCTGTCTCCGGATTACATCTTCAAACTAAGGGCAACCATGGCATCCGTCTAGTCTAGCTAGCTTCATTTTCAGATATTACACATTTCAAATTTTGTCAGAAAGTCATTTTCATTTCAATTTCAAATGTGCTATTTGCTAGCTCGCTAGCTAACGTTACCTGTATGATCTTTGTGGTAATATTATTCGTATCTCAGAGCACACTCTGGCACTCCAGATTAAATTTACGAACACAGCTGTAGTATAAGCCAGCCTTTATGCTTGAAATCTTTGGTCGTTTAGTACATAGCCTCACATGATAATCCTTAAAGAGATGGGTGGGGCTAAAGCTTAAGAGGGTGTGAACAATGCTGAATGTGTGGAGACAAAGAAGAGCTCTCCAGTAGATACCAATACATTCATGGTGCTTGCCTATGGAGCTGTGAGGGGAACGGCACCTCAGTACCTCCAGGCTCTGATCAGGCCCTACACCCAAACAAGGGCACTGCGTTCATCCACCTCTGGCCTGCTCGCCTCCCTACCACTGAGGAAGTACAGCTCCCGCTCAGCCCAGTCAAAACTCTTCGCTGCTCTGGCCCCCCAATGGTGGAACAAACTCCCTCACGACGCCAGGACAGAGTCAATCACCACCTTCCGGAGACATCTGAAACCCCACCTCTTTAAGGAATACCTAGGATAGGATAAGTAATCCCTCTCACCCCCCCCCCTTTAAGATTTAGATGCACTATTGTAAAGTGACTGTTCCACTGGATGTCATAAGGTGAATGCACCAATTTGTAAGTCGCTCTGGATAAGAGCGTCTGCTAAATGACTTAAATGTTAAATGTAAGGGCCATTTTCTCAAAAGTGAGGTTACAAGTTTACCAACATTCAAAGCGGAATTACTTTCCCATTGTTCCTCAACTGTAGTGTATTATATACACTTTTCTAGCTCTGAGTCTCTACTTTTATACAATGTAAAAAACATAATTTCAAAGTTTGCTACGAATCGAGTCGGTCGGTCACAAATATACATTAACGCACAGAAATAGCAAGTCCTCCATATAATTAATCTCATAGTACTAATAGTAAGGTAGAGCTCTTTTTACTTGAACGCAATATAGATGGGTCCTGTCCCTAGGGATCCACCACCCTGCAGCCCCCAGCCCATTTAGCTTTGGGATCTTAGTGAAACATTCAGTATTGGTTTCAGGTGTGTTAGGCCAAGGCCAGAGTGACATCCCACAGGACGACAGACCAGGACTGAGCAGACCAGCAGCTAGGGATTGCCTAAAAACGTGTCTCCCCTGAGGTGGGTATGTTTTCAATACAAATCGAATCGAATCAAATCAAATCAAATCAAATTGTATTTGTCACATACACATGGTTAGCAGATGTTAATGCGAGTGTAGCGAAATGCTTGTGCTTCTAGTTCCGACAATGCAGTGATAACCAACAAGTAATCTAACTAACAATTCCAAAACTACTGTCTTATACACAGTGTAAGGGGATAAGGAATATGTACATAAGGATATATGAATGAGTGATGGTACAGAGCAGCATACAGTAGATGGTATCGAGTACAGTATATACATATGAGATGAGTGTGTAGACAAAGTAAACAAAGTGGCATAGTTAAAGTGGCTAGTGATACATGTATTACATAAGGATGCAGTCGATGATGTAGAGTACAGTATATACATATGCATATGAGATGAATAATGTAGGGTAAGTAACATTATATAAGGTAGCATTGTGTAAAGTGGCTAGTGATATATTTACATCATTTCCCATCAAATCCCATTATTAAAATGGCTGGAGTTGGGTCAGTGTCAATGACAGTGTGTTGGCAGCAGCCACTCAATGTTAGTGGTGGCTGTTTAACAGTCTGATGGCCTTGAGATAGAAGCTGTTTTTCAGTCTCTCGGTCCCAGCTTTGCTGCACCTGTACTGACCTCGCCTTCTGGATGATAGCGGGGTGAACAGGCAGTGGTTCGGGTGGTTAATGTCCTTGATGATCTTTATGGCCTTCCTGTAACAACGGGTGGTGTAGGTGTCCTGGAGGGCAGGTAGTTTGCCCCCGGTGATGCGTTGTGCAGTCCTCACTACCCTCTGGAGAGCCTTACGGTTGAGGGCGGAGCAGTTGCCGTACCAGGCGGTGATACAGCCCGCCAGGATGCTCTCGATTGTGCATCTGTAGAAGTTTGTGAGTGCTTTTGGTGACAAGCCGAATTTCTTCAGCCTCCTGAGGTTGAATAGGCGCTGCTGCACCTTCTTCACGATGCTGTCAGTGTGAGTGGACCAATTCAGTTTGTCTGTGATGTGTATGCCGAGGAACTTAAAACTAGCTACCCTCTCCACTACTGTTCCATCGATGTGGATAGGGGGGAGTTCCCTCTGCTGTTTCCTGAAGTCCACAATCATCTCCTTAGTTTTGTTGACGTTGAGTGTGAGGTTATTTTCCTGACACCACACTCCGAGGGCCCTCACCTCCTCCCTGTAGGCCGTCTCGTCGTTGTTGGTAATCAAGCCTACCACTGTTGTGTCGTCCGCAAACTTGATGATTGAGTTGGAGGCGTGCGTGGCCACGCAGTCGTGGGTGAACAGGGAGTACAGGAGAGGGCTCAGAACGCACCCTTGTGGGGCCCCCGTGTTGAGGATCAGCGGGGAGGAGATGTTGTTGCCTACCCTCACCACCTGGGGGCGGCCCGTCAGGAAGTCCAGTACCCAGTTGCACAGGGCGGGGTCGAGGCCCAGGGTCTCGAGCTTGATGACGAGCTTGGAGGGTACTATGGTGTTGAATGCCGAGCTGTAGTCGATGAACAGCATTCTCACATAGGTATATCCTTTTGTCCAGGTGGGTTAGGGCAGTGTGCAGTGTGGTTGAGATTGCATCGTCTGTGGACCTATTTGGGCGGTAAGCAAATTGGAGTGGGTCTAGGGTGTCAGGTAGGGTGGAGGTGATATGGTCCTTGACTAGTCTCTCAAAGCACTTCATGATGACGGAAGTGAGTGCTACGGGGCGGTAGTCGTTTAGCTCAGTTACCTTAGCTTTCTTGGGAACAGGAACAATGGTGGCCCTCTTGAAAAAGTTATTTAGTCTGCCTGGGAGCAAGACATCCTGGTCCGTGACTGGGCTGGGTTTCTTCTTGTAGTCCGTGATTGACTGTAGACCCTGCCACATGCCTCTTGTGTCTGAGCCATTGAATTGAGATTCCACTTTGTCTCTGTACTGACGCTTAGCTTGTTTAATAGCCTTGCGGAGGGAATAGCTGCATTGTTTATATTCGGACATGTTACCAGACACCTTGCCCTGATTAAAAGCAGTGGTTTGCGCTTTCAGTTTCATGCAAATGCTGCCATCAATCCACGGTTTCTGGTTTGGGAATGTTTTTATCGTTGCTATGGGAACGACATCTTCGACGCACGTTCTAATGAACTCGCACACCGAATCAGCGTATTCGTCAATATTTCCATCTGACGCAATACGAAACATGTCCCAGTCCACGTGGTGGAAGCAGTCTTGGAGTGTAGAGTCAGCTTGTTCTGACCAGCATTGGACAGACCTCAGCGTGGGAGCCTCTTGTTTTAATTTATGCCTGTAGGCAGGGATCAGCAAAATGGAGTCGTGGTCAGCTTTTCCGAAAGGGGGGCGGGGCAGGGCCTTATATGCGCCGCGGAAGTTAGAGTAACAATGATCCAAGGTTTTACCACCCCTGGTTGCGCAATCGATATGCTGATAAAATTTAGGGAGTCTTGTTTTCAGATTAGCTTTGTTAAAATCCCCAGCTACAATGAATGCAGCCTCCGGATAAATGGTTTCCAGTTTGCAAAGAGTTAAATAAAGTTTGTTCAGAGCCATCGATGTGTCTGCTTGGGGGGGGGATATATACGGCTGTGATTATAATCTAAGAGAATTCTCTTGGAAGATAATGCAGTCTACATTTGATTGTGAGGAATTCTAAATCAGGTGAACAGAAGGATTTGAGTTCCTGTATGTTTCCTTCATCACACCCGTTAGTCATGAGGCATACGCCCCCGCCACTCTTCTTACCAGAGAGATGTATGTTTCTGTCGGCGCGATGCGTGGAGAAACCCGTTGGCTGCACCGCCCTGGATAGCGTCTTCCCAGTAAGCCATGTTTCCGTAAAGCAGAGAACGTTGCAGTCTCTGATGTCCCTCTGGAATGCCACCCTTGCTCGGATTTCATCAACCTTGTTGTCGAGAGACTGGACATTGGCAAGAAGAATGCTGGGAAGTGGTGCACGATGTGCCCGTCTCCGGAGTCTGACCAGAACACCGCCGCGTTTCCCTCTTTTACGGAGTCGTTTCCTTGGGTCGCTGCATGCGATCCATTCCGTTGTCCTGTTTGTAAGGCAGAACACAGGATCCGCGTCGCGGAAAACATACAGATTCCTCTATTCAAACTGTATTCAATATAAGGCATCCAAACCTTATGAAAGTTGCCCAGTATACCCTTGATCTTGTAATGAATCAATTCTCGTGAATAAAACCACGACATTGTGAGAGGATAACCAACCTTCCAATTCATTTCTTAGCCCTGTATAAATGCTTGGCTACACCGTTTCTTCAGATAGTCTCCAGTATCAACCTTTCCAAGCAAACAAAAACAGGGAGAAGGGAGAATCTGTAGACATGCTGAGATCAAAAAAAATAACATACTCATACTCAAATTCAGTCAGCCTTCACAAGACCATAACATATGTAAATATGTCCCCTTTCTGTGTTTTACACCTCCAGCAGAGGAATAACATTCCTGAGTGCATGATATTCAGTTTCACTGGCATATAGTATGTTTTTTTGCGGATGGTTTTAAACTGAGATGAACATGACTGGGCATTCAAACACATCTGTATCCATTCATCATCATCAATAGCTTCTACCAGGTCTTCCTCACATTTGTGTTTGGAGGTTTGTCGGACTGCCTTAAAATAGCATCTGGCTTGTCCAGTGTTTGCTGCACAGAGAGAATAAAATGTTGTATCTGCAAAAAAAAAACACCACACCTCCACAGACTGGTCTTCCCTGGCAGCTTGACCCTGTGGAGACCCCTGTCACCATCTGATACTCCTCAAATGAGGCACGACGATGAATTACCTTGGTATACAATTCATACATTATATTATCCAAGAACAGAATCAATGGTGCAATGAATGACCATTATTTCCAGATCCCAAAATGTCCTGTAGCTACTGTAGGTCCACCCGTCAATTCAAGATGGAACTTTGTATCATTCACTGATATTGTGCTGGGATCCTCATCTGATCGTTCTGAGAAATGATGAGCATAGTGTTGTGCATTTGCTGCACTAGAGGGCTGCTTTCCCCCCGGGATGCCTGAGGGACCAGTGGGTCCCGAACAGAGATCACGAAGATCATTGAGGCGCGGTCTCATGCTGGAGGCGATCGGTCAGACAGACGACTTTGGGATTCAAATATTTTAGTTGTCCCATTATTTGTAAACTGTCCTCTTTCTGCTTTGTATGCGTTAGCCTATCTATTGTATTAAAAACACATTGTTCACATTATTCCCACCCTCAGAATTCGCTGCTTCAACTTCAGTAGCCTACCGCTCCTGGTTGGGCGTGAGAGTTCAAGTGCGCCTAGTATGTGTGGTCTCACTGAAATAAAGTAGGCAGTCTACATGGGCGGAGAATCACGTGGCGGTTAACTTGAATATGAAATTAACATAAATATGATGATACTGTAGTTTACTACAGTGCCTGTAAATATATATTGATAATGGAAAGAAGTGGAGGGTGTTTAAACAATGTGAGTCGAAGTCAAAAACTGTAATTATCATTGAAAAGGAAAAGGCACAACAAACGCACATAGGTTAGGCTACTAGGGTGACCATAGGTTAGGTTACTATGGTGACCATAGGTTAGGTTACTATGGTGACCATAGGTTAGGTTACTAGGGTGACCATAGGTTAGGCTTCTAGGTGAGCATAGGTTAGGCTACTAGGGTGACCATAGGTTAGGTTACTATGGTGACCATAGGTTAGGCTACTATGGTGACCATAGGTTAGGTTACTATGGTGACCATAGCTTAGGCTACTAGGGTGACCATAGGTTAGGTTACTATGGTGACCATAGGTTAGGCTACTAGGGTGACCATAGGTTAGGTTACTATGGTGACCATAGGTTAGGCTACTAGGGTGACCATAGGTTAGGCTACTAGGGTGAGCATAGGTTAGACTACTAGGGTGAGCATAGGTTAGGCTACTATGATGAGCATAGGTTAGGCTACTAGGGTGACCATAGGTTAGGCTACTAGGGTGACCATAGGTTAGGCTACTAGGGTGACCATAGGTTAGGCTACTAGGGTGACCATAGGTTAGGCTACTAGGGTGAGCATAGGTTAGACTACTAGGGTGAGCATAGGTTAGGCTACTATGATGAGCATAGGTTAGGCTACTAGGGTGACCATAGGTTAGGCTACTAGGGTTAGCGAGCGTTGTGCCTTTTCATTTTCAATAATGATTGATTACCCACTTATTTGTCTCTGCCTGCAAATCATCCTCCTAAAAACTAGGCTATATCCTATAGGACTATGCAAAACGTAGCAAGTGTCACTGTCATAATTCTTGCTGTTTCCAGTTCAGTAGCCATACCTGTGAGATCAGGTGTGCATGTCTCAGTTAAATAGAGTAGGCTATAGCCTATGTAGAGAAGCACGGGACACTTATATTTGAAAAGGAAATGTACTTCCTAAATAGGCCTATGATTAGACTATAGTTTACTACATTGCCTAGAAATAGGCCTAAATATTGGTCACCCATATTTCTCCATCCGAAAATCTCCCCACTCCTAAAAGGTAAGCTATAAAAATAGCTCAAGAGAACTTGCAAGTTTCTCCAACTCTGCGCTCTTCAAACTACATCAACCATACTGGCTGATTTATCCCTGTAATACAATATTAGGGCCATGTGAGAATCTCTGGTAATTTAACCTATTTATGAAGTTATTTTTGCACATTTGATATTGTCTATAGGGTGCAAAATTGCTGGGAAATGGCTGACAAGTGAGCATACGCCTAAAATAACATTGCAGGACTGCGGTTGGGTTTGGGAGTCAGACAGAAAGTTCTTGCGGTAGCAGGTGGGAGTCAGACAGAAAGCCAGTGGGTGCGGGGCGGGAGCAGGATGAAGAAATTGGTCCTATGCAGACCTCTACTGTGCACCATGACAGTGAAACCTGCAACGTTAGAGCTGTTTATTACTGTGTCACTGTGAAAAGTAGGGAATTAGCAGGGAAACTGACAGATCAATAAAGTTACATTGCCATACTGACTAATAACATTCACATTGCACCGAAAAAACATCAGAATATCAATATTCAATCGTATGGCCGATGGTTTCATCATTTGTTTCAGGTCTAGTGTGATTGAGGCAAAAATAAGGGCTAACATTAGCCAACATTTGGCAAGCTCTCTCTAACGGTACATCAAGTAAATTTACTTCTGAAAAGGAACAAAACAAACGCTGTTAGATAGTAATATTTGTCACCTCATATCGCTAACTGACAGATAACTAGAGGCTATAACTGACCTGGCTGTGGTAGCTACTAGCTAGGGTAGCTTATCCATTCACCTTAGTCAAGAGGAGATTAAACATTAGCTAACGTTACATGTCAGGTACAATACTAGCTCAGCACTGCAAATAAATCCAATCAAATCCCATTTTATTGGTCACATACAGCGGTTTGAGAAAGTATGCAACCCCCTTAGCATTTTTCCTATTTTGTCGCCTTACAACCTGGAATTCAAATGGATTTACACAACATGCCGACCAATATGAAGATCAAAATATGTTTTATTGTGAAACAAACAATCATTTGTTTTCCTTTTCCTGTTTCACCAGGCTATTTAACCAGGTTAAAGTTCTCACTTACAACTGCGACCTGGTCAAGATCAAGCAAAGCAGTGCGACACAAACAACAACACAGAGTTACACATGGAGTAAACAAACGTGCTGTCAATAACACAATAGAAAGAATCTATATACAGTGTGTGCAAATGTAGTAAGATTAGGGAGGTAAGGCAAAAAAAATAGGCCATGGTGGTGAAATAATTACAATTTAGCAATTTAACACTGGAGTGATATATGTGCAGAAGATGAATGTGCAAGTAGAGATACTGGGGTGCAAATGAGCAAAAAAATAAATAAGGTAGTTGGGTGGGCTATTTACAGATGTGCAGTGTACAGGTGCAATGACATCTTATGCTTATTAAAGTTAGAGAGGGAGATATAAGTCTCCAGCTTCAGTGATTTTTGCAATTCGTTCCAGTCATTTGCAGCAGAGAACTGGAAGGAAAGGCGGCCAAAGTGGTGTTGGCTTTGGGGATGACCAGTAAATATACCTGCTGGACCACGTGTTACGGGTGGGTGCTGCTATTGTGACCAGTAAGCTGAGATAAGGCAGGGCTTTATCTAGCAAAGACTTATAGATGACCTGGAGCCAGTGGGTTTGGCGACGAATATGAGGCGAGGACCAGCCAACGAAAGCATACAGGTCGCAGTGGTGGGTAGTATATGGGCTTTGGTGACAAAACTGATTGACGGCTATTTTGTAAATGATATAGCCAAAGTCAAGGATCGGTAAGATAGCCAGTTTTACGAGGGTATGTTTGGCCACATGAGTGAAGGATGCTTTGATGCGAAATAGGAAGCCGATTCTATATTTAATTTTGGATTGGAGATGCTTAATGTGAGTCTGGAAGAAGAGTTTACAGTTTAACCAGACACCTAGGTATTTGTAGTTGTCCATATATTCTAGGTCAGAACCATCCAGGGTAGTGATGCTAGTCGGGCAGGTGGGTGCGGGCAGCAATCGGTTGAATAGCATGCATTTAGTTTTACTTGCATTTAAGAGCAGTTGGAGGCCACGGAAGGAGTGTTGTATGGCATTGAAGCTCGTTAGGAGGTTTGTTAGCACAGTGTCCAAAGAAGGGCCATGTCGTCGTAAAGATGAGACCAAGGCGCAGCGTGCATAAAGTTCCACATCATTTTAATAAAGAGAAACTCACTTAAACAAAATGAACAAAAGCACAAATGAAACGTGAAGCTACTGGAGTGCACAAAGGCAACTTACTGTAGACAAGATCCCACAACAGAAAGTGGGGAAACAGCGCTGCCTAAATATGATCACCAATCAGAGACAACGATAAACAGCTGTCTCTGATTGGGAACCATATCAGGCCAACATAGCAATACAAAACCCCCTAGACTTACAACAACCCTAGACATACAAAACCCTAGACAAGCAAAACCCTAGACATACAACACTAGAGTACCCACCCTAGTCACACCCTGACCTAACCAAAATACATAGAAAACATAGAAATACATAGAAAACAGAACAGATATCTAAGGTCAGGGCGTGACAGGCCAGATGTATACAAAATGGTGTCGTCTGCGTAGAGGTGGATCAGAGAATCACCAGCAGCAAGAACGACATCATTCATGAATACAGAGAAGAGAGTCGGCCTGAGAATTGAACCCTGTGGCACCCCGATTTGACACACTGAACTCTATCTGAGAAGTAGTTGGTGAACCAGGCTAGGCAGTCATTTGAGAAACCAAGGCCGTTGAGTCTGCCGATAAGAATGCAGTGATTGACAGAGTCAAAAGCCTTGGCCAGGTCAATGAAGAGCCCCCCACCCCCCAAAATCAATACTTCGTAGAGCCACCTTTTGCAGCAATTACAGCTGCAAGTCTCTTTGGGTATGTCTCTATAAGCTTGGCACATATAGCCACTGGGAGTTTTTCCCATTCTTCAAGGCAAAACTGCTCCAGCTACTTCAAGTAGGATGGGTTCCGCTAGTGTACAGCAACCAATTGGATTGAGATCTGGGTTTTGACTAGGCCATTACAATACATTTAACTTCTCTAGGGTAGGGGGCAGCATTCGGAATTGTGGATGAAAGCATGCCCAAATTAAACGGCCTGCTTCTCGGGCCCAGAAGATATGATACATATATATCTGGTAGATTTGGATAGAAAACAAAACTGTTAAAATAGTGTCTGTGAGTATAACAGAACTGATTTAGCAGGTGAAAACCTGAGAGAGATCCATTCAGGAGGTTTTGTTTTTGTTTTCTATTCAATGCCATTACAGTATCCTTTAACTTAGGACTCAATTTGCAGTTCCTATGCCTTCCACTAGATGTCAAAAGTCTTTAGAAATTGTTTCATTGGCAAATTTCAGACGGGCCTGGACATGCGCTGGCTTGAGCAGGGGGACCTTGCGTGCGCTGCAGGATTTTAATCCATGACGGCGTAGTGTGTTATTAATGGTTTTCTTTGAGACTGTGGTCCCAGCTCTCTTCAGGGCATTGACCAGGTCATGCCGTGTAGTTCTGGCCTGATCCCTCACCTTCCTCATGATCATTGATACCCCACGAGGTGAGATCTTGCATGGAGCCCCAGACCGACAGTGATTGACCGTCATCTTGAACTTCTTCCATTTTCTAATAATTGCACCAACCGTTGTTTCCTTCTCACCAAGCTGCTTGCCTATTGTCCTGTAGCCCTTCCCAGCCTTGTGCAGGTCTACAATTTTATCCCTGATGTCCTTACACAGCTCTCTGGTCTTGGCCATTGTGGAGAGGTTGGAGTCTGTTTGATTGAGTGTGTGGACAGGTGTCTTTTATATAGGTAACGAGTTCAAACAGGTGCAGTTAATACAGGTAATGAGTGGAGAACAGGGGGGCTTCTTAAAGAAAAACTAGCAGGCCTTTTGATAGCTGGAATTCTTACTGGTTGGTAGGTGATCAAATACTTATGTCATGCAGTAAAATATAAATTAATTACTTAAAAATCATACAATGTGATGTTCTGGATTTTTGTTTTAGATTCAGTCTCTCACAGTTGAAGTGTACCTATGATAAAAATTATAGACCTCTATAAGCTTTGTAAGTAGGAAAACCTGCAAAATCGGCAGTTTATCAAATACTTGTTCTCCCCACTGTATATACTGAGTTCATGTGACAGATCATATGACACTTAAATGAAGTCCACCTGTGTGGAATCTAACACATTTTGTTAGACCTCTCTCTCTCTCTCTCTCTCTCTCTCTCTCTCTCTCTCTCTCTCTCTCTCTCTCTCTCTCTCTCTCTCTCTCTTTCTCTCTCTCTCTCTGGCACAGACAAACTGGGAATCATAATGCAGGGACAACCTACATGGCATGTTTGCCATTTATGGGCATTTATGTTCGATGTTCATACTGAGCCTGGGGTGGACATAGAACTACAAAGAGGATACAGGAGAAACAAGAGAGGATAGGCCAACACCCAACACACTATCAGAGCTTATTGAGAATTAGACTTCACAACAGGCACACGGAAAATTACATCATTTCTATCACATTTTGTGTTTATTACATGATTTTCTTTCTTCATAACGCATAGTAACATTTTTGGGGTTGCTAAGGTCAGCTAGGCTAGGGGTTTAAGGTTAGGGTTAGGTTTAGGGGTTATTAAGGGTAAGGTTAGGTAACATGCTACGTAGCTAAGTAGTTGAAGGGTTAAGGTTAGGGTTACGGTTAAATGATTAGGGTTAGGGGAAGGGTTAGCTAACATGCTAAGTAGTTGCAAAGTAGCTAAAAAGTAGTAAGTAGTTGCAAATTCTCTCCCTCTTTCTCTCCCTCTCTACTGCACCTGCTGTCTCGACCTCTGAATGCTGGGCTATGAAAAGCCAACTGACATTTATTTCTGAGGTGCTGACCTGTTGTGCCCTCTAAAATCACTGTGATTATTATTTGACTCTGCTGGTCATCTATGAACGTTAGAACATCTTGAAGAACGATCTGGCCTTAACGGCCATGTACTCTCATGATCTTCACCATGCACAGTCAGAATGCACAGTCAGAATGCACAGTCAGAATGCACAGTCAGAAGAGGACTGGTCACCTCTCAGAGCCTGGTTCCTTTCTAGGTTTCTTCCTACAGTAGGTTCCTGCATATATCTGCATTGCTTGCTGTTTGGTATTTTATGCTGGGTTTCCGTATGAGTAATTTGTGACATCTGCTGATGTAAAAAGAGCTTAAGAAATACATTTTAATTGATAATTAGCTAAAGTTGTCCGTGATGAGATTCAAACAGGCAACCTTCAGGTTGCTAGATAATTGCGTTATACTCCGAACCATCCTCTCTGACAAATCCCTACTGACCAATCCCCCACCTATCCTTTTTGTCTTAAGCAACGACCTGTCTTTATTTGTGATTGAAATGAACTGTATACAAAACCGTGTACTGTACATGAAAAAATTAACATTTCCGTGTGCCTGTCACAAATTCCAATAAGCAATTCATGTCTATTTCACAATAATCTGTGATACTGGTTTGCTATACCACAGATAAAACACTGAAGATAGGTACTTGTCATACACTATTTGCTCCTCACACAATTCATTGGAAATGTAGCTAGGCGTGATACAATGGTGTTATTTGTTATTTCTCTAGCTAATTATTACTCTGGAGAGTTCTTGTGCCACGTGTGGATGTGTGTAAACCTCTCTGGTATCATACACTGGCACAGTGCCTTGCTCTACCAGACACACTCAGTGAACCTGCAGCCCTTTGTCATGGAGCACCAGCTGGGGGTGTGTGGGGGTACTTTATCTCGCTGCACCAAATCAATCCTCAATCCCCTCCTCTGTGTCACTCTCTCTCTCTCTCTCTCTCTCTCTCTCTCTCTCTCTCTCTCTCTCTCTCTCTCTCTCTCTCTCTCTCTCTCTCTCTCTCTCTCACACACACACACACACATACACGGGCACGTGAGCGCACACACACACAAACACACACAAAGACACCAACAGTATCTACATCAGGAAGGCTCAAGTGCCCCCGACTCTTGCTCACATTTACAATTATTTTATTACACTTCTTGGGTAAAAACATGACATTTTGAAACCTGGAGAGGACAAGACTAGGCTGGGTGGCACCAGGCAGACTGGAGGGCCTCCCCAGGTGCCCCTGAAGTCTGACGTGGCACAGCCTTTGAGTCCCTGCTTTAAACAAAACGTTTTCACAGAAACGGCCTCTATTTTTTTCCCTTCCAACTCTAGTTGTTTACATCTTGTGTTCATTTGACCTTTTGTAGGTATGGTGACTGTCATCATCTGTGCCACCCCCCTCCATCAATGCAATATCACTATATCCTTCCTTTTAATGTATCTCAGTTTAATTCCATTACCTGTTGGCACACTACGGCAACTCAAACAATGATTCTGGCTGCTTACGCACAACCATACAAATACATTTGCCTTTTTTTTTAAATCATAATTTTATCAAAGTAAATCCAAACCTGCCAGTGTGGGTTCAATGTTAACTAGTCGAGGTATTTTAATGGCATCAAATACCCGCTGTCGCCAACTTGGTGGTTTAAACTTAGCGGGAAGACCACGGCAGATCATAAAAGCTGCAAAGAGCAGGTTGATGTTTATTGTCATGAGTATTGTCCTAAGGTTAGGGTCAGGCATTAGGGTTAGCAGTGTGGTTAAGGTTAGCGTTAGCTTTAAAATCAGATTTTATGTCTTTGTAGCTATGCTAGCTAATGACCACTCTGCAGACCTGCCTCCAGAACAGGATTCATGACGAAAGAAGCTAACCTGGTAAAAAAAAATAATAATTAGAATTACTATAGAATCTCAAATTCAAGAAGTCCTAGTCATTCTGTTTGTATGGGAAGAACTTAGAGAGGAAGAGCTAGGAAGCAGACCATATATATGGTTACTAAGACAATCTCTCCAAACCAAGTGCTTTGCATCTTCAGACCAGCCCCTTCGGTGCTCAATGTGTTCGGAAAATGTGAGATGATTGCATTCAGAGGTTTTCATCACCGTTGTCTCAGGGGAGACGGTCACGGCTGATATGGGCAACAAGACAGAGGGAGAGAGAGAGATAGAGCGGGGCAGTCTGTAACAATCCTCATCTGATTTGTTTTTACTCTTCTCCCCACACTGGCTCCTCAATCTCTCTCCCCCTCGTTCCCTCGCTCTCTGAGTGAGAATGAGAGAGGAGAGGACTCAGGTGCTGTTGCTAGGTAACGCCAGGGCTGCGTGCGGATGGAGGCATGCAGGGGTCCGGGGCCCAGTGAAAGTGTGCCGCGGCTAGCTGCCTGGGTGCCCGGGGGGCTGGCTTGCTCTCTATCTTGCTTTCTCCTCCTTCTCTCTCTCCCTCTCTCACTGTGCTTTATAGGTGGTGGTGATGCTAGCTGTCTCTCTCTCTCTCTTCCCCCTTTCTGTGCCTTGGCGTTGGTGCAGGGCAGTCTCTCTCTCTCTATTTTCTCTCTCTCTATTTTCTCTCTCTATATTTTCTCTCTCTCTCTCTCTCTCTCTCTCTCTCTCTCTCTCTCTCTCTCTCTCTCTCTCTCTCTCTCTCTCTCTCTCTCTCTCTCTCTCTCTCTCTCTCTCTCTCTCTCCCTCTCTCTCTCTCTTCTAACTCCCTGTGTGGGGCTGGTCTGTGGGGCTGCACTGAGCGGTGCTCTGAGCAGAGCAGCCGTGGGCATTTGTCAAAGCCTCGGCTTGTAATGACCACTCAGCAGTGGGGAAATTGAGCTGACCCAGGGGCCAAAGCTGTTAGGGGGACTGGTGGGGAGGGCACTGGGGTCAGGCCATCCTTGTCCCACCCACTATGTGGGCAGTTAGCACTAAAACATTAGTTTACTGTTTAATCCTTAATCCTAAACACTTAAATGTTTACTTGACACAAGTTGTAAGACAACCAGCAGGACTAATCTGTCAACTTGGGGAGCCAGTGAATAGCATTATTCTTACTTGTAGTTTCAGGAACAATAGTGTATTCTTGTACCAAAGAAAACGTGGATTCAGCTCAATACAAAGTATAGTTATCAGTTATTTTCTTATTGCTTCTTTCAATAATATAGTGCAGATGTCGATATTGAGTGTATTTCTCTCGCTGTGTTAGTTTGACCTTTGTCCTTGAGACTATGAACTTTAAATGATGATATCTCTGTGTCCAGGGACTCAACTTTGGTTTTAGAAGTGGGGGGACATAACCTGGTGGGAGGTCTGGGGATCCTCCCTTAGAATGTTTGTTTCCTGGATTTCTACACAAACGAATATGACCCTTTTATTGTAAATAAGAATATGATATTTTTCTAAACACTTCTACATGAATGTGGACATTAATAATGATTAGTGAGAAAGTTATAGGAGCAGAGATATCATACCTCCCCAAAATTGCTAACCTGTTATTTTATTGGTGAGAGGTTAGCATGTCTTGGGGGTATGATATGTGTGCAACTGTAACTTTCTCACTCATCATTACTCACAATTAATTCAGGATTTTCTATAATCATTAATCACATTCATGTAGAAGTGTTTATAAAATAATATATTCTTATTAACAATATAAAATGATTCCAAAATGACACAATACCATGCAATCTTACTATATCCTTCCTTTTAATGTATCTCAGTCTAATTCCATTACCTGTTGGCACCACACGGCAACTCAAGCCATTTTGTTTACCATGAATTATTCCCCATTCCTTTCTTTTGGGCACAAAATAATCTGAAACACAACCAAAACAAACAGCAAGTGCATCCAACAAGTTTGTAGAGTCACAAGATTGATGTAGTCATTGAGTGTGATGATTGTGGGACCAAATATTTAAAAAGAATACTACTTTAAAACACATACAAGTGAATTTGTCCTAATACTTTTTTTTCTTTTGATTTGAAATCAAACAATGGCTATGAAGTACAGACTGTCAGCTTTCATTCGAGTGTATTTTTATCCATATCAGGTGAACAGGATTTTTTTTGTACAAATATCATATCTACATAAAGGGCTGTAATTGATGTAAATGAAAATACCCTCAAACGAAAGCTGACTGTCTGCACTGTGACGTTGCCCGTGTTTGATTTCACATCAAAAGAAGAAAACATTCGTCACTGTCCCAATAATTACAGAGGGCATTGTAATTCATATCATAAGCCTAATTGTAATGTAGATCTATTTTTACTTGCACACAAAATAGTTGGATTGCCCGGTCCTGCCCCTAGGGGTCCACGGCCCTGCAGCGACCCCCAACCCAAAACACCCCACTCAGCTTTATGATCTTAGTGAAACATTCACTATTGGTTTTAGGTGTGTTAGGTGAAGGCCAGAGTGACAACCAACAGTATGGCAGACCCCCAGGGCCAGGACTGAGCAGCCCAGCAGCCAACAGTATGGCAGACCCCCAGGGCCAGGACTGAGCAGCCCAGCAGCCAACAGTATGGCAGACCCCCAGGGCCAGGACTGAGCAGCCCAGCAGCCAACAGTATGGCAGACCCCCAGGGCCAGGACTGAGCAGCCCAGCAGCTAAAGATTGCCTAAATAGGTATCTCCCCTGGCGTGGGCATGTTTTCAATGCTCCTTTTGTCGTACATTATTCCATATAAGGCAATCAGACCTTATGAAAGTTGCACAGTATACCCTTATTCTTGTAATAGCCGGCTACCACCCGGTTTCTCAACCCTGCACTTTAGAGGCTGCTGCCCTATATACAATACATATCACTGGTCACTTTAATAATGGAACACTAGCCACTTTAATAATGTTTACATATTTTGCATTACTCATCTCATATGTAAACGCTGTATTCTATTCTACTGTATTTTAGTCTATGCCACTCAATGCTCGTCCTAATATTTATATATTTCTTAATTAGATTATTTTACTTCTAGATTTGTGTATTGCTGTGAATTGTTAGATATACTGCACTGGTTGAGCTAGGAACACAAGCATTTCGCTACACCCGCAATAACATCTGCTAAATATGTATGTGACCAATATATTTTGATTTGATTTGATTGGAATCAAATCTAGTGATACATAACTTGACATTTGTGCCATCCACTGTGACACTGTGGGAGGGTAACCAACCTTCAAATTCATGCCAATGCATTTCTTAGCCACTATAAAGGCTGGGTTACACAGTTTCTTCTCACAACAGTCTCCAGTATCAACATTTTCATGCAAACAAAAATGGGGAAGAAGGGACAATCTGTAGACATGCTGAGATAAAAGAACATACTCTTAGCTAGGATTCAGCCAACCTTCACAAGAGCATAACATTTTCAAATATGTCCCTTTCTGTGTTTTACACCTCCAGCAGAGGAATTACATATCTGAGTGAATGATATTCAGTTTCACTGGCATATAGTACGTTCTTTGAATAGTCTCAATTAAACTGCAATAATTTATGTCTGAGATTATATGAAAATGGCTGGGTATTCAAACATATCTGTACCCATTCATCATCAGTATTGTCTCCCAAGTCTTCCTCATATTGTTTTGTGTTATCGGGAATAGCCTCTATCAACCCTTGATACCGTTTGGAAATCAACTTCAGAGGTTTGTCAGACGGCCTTGAAATAGTTTCAATCTTTGAAGCTTCTGGCTTGTCCAGTGTTTACTGCACAAAGAATAAAGTGTTGTATCTTCAAAAGTTCATCTCAGCGCCGTCACAGACTGGTCTTCTCCAGTTGTCTGACCCTGCTGAGACCCTGTCACCATCTCAGCCTGCCCAGATGAGGCCAGACAAAGAATCACCTTGGTGTACATATATACATTACATTATCTAAGAATAGAATCAATGGTTGAATAATTTAAATGACCATTATCCCCAGATATCAGACTGTATCCTAACCATCAAGTAAGATGGAATCCATTAAATGATTGTTATAATATACTTCAAAATTCACTTGAGCTCCGTAGACGGGTCTTCCCTGGCTGTCTGAACCAGCTGGGACACCTGTCACCATCTGATCCTGCTAGTGTTGTTCACTGACTGTTTACCATGACAGTGAAGCCTGTAGAGATGTTTACACAGTGTCAGTGTGAAAAGTATGGAATTAGCTTGATCAATAACGTTACATTGCTATATTGACTGTGAATGAGGTAAAAATAATATCTAACGTTAGCCAACATTTCGCTAGCTCTATGGTACATCAACTGGCGAAAACGAGCCAAGTTAACTTCTTCGATATAGGGGGCGCTCTTTTAATTTTTGGATAAAAAAACGTTCCCGTTTAAACAAGATATTTTGTCACGAAAAGATGCTCAACTATGCATATAATTGACAGCTTTGGAAAGAAAACACTCTGATGTTTCCAAAACTACAAAGATATTATCTGTGAGTGCCACAGAACTGATGCTACAGGCGAAACCAAGATGAAATTTCAAACAGCAAATGCCCCAGATTTTGGAGGCGCTGTGTTCCAATGTCTCCTTATATGGCTGTGAATGCACAAGGAATGAGTCTACACTTTCTGTCGTTTCCCCAAGGTGTCTACAGCATTGTGACGTATTTGTAGGCATATCATTGGAAGATTGACCATAAGAGACTACATCTACCAGGTGCTCGCTTGGTGTCCTCCGTTGCAATTATTGCGTAATCTCCAGCTGTGTGCATTTTTCCATTTGTTTCAGAAGAGAAACCCAACTGCCACGAATGACTTATCATCGAATAGATATGTGAAAAACACCCTGAGGATTGATTCTAAACAACGTTTGCCATGTTTCTGTCAATATTATGGAGTTAATTTGGAAAAAAGTTTGGCGTTGTAATGACTGAATTTTCGGGGTTTTTTCTTAGCCAAACGTAATGAACAAAACGGAGCGATTTCTCCTACACAAATAATATTTTTGGAAAAACTGAACATTTGCTGTCTAACTGAGAGTCTCCTCATTGAAAACATCCGAAGTTCTTCAAAGGTAAATGATTTTATTAGAATGCGTTTCTTGTTTTTGTGAAAATGTTGCCTGCTGAATGCTAGGCTTAATGCTATGCTAGCTATCAATACTCTTACACAAATGCTTGTGTAGCTATGGTTGAAAAGCATATTTTGAAAATCTGAGATGACAGTGTTGTTAACAAAAGGCTAAACTTGTGAGCCAATATATTTATTTAATTTCATTTGCGATTTTCATGAATAGTTAACGTTGCGTTATGCTAATGAGCTTGAGGCTATGATTACGCTCCCGGAATACGGGATTGCTCGACGCAAGAAGTTAATTCTTAATAATTCTGTTGAAACGGGACAAAACAAAGGCTAAAAACGTTTCCATACACACAACAGCTGCTAGATACTGCTACCTGACAGATAGCTAGAGGCTGTAGTAGCTACTAGGTAGCTAGCTAGCTAGTTCATTCACTTCAAACAGACCTTCAGTCGGAATGAAACATTCACTAACATTATATGTCAGTTACACTACTCGACTCAGGGAATAAATCCTTTTTTAGTTAAATCAAAGAGCAGTTACCTTGCCAACTACATAAGTCAAATAAAGAGTGGCCAGTTTCTGCTCTGCTTGCTTTTACAACTCGGAGAAAAAGCTATACACACACAGACAACAGCTACCTCTGTTTGCATGCTCTGAAACCCCCAAACAGCCTACCTGACCGCTCTGAGGCGTCCGCATGCTCCTAAAGCACACTGTTGCCTATTTTTGTATCTATTGATATAACGGCAGTGAACAAAACTGCAATTTCAGAATGTGGGGGGATCATGTCCCCTCGGTAAAAGTTGCATCCCGTCTGTGCCTATCTCTGTCTATCTCTGTGTATCTCTGTGTGACTGTGCATGTATCTCCATGCAGCCCTGGCCCTGGTGTGATGTATGAAACGGGGGGACATTGAGACACTGCTCTTCCCGAGTCTCAATCCCAACTGCTTTCTACCTCTCCCCCATCTCCCCCAGAGTGAATCCCCAGTGACAGACAGGCAGACTCTGATGGAGCACAGGGTGGCGTGTGTTGTGCTCCCTAACCTTGTCACTGGCTGATTGAATTCAGAACCCCTTTTCACCGGAGCGGCAATCATAGAAACACACGCACGCACGCATGCACGCACGGACACACACACACACACACACACACACACACACACACACACACACACACACACACACACACACACACACACACACACACACACACACACACACACACACACACACACACACACACACACACACACACACACACACACACACACACACACACACAAGATAATGGCAAATTAAGAGCAATTGCATTGGAAGTCGTCCCCACCAGACAGGGGTGGTGTCATCGTCAAGATACTTCATATGTATCCTCTCTTCATTATCAAGACCTTTCACTCCATCCCTATGCTATACTACTTCTCCACCACATGAATTCCAATTATGCAATCGCTACACTGGCAGAATACAATACTGCAGGTCAGGGTGGAAATCTTATCAAATCTAAATTACATTTTCCACATGCTTCATAAACAACAACAACTAACACTGAAATTCGTACATACAGGCCCTTCACAACATTGCAGAGAGAAAAAAATACAAATCGTTTGGGATAGGGGGCAGCATTTTCACGTTTGGCTGAAAAGTGTGCCCAGAGTAAACTGCCTCCTACTCAGTCCCAGAAGCTAATATATGCATATTATTATTAGTATTGGATATAAAACACTCTGAAGTTTCTAAAACTGTGTGAATGATGTCTGTGAAGAGAACAGAACTCATATGGCAGGCAAAAACCTGAGAAAAATCCAACCAGGAAGTGGGACATCTGAGGTTTGTAGTTTTTCAACTCATTGCCTATCGAATATACAGTGCCTATGGGGTCATATTGCATTTCCTTCCACTTGATGTCAACAGTCTCTAGAACGTTGTTTGTGGCTTCTACTGTGAGGTGGGGGCGAATGAGAGCTGATTCAACCAGAGGTCTGTCAGAGTCACTGTGTGGATGATGTCGTCAACGCACTTATTAATTCATGAAGCCGGGTGAGTGATCAAAGCTCCTCAATTACAAATGTATTATTATAACTTTATTGTTATTGCTGTTGACAGACACCAATGTATTTTGCATGTTTGCTCTATTGGTCTAGACTCTAGCAAGAAGAATGATTTATGCACTGTACATTTTTATAATTTCTTTATATATTATGTTTGTTTTAGGGTATAGAGTCCACTAGGGCAAATACATTGACAATATGAATCAATTAAGCAAATATCCTGCTGCTATCACTGGTCATGAAGTCTAAATAAATTAGCAGGTTGGATTAAAAAGTGAACATTGGCTCAACTCGTCCCAAAAATAGAGAGTATAAGATCAACCTCTCTCCTGAGTGTTCTCTTTCTCTCTTTCCTGTAGCTGACCTTTCTGTCTCTCTCCCCTCCACCACCACCACCACCACCACCATTACCTCTGCTGCTGCTGCCACATGACCATTATCAGACCTAGTTAACAGAGAAGAGACACATCGAGACAGATCACCGGCTCTAGTGAGCATTATTTAACTCAACTATGTCTTCAGGGCACTGAGCTAGCTAGCCAGCAGCGAACAGGCCCAGAGACCCCCGCAGGGGAGTGAGAGAAAGAGAGAGAGAAAGAAAGAGAGAGCGAGAGGGAGGGAGAGAGACAAACGATCAATAGAACATCAGATGAAAGACCAAAAAAAGGTAGGATAGTTATTTTCGCTTTAGCGACATTCCCCTGTAGAGTCATGAAATCAAAATCTGAACTTTAAAATGTATAAGGATTGATTTCGCTGACACAGGATCATAACATACAGCCATTCTGAGACCGGAGGCGTGGGGCTACAGATGTCGAGACACATAAAGGAGAGGAGTAGCTGTAAATTTGACTCTAACACACCAATTAGCCTGTGACTGGTTTAGGATATGGAATGGGAAATCTTTAGAGTTTCATCAAACAGTCTTAGACACTACTGTTAGACCTGGAGCTAAAACCAAGGAGATGGATGCTAAAATAAACTTGTTTGGACAGATGGATTGGAGGGAATTCTTAACAACATTAGCTATTTATTTCTCGCTGATCCGTTTCACAACCAAGTACTGATTGTTTGATAATTATGTGGCTTTTTTCAATGTTAATAAGTAATTCTATTTAGACAGTAGACACCTTAAATAGGTCTTAGGATAGCTTAAAAAGACTAATGTCACGTTATCCACTGGCCAAATGCTGTGGTGTTTTATATCATGTTATGTGTGACCATATATTGCATTATTATTACACACCATATATAAATATATGTATATATATATATATAATATATGTACCAGTCAAAAGTTTGTATATACCTACTCATTCAAGGGTTTGTCTTTATTTTATCTATTTTCTACATTGTAGAATAATAGTGAAGACATCAAAACAATGAAATAACACATATGGAATCATGTAGTAACCAAAAAAGTGTTAAACAAATCAAAATATATTTTCTTCAAAGTAGCCACACTTTGCCTAGATGACAGCTTTGCACACTCTTGGCATTCTCTCAACCAGCTTCACCTGGAATGCTTTTCCAACAGTCTTGAAGGAGTTCCCAAATATGCTGAGCACTTGTTGGTTGCTTTTTGTTGGTTGCTCTGGGTTGATGTCAAGTGATTGTGGAGGCCAGGGTATCTGACGCAGCACTCCATCACTCTCCTTCGTGGTCAAATAGCCCTTACACAGCCTGGAGGTGTGTTAGGTCATTGTTCTGTTGAAAAACAAATGATGTCCCACTAAAGCGCAAACCAGATGGGATGGCTCATCGCTGCAGAATGCAGTTGTAAGCATGCTGGTTAAGTGTGCCTTGAATTCTAAATAAATCACCTACAGTGTCACCAGCAAAGCACCCCAAAACCATCACACCTCCTCCTCCATGCTTCACGGTGGAACAACACATGTGGAGATCACCAGCTCACCTACTTTGCATCTCAGCAAGACACGGCAATTGGAACCAAAAATCTAATAAGGACAGATTATCAGAAAATGTGATTATGCATGTGATGTCAGAAAATGTCATTATTACACAACAGGACAGTTAACACACGGTGCCTGCTAATTATCTATAGGCTTATCTATTATCTATGAACTTGTCAATTTCAAATGATTTTCTAACAAGTAGAATTTTCTAACAACAGTTTGAATTGAGGTGTGTTTCCGCCTCCTCATTAATTCACGTAGAAGTAGCCCATTCCAGTGTTGCACACATTTTATGTGTAACGTGATTCATCTTCCTCTGATGAGGAGTATGAAGGATCGGACCACTATGCAGCGTGGTAAAGGTTGAAATTTATTAACACTAAACACAAAAAAAACAAAATAACAGGGAAAACGAACGAAAACTAAACAGTTCTGTCTGGTGAAGACACAGAGAGAGAAAACAATAACCCACAACTAAAATGGGGGAAACTGGCTACCTAAGTATGATTCTCAATCAGAGACAACGAATGACACCTGCCTCTGATTGAGAACCATACCAGGCCAAACACATAAATACTACATATAAAAAAGAACATAGACTACCCAATCCAACTCACGCACTGACCAAACTAACACAAAGACATAATAAAGGAACTAAGGTCAGAACATGATAGTACCCCCCACCCCCCAAAGGTGCAAAACCTGAACCTATAGGCGAGGGTCTGGGTGTGGGTCTGTCCGCGGTGGGGGCTCTGGCGCGGGACGTGGACCCCACTTCACCATAGTCTTTTCCCCGCTTCTTTGCCCGCTTCTTTGCCCGCTTCAGTGGAGCCTTTAGATCAGCGACCCTCACCGTCGACCTTGGACTGGGGACCCTTGCAGCGGGTCCCGAATAGATGAGAGACTCCGGCAGCGACGGAGTGAAGAACGGCTCTGACAGCTCCTGACTGACGGGCGGCTCTGGCAGCTCAGGGCAGACGAGCGGCTCTGGCAGCTCAGGACAGACGGGCGGCTCTGGCAAATCAGGACAGACGAGTGGCTCTGGCAGCTCAGGACAGACGGGCGGCTCTGGCAGCTCAGGACAGATGGGCGGACCTGGAGGGAGGAGACGGAGAGACAGCCTGGTGCGTGGGGCTGCCACAGGACCCACCAGCCTGGGGAGACCTACAGGAGGCCTGGTGCTTGGAGGAGGCACCGGATGGACCGGGCTGTGGGGGAGCACTGGAGCCCTGGTGTGCAGCCTTGGCACCACTCCTCCCGGCTGGATCACCATTTTAGCCCGGACTGTCCAGAGTGCAGGCACATGTTGAACCGGGCTGTGGGGGAGCACTGGAGATCTGGTGCATACCTCTCGCACCTCTCCCTTAGGCTCAATACCCACATTCGCCCGGCACGGGCGGAGCGCAGGCATAGAACGCACTGCACCCTCCCAGCGCTTCGGAGACACAGCACGAAGGGCCGGCGCAGGATACCCTGTGCCGAAACGGTGTACTGGAGACCAAACACGCTGGACTGGCACAACACACCCTGGCTGGATGCCTATTCTCGCATGGCACTTGTGGGGGGCTGGCCTATAGCCCACCGTGGCAATGAGCGCGTATGGCGACACCGTGCGCTTGACCGCATAACACGGTGCCTGACCACTACTGCACTTCTTCTGGTAAGCACGAGGAGTGGCATCAGGTCTCCAACCTGACTCTGCCACACTCCCCGTGTGCCCCCCCCCATTTTTGGAGGCGGGGGCTGCCACTCGTGCCTGTCAGAAGGTCAGAACGTGACATTATGTTGGAGGCTTTACTGAGCCGGGCAAACTTCTCTCTTCACGTCTCTCTTCGAGGAGAGCCCAAGCACTTCACCAATGTTTGCACAGACCAAGGATGCAGATATTTGTGCAGGCTTGCACGAATTGGAGCATGTTTTGGCTGGCGCTCGCATTGCCTTGTTGTTTTCCTTACAAAGGTAGCGCACGACACTCGCTCGATAGTTGCCCCCCTCCAAGCAGGGCAGTGTAAACAGAATTGTCTCGATAGTTGCCCCCCTCCAAGCAGGGCAGTGTAAACAGAATTGTCTCGATAGTTGCCCCCCTCCAAGCAGGGCAGTGTAAACAGAATTGTCTCGATAGTTGCCCCCCTCCAAGCAGGGCAGTGTAAACAGAATTGTCTTGTTGAGTCCAGCACTCCAACAGCAATGTTTTTGAAACAGCTGAAATGTATAGACATTGTAATTATATTTCAGAGTTGTTTTTGTCATGTTTTGTCATTTATTATCTTGTCTTGTCCCTGTGCTTCCCATTCTATTCGTTTCCCTCTGCTGGTCTTATTAGGTTCTTTCCCTCTTTCTATCCCTCTCTCTCCCCCTCCCTCTCTCACTCTCTCGCTCTCTCTTCTCTCTATCGTTCCGTTCCTGCTCCCAGCTGTTCCTATTCCCCTAATCAATCATTTAGTCTTCCCACACCTGTTCCCGATCCTTTCCCCTGATTAGAGTCCCTATTTCTTCCTTTGTGTTCCGTTCCTGTCCTGTCGGTTCCTTGTCTAGAATTCACCGTGCTGTGTTTGTGTATCGCCCTGTTGTGTCGTGTTTTCCTCAGATGCTGCGTGGTGAGCAGGTGTCTGAGTCTGTCTGGTTCAAGTGCCTTCCCGAGGCAACCTGCTGTTCTCCTGCTGTTCAAGATCGAGTCTCCAGTTTGTCCTCGTCATTTCGAGTGAAAGTTGTGTTTTTTGTTTGTATTTACTTTACTGGATTAAAGACTCTGTTTTCGCCAAGTCGCTTTTGGGTCCTCTTTCACCTGCATGACAGAAGGAACCGACCAAGGAATGGACCCAGCGACTTCAGACGCTCGTTACACTGCCGTCGAGATCCAAGGAGCCATGCTCGGCAGACACGAGCAGGAATTGTCTGCTGCTCGCCATGCCGTGGAGAACCTGGCCGCTCAGGTTTCCGACCTCTCTGGACAGTTCCAGAGTCTACGTCTCGTGCCACCTGTTACTTCCTGGCCTGCCGAGCCTCCAGAACCTAGGGTTAATAACCCACCTTGCTACTCCGGGCAGCCCACTGAGTGCCGCTCCTTTCTCACGCAGTGTGAGATTGTGTTCTCTCTCCAACCCAACACATACTCTAGAGAGAGAGCTCGGGTTGCTTACGTCATTTCACTCCTTACTGGCCGGGCTCGAGAATGGGGCACAGCTATCTGGGAGGCAAGGGCTGATTGCTCTAACAAGTTCCAGAACTTTAAAGAGGAGATGATTCGGGTTTTTGACCGTTCAGTTTTTGGTAGGGAGGCTTCTAGGGCCCTGGCTTCCTTATGCCAAGGTGAACGGTCCATAACGGATTATTCTATTGAGTTTCGCACTCTTGCTGCCTCTAGTGAGTGGAACGAGCCGGCGCTGCTCGCTCGTTTTCTGGAGGGACTCCACGCAGTGGTTAAGGATGAGATTCTCTCCCGGGAGGTTCCTTCAGATGTGGACTCTTTGATTGCTCTCGCCATCCGCATAGAACGACGGGTAGATCTTCGTCACCGGGCTCGTGGAAGAGAGCTCGCATCAACGGTGTTTCCCTGCTCCGCATCGCAACCATCTCCCTCCTCTGGCTCAGAGTCTGAGCCCATGCAGCTGGGAGGATTCGCATCTCGACTAAGGAGAGGGAACGGAGGATCACCAACCGCCTGTGCCTCTATTGCGGAGTTGCTGGACATTTTGTTAATTCATGTCCAGTAAAAGCCAGAGCTCATCTGTAAGCGGAGGGCTACAGGTGAGCGCAACTACTCAAGTCTCTCCATCAAGATCCTGTACTACTTTGTCGGTCCATCTACGCTGGACCGGTTCGGGTGCTACATGTAGTGCCTTGATAGACTCTGGGGCTGAGGGTTGTTTCATGGACGAAGCATGGGTTCGGAAACATGACATTCCTTTCAGAGAGTTAGAGAAGCCTACGCCCATGTTCGCCTTAGATGGTAGTCATCTTCCCAGTATCAGATTTGAGACACTACCTTTAACCCTCACAGTATCTGGTAACCACAGTGAGACTATTTCTTTTTTGATTTTTCGTTCACCGTTTACACCTGTTGTTTTGGGTCATCCCTGGCTAGTATGTCATAATCCTTCTATTAATTGGTCTAGTAATTCTATCCTATCCTGGAACGTTTCTTGTCATGTGAAGTGTTTAATGTCTGCCATCCCTCCTGTTTCTTCTGTCCCTACTTCTCAGGAGGAACCTGGCGATTTGACAGGAGTGCCGGAGGAATATCATGATCTGCGCACGGTCTTCAGTCGGTCCCGAGCCAACTCCCTTCCTCCTCACCGGTCGTATGATTGTAGTATTGATCTCCTTCCGGGGACCACTCCTCCTCGGGGTAGACTATACTCTCTGTCGGCTCCCGAACGTAAGGCTCTCGAGGATTATTTGTCTGTGTCTCTTGACGCCGGTACCATAGTGCCTTCTTCCTCTCCGGCCGGGGCGGGGTTCTTTTTGTTAAGAAGAAGGACGGTACTCTGCGCCCCTGCGTGGATTATCGAGGGCTGAATGACATAACGGTTAAGAATCGTTATCCGCTTCCCCTTATGTCATCAGCCTTCGAGATTCTGCAGGGAGCCAGGTGCTTTACTAAGTTGGACCTTCGTAACGCTTACCATCTCGTGCGCATCAGAGAGGGGACGAGTGGAAAACGGCGTTTAACACTCCGTTAGGGCATTTTGAGTACCGGGTTCTGCCGTTTGGTCTCGCCAATGCGCCAGCTGTTTTTCAGGCATTAGTTAATGATGTTCTGAGAGACATGCTGAACATCTTTGTTTTTGTCTATCTTGACGATATCCTGATTTTTTCTCCGTCACTCGAGATTCATGTTCAGCACGTTCGACGTGTTCTACAGCGCCTTTTAGAGAATTGTCTCTACGTAAAGTCTGAGAAGTGCTCTTTTCATGTCTCCTCCGTTACTTTTCTCGGTTCCGTTATTTCCGCTGAAGGCATTCAGATGGATTCCGCTAAGGTCCAAGCTGTCAGTGATTGGCCCGTTCCAAGGTCACGTGTCGAGTTGCAGCGCTTTTTAGGTTTCGCTAATTTCTATCGGCGTTTCATTCGTAATTTCGGTCAAGTTGCTGCCCCTCTCACAGCTCTTACTTCTGTCAAGACGTGTTTTAAGTGGTCCGGTTCCGCCCAGGGAGCTTTTGATCTTCTAAAAGAACGTTTTACGTCCGCTCCTATCCTCGTTACTCCTGACGTCACTAGACAATTCATTGTCGAGGTTGACGCTTCAGAGGTAGGCGTGGGAGCCATTCTATCCCAGCGCTTCCAGTCTGACGATAAGGTTCATCCTTGCGCTTATTTTTCTCATCGCCTGTCGCCATCTGAGCGCAACTATGATGTGGGTAACCGTGAACTGCTCGCCATCCGCTTAGCCCTAGGCGAATGGCGACAGTGGTTGGAGGGGGCGACCGTTCCTTTTGTCGTTTGGACAGACCATAAGAACCTTGAGTACATCCGTTCTGCCAAACGACTTAATGCCCGTCAAGCTCGTTGGGCGTTGTTTTTCGCTCGTTTCGAGTTTGTGATTTCTTACCGTCCGGGTAGCAAGAACACCAAGCCTGATGCCTTATCCCGTCTGTTTAGTTCTTCTGTGGCTTCTACTGATCCCGAGGGGATTCTTCCTTATGGGCGTGTTGTCGGGTTAACAGTCTGGGAATTGAAGGACAGGTTAAGCAAGCACTCACGCACACTGCGTCGCCGCGCGCTTGTCCTAGTAACCTCCTTTTCGTTCCTGTTTCCACTCGTCTGGCTGTTCTTCAGTGGGCTCACTCTGCCAAGTTAGCTGGTCATCCCGGTGTTCGAGGCACTCTTGCGTCTATTCGCCAGCGCTTTTGGTGGCCGACTCAGGAGCGTGACACGCGCCGTTTCGTGGCTGCTTGTTCGGACTGCGCGCAGACTAAGTCGGGTAACTCTCCTCCTGCCGGTCGTCTCAGACCGCTCCCCATTCCTTCTCGACCATGGTCTCACATCGCCCTAGACTTCATTACCGGTCTGCCTTTGTCTGCGGGGAAGACTGTGATTCTTACGGTTGTCGATAGGTTCTCTAAGGCGGCACATTTCATTCCCCTCGCTAAACTTCCTTCCGCTAAGGAGACGGCACAAATCATTATCGAGAATGTATTCAGAATTCATGGCCTCCCGTTAGACGCCGTTTCAGACAGAGGCCCGCAATTCACGTCACAGTTTTGGAGGGAGTTCTGTCGTTTGATTGGTGCGTCCGTCAGTCTCTCTTCCGGGTTTCATCCCCAGTCTAACGGTCAAGCAGAGAGGGCCAATCAGACGATTGGTCGCATACTACGCAGCCTTTCTTTCAGAGACCCTGCGTCTTGGGCAGAACAGCTCCCCTGGGCAGAATACGCTCACAATTCGCTTCCTTCGTCTGCTACCGGGTTATCTCCGTTTCAGAGTAGTCTGGGTTACCAGCCTCCTCTGTTCTCATCCCAGCTTGCCGAGTCCAGCGTTCCCTCCGCTCAAGCGTTTGTCCAACGTTGTGAGCGCACCTGGAGGAGGGTGAGGTCTGCACTTTGCCGTTACAGGGCACAGACTGTGAGAGCCGCCAATAAACGCAGGATTAAGAGTCCAAGGTATTGTTGCGGCCAGAGAGTGTGGCTTTCCACTCGCAACCTTCCTCTTACGACAGCTTCTCGTAAGTTGACTCCGCGGTTCATTGGTCCGTTCCGTGTCTCCCAGGTCGTCAATCCTGTCGCTGTGCGACTGCTTCTTCCGCGACATCTTCGTCGCGTCCATCCTGTCTTCCATGTCTCCTGTGTTAAGCCCTTTCTTCGCACCCCCGTTCGTCTTCCCTCCCCCCTCCCGTCCTTGTCGAGAGCGCACCTATTTACAAGGTACATAAGATCATGGACATGCGTTCTCGGGGACGGGGTCACCAATACTTAGTGGATTGGGAGGGTTACGGTCCTGAGGAGAGGAGTTGGGTTCCGTCTCGGGACGTGCTGGACCGTTCACTCATTGATGATTTCCTCCGTTGCCGCCAGGATTCCTCCTCGAGTGCGCCAGGAGGCGCTCGGTGAGTGGGGGGTACTGTCATGTTTTGTCATTTATTATCTTGTCTTGTCCCTGTGCTTCCCATTCTATTCGTTTCCCTCTGCTGGTCTTATTAGGTTCTTTCCCTCTTTCTATCCCTCTCTCTCCCCCTCCCTCTCTCACTCTCTCGCTCTCTCTTCTCTCTATCGTTCCGTTCCTGCTCCCAGCTGTTCCTATTCCCCTAATCAATCATTTAGTCTTCCCACACCTGTTCCCGATCCTTTCCCCTGATTAGAGTCCCTATTTCTTCCTTTGTGTTCCGTTCCTGTCCTGTCGGTTCCTTGTCTAGAATTCACCGTGCTGTGTTTGTGTATCGCCCTGTCGTGTCGTGTTTTCCTCAGATGCTGCGTGGTGAGCAGGTGTCTGAGTCTGTCTGGTTCAAGTGCCTTCCCGAGGCAACCTGCTGTTCTCCTGCTGTTCAAGATCGAGTCTCCAGTTTGTCCTCGTCATTTCGAGTGAAAGTTGTGTTTTTTGTTTGTATTTACTTTACTGGATTAAAGACTCTGTTTTCGCCAAGTCGCTTTTGGGTCCTCTTTCACCTGCATGACAGTTTTATTGAGTTTTTACCTGAAATTACAGTAAAAGTTGGTTACACTGAAATTGATGCCAAGGGAATCTCTGAACACAGTAATTTGTTTCAATCCAAAAGTGAGCAGGAACACAAGCAGCAACTCCCCAGTGAATTAACAACTTTTTCAGTCACTGTTTGCTTTTTTTACGTTATGATTTGCATGATATTGATGAAAGCTTGGTTTGTTAATGTAGGACAAAAAGCAATCTAGCTATGGTTCAGCTAATGTTGGCAGATGTTAGCCTTCTTCTCACTAGCTATCTGAACTTAGCTAGCAATTTAGTATATATATGAGGAGGATGCAGAAATTTTGTTGAGCTTGCTAATTAGCTCTGTATAATATGAATGACACTGTATGATAACGTTACTGCACTTTCATATTCGTATGAGATGGGTAAACGTTCATTTTTGCTATGCTGAAGTTACGTGATGAAGCAAATGTTGTTAGCTCGCTAGTTAGCAGCTGTTCCACTTATTGTCTTGCAGCTAAATTAACGTGTGTGGTCCTAGCTAGGTGAATAGTTTGCATGCTCACTCGCTAGTGGCTACTGTGATATTTACGGTACATTTGAGCTGTGAAGCAAGAACGTCACTCGAAACCCTCTCTTGGCATGGAACATTTCATTGCTAATGTAAATGTAAAGTTCATGTGCATATTATGTCATTTGAAATTTCGTCCAACTTTCGTCAATAAGCTCAGATTTCCGGACAACAGTTGACATATTATGAATCAGATGATTGTTGTTTCTAATTGTGCAATCATGTATGTGTTAACAGCCATATTCAGTACTACTGGAATGTAAATGAATTACAATACAATTCACATGAGTATAGAGCTACAGTGAAAAACATGATGAGGCTAAACGGAGCTCACAGCTAATTCCTCCCTGTATAGGGTGATGAGTGATTGGGGGGAATGAACAGGGAGGTCCGGATCAAAGCTAACATTGTAAGCTAACATTGTACTGTATGCTTTAGGAGCCAGATGGTAGCTCATAAATCCAACACCAGGCTCTGACACATATTAGCATTTAGTTAGCAGCCCCAGCTTGTACAGCCATTTAGGTAATATCTCTATCAGATCACTTTGGAAATGGTGATTGAGTGAGTTTGGGTTGTTAAACCTTTGTGTTACACTACTGGGTGTGTGTGTGTGTGTGTGTGTGTGTGTGTGTGTGTGTGTGTGTGTGTGTGTGTGTGTGTGTGTGTGTGTGTGTGTGTGTGTGTGTGTGTGTGTGTGTGTGTGTGTGTGTGTGTGTGTGTGTGTGTGTGTGTGTGTGTGTGTGTGTGTGTGTGTGTGTGTGTGTGTGTGTGTGTGTGTGTACTTTTTTTTATACCAGTCTTTGATATTTAGATGTTATTCAACCTTTATTTAGTGAAGTTAATCACTGAGAAGATATTCCTCTTTTTCCAACAAGTCCATAATGGGGAGTTGAGTGAAGGTAGTAGAGTAGAGGTGCCTTGTCAGCCCCTATGGGGGACTACTACTGTAGCTCAGAGACCAAAAGGGACGATGCCGCTCGATTGATTTCCTGTTACACCTTGTCACGTGTCGTTCAATCTTCACAGTAAACTCTTTTTCGTTTGGGAGAGCGAGTCGAACTGCGGGCTGATCTTTCTTTCTCCGTCAGAGTTTTGGCCCCCGCCGAGTGTTTGATGTGGAGGCACCAGACGTAAGAGCCAAGGTTGAGATGTTCTATTACACAGGATAACCTACTGAGAGAGGGAGGCTCTTCTCTGCCATCAGTTTAAACGGTAAAGGGACAAATCAGCACAGTCTCTCTAGCCTGTCTGAGGTTATTTGATCATATTATAATAAGTTGAGTAACTAAAGCATATACATATGAATGCTTAAGGCACAATATGAAGGCAAAATATCAAGTGTGAGTGTGTAAACAGTGTGTAAACAGAGAGACACATTCGTTCCTTAAATATTAATGTACAACTTTCACTAAGAACTGCTGTACTCAGTGACACTTACACATACACTGTGTGTGTGACCGTACACCACACACATATTAGGTTGCGATGTGTGAGCGGACAGTGAAAGGGCAGCAGTGGAGAGAGTGAAGGGTCATTGTGTGTGTGTTTAGTTTTACTATAATCTTGCCGGTCCCGACAAGGAAAAAGGCAGCTGTAGGCTGAAGGGTTATGCTTAGGGTTACAATTAGGGTTAGATTTAGGTTTCGGGTTAGGGGTTAGGGTTAGAATAGGTTCACTGTTAGGAGTTTGGGGTTAATGTTAACATTAAGATTAAGATTAAGGTGAGGGTCAGGTTGTTGGTTAGGGTTAGGTTTAGGGGTTAGGGGAAATAGGATTGTGTGTGTGTGTGCGCGTGTGCGTGCGTTCATGCGAGGGAGGGAGAGTGGGTTAATTGTGGCGAACAGCTGAGGAACACTCGCTCAGCTCTTATATGGTAGAAAGAGACTAGCTGCTGCCACATAACCTGCAGAGCTAGGCTGTTTTATGATAACAAATGTGTGTCAGTCTGTGTTTAGGTGTGTGCGCGCGCGAGTGTGTGTGTGTAAACAGTGAGAAAAAGTCAAAGGGAGAAAATGTGTGTTTTACCGGGTGGGGCAGGTGACCAAGCCGAGCATGTGTGTGTGTTCATGAATGGAGAGAGAGCTGACCGAACATAAACTATCTTCAGTCCAGACCATGTTCACTCGCCACTTTAAGGAATGGCATTAGTTCCAGTAAGCAATTTGTATGGGGAACACCGTGGTGAGCATGGGGAGAATTGTGTGACACCCTGTGACATCTGCACAACAGGAAGGATCTCAGATGGATCATACTTACTGTTTGCTGCTATTGAGGTGGATGAGGAGTCTCACGTGTGGTATATGTTACAACAGCGCTTTCAAAAACAGGCATTAGTACTCTGTGTGTGTGTGTGCGTGTGTGTGTGTGCGTGTGCGCGTGTGTGTGTGTGTGTGTGTGTGTGCGTGTGTGTGCGTGTGCGTGCGTGTGCGTGTGCGTGCGTGTGCGTGTGTGTGTGCGTGTTCTGTCATCAAAGCCCCAGCGTGAGGATCAGCTTTCACTGGACAGCTAAAGGTTAGATGTGTGTGTTGCTACTTACAGTAACACACTGAAACATTCCTAAATGGTAACATTACCATTACACAATTTAGCTATCAATCAATCAACTCATCTGCGACAACATTTCACTCTCTAGCGGTTCTCATTTTACATCTGAGTAGGAAAATAAATTGTGAAACACTAGCATTTGAAATAGCTGCACTAGTCGCTGTCCTTTCTGTCCACATGTCACCCCCCCCTGCCCAAACCCCTCCACCACAAGTGGTCAGATATATTGGTGTGTGCGGGGTTTAGAGGCTTGGTCCATGTCTGCCGTTGGGCTCTGACTTCCAGCCTAAGGAGTGTTCAACTGAAAGAATCTGTTCCTCCATGTTAGTGTGCTTTGATGCTCCTACCGCGGTTACATGGGGGTGTCGAGTGTGTCAGCACGGCCACACTAATCAGATAAGTGGGCTAATGCTAGCCTTGGAGGTTTGTGGTGCATCTTAATCTGTTGTGTTTAACACTCTCAAAGGAATACCTCAAATCTAAAAGCTCCATCAACCGACTGTTGATGGAAGGGTTAGGTCGAAGAGGGGTAGTGGAGATGGGTGAGGAAGGGTTGAGGAGGGGGTGCTATGCTATGTAAGACCCAGGCTAAGTCTTGCGGCACATCAGTGGACACTCGAAAAATACAGCCGCCAATAGATCTCTGATAACAGCCTCGGATCCAAGTTTCCCTCCGTGATATATCGGAGTAGGTCATTTACACAGCTTACTTTTACATGTTAATACTACTGGAAGCACAAATGTGGACTGAGAGAAGGGACCCTGGCCTTTCTCGGATGATACCCAGTTGGATATAATTTATCTTTTCAACAGCCACCCGCTCTTATTTCTTCCTCGCCCAAAGATTGTCGGAAATAATCAATGGCACAGCCCCTGATGTTTATATTTAGCCAGTGATGCACCCAACAGTTGCTCCGAAAATGTCAACTGTCTCTTTGACCGTCGGGCTTAATTGGAATGTGTGTGTTTTAAAGGGAAATCTATTACTCCCATTCAGTTTCTATTGATCTTGGGGAATTGTGGCTGGAGAAATGTGCAGTGTGTTTGTTGGAATCAAATTGGAATGAAACCTCAAAAATCTAACATTCTCAGGGTTTTTTTACACAGAAAGAATTTCTAAACATATTATACATGTGTAGCCTATAACATTCACTGTAAGCGAGCAGTACTTCATATTATACGTGTGTAGCCTATAACACTCACTGTAAGCGAACAGTACTTCTGAGCTCGTGAGCAAGTAAGAAAAACAGGGCAGCCACATATTATGTTCCCCATGTAACCTTTAGGGGGCTCTGTATTTGACCTTAGGCTGCACCTGCCAGATTTGTTTGCAGATGATCACGTGTCCCCGAAATAACCTGGGAAACAGGGCCCTACAGGAATCTAGCACTCCACACTAAGCACCTCAAATAAAAATTGCATTCATCCCCAGAGAGATAGAGAGATGGTAGCACTTCTAGAGGCACGTCTGTTTTTCTGATCAGTGAAGTCTCACGGGAGTACAGAGAGAGCACGAGCGAGACAGCGAGAGAGAGAGGGAGAAAGAGAGCGAGAAAGAGAGGGAGAAAGAGAGGGAGAAGATAGAGAGTGGTGGGTGACACAGACAGCTCAGCAAAGAGAAAGGGGGGACAGGGTGTATTCCTTACCTGAAACCCTCCCCCTTACCCCATTTCTCCTCCGCCCCGCCTACAAGATCTGTCACCTTCCAGGTTAGTTTCTCCCTGCCGCACTGCAGTATGTCAGCCTCCCATAACCTTAATAAACCAATCGACTCAAATTCAGCCACTAAAATAATTAAAGGGGGGGGTTGCCAAAAATAAGGGGTGTATTTTGAGTGGAGGGGACATGTGTCTCAAAATGCCTGGGAGCCTCCGGCCGGGTTCACTTGTTAGGAAAACTGGGTATAGCCTTACACTTCCGTTGACATGACTGCGGTATTAGTGGAGTGGGTAAGGTGTCGGCCATCCCTTGGCTGACCCCCCCCCCCCCCCTAGGATGTTCATGTTTACAGAGGTGTTCTCACAAACATTTGCCCAGCGCGGTGCGACGCCTTGTCAGCCCGACTGATGGCCCCACAGGCTCCCATTGGGGTTTACAGCCTCTGAGTTTTTACCATATACAGCACACAGTAAACCACCAAAGCTACAATACACTGCCACTGTGCGCACACACACACACACACACACACATGCACGTAAGCCCACACACACAAGAATCATCCACCCCCTCTTCATACACTAGCTCACCAATATGAACTATAAACACATCGACACACACCATGTCACAAATGTTCGAATACTGTACACAACCACGATCAAAAAGGTCAACTAGGCACAAACATACACAGATAAACAAGAATCCGACAACACACTGAATGCACATTCACATAAAAAGATATGTACATGTATATACATCTGTATGCATTGACACACACACACACACACACACACACACACACACACACACACACACACACACACACACACACACACACACACACACACACACACACACACACACACACACACACACACACACACACACACACACACACACACACACACACACACACACACACACACACACACACACACACCTTTCCCCTCATAAGCATGCACCTTGAGCTGAGATGCTCCAGCCACATTCTTTTAATTTAACAGAGAGAATGGGAAGTGTGAAGGACATGACAAGCAGGAAGTGTCCTCTAGGACCGTGAGGTTAACCTAATGGGGTCATACATCACCCCTGGGAAAGACATGCACAGCAAAGTTGCCAATGCATGAATGCCGCTCTATTCCTATCACCCACTTTAATCACGGCACCTGTCACCCTGCTAATCAACATCATAACTTCACACAAAGAATCTCTCTCTCAACTCACAGTACAGCTACTTACTTGCGCAGCTGTACAGAACTAAAGGAGCAAAGCAGCAACTTAAAGAGAGAGGGGGGCCCCTGGCTACAAGGCTTTTTAAGAGGTTGTCTTTGTAGAGCATCATTGCCTTTTCACAGTAGCTCCCTCTTTATAAACTGTCGTTGTGACAATGCTAAATGTGGCTTTTTATGAATGTGCTAAAACAGCTTCCCCTGGCGTGGGCTCCCGCACCCGCACTGACGCAGGGTGACAACACACACGCAAGGTGACAACAAACACCGCAGGAGGACAAACAGAAGTCAGCAGTCCCTGGCCATTTCCTGTTGTAGCCTCACAATTTGCCCAATGAACGCCCCTCGGCATGGGGCTGTGAGTTTCCACAGGTTCCCTTGACAACCCTCCTTACCACCTCACCCCAAGTCCCATGCTCCCTCTCCAATCCCAAATCTCTATTGCCATATACCCCCTAGCTAACAAGGTGAGGACACCGTAAGTGCCCTGAGAGGTGGGGAGGTGTAGGATGTTCTCACCTCTTGGGGTGTTACCAGTGCTGTTGCTATGGGAATGAGCCCCTAATATCTGGACCTAGTATCTTAATTTGATCACCCTGTTGCAGGAGAATTTGTCATCCTGCTCTGGGTCCCAGAGATACAAATGTAGCATAGTTTTGTTTGATGAAATCAATTTTTATATTCAAATGTATGTACTGGGTTCTACAGTTTGACCCCACTGCTGTCTCTGGCTCCACACCCACCCCACCATCTAGATGTGTGAAAGATAATGATAATGATCCATTATGTGTGACATTCCTGGGAGTGTGTAAACTTAAACATTGTATTACCATATAATTTTGTATGTTCTCTATAGTTATGTACTTGAAAATGTATCAATTGACCAATTCGGCACATTTCGGCAGACTTGATACAAAATATTGTCCAGTATTGCAATGCTTCACTGGATCAATCTGAAACTTTGCACATACACTGCTGCAATCTAGTGGCCAAAATCTAAATTGTGACTAAACTGACCGCAATATTATATTATGGCCTTTCTCTTACATGTCAAATATGTTGTAACAAAACAAAATAGAAAATGTGTGTTTTTTTGTTAGTATTATGTTTTACCAGAGCGAATGTGTTATATTATCCTACATTCATTTCACATTTCCAAACTTCAAAGTGTTTTCTTTCAAATGGTATGAAGAATATGCATTTCCTTGCTTCAGGGCCTGAGCTACAGGCAATTCGATTTGGGTAGGTCTTTTTCGGCGAAAATTGGAAAAAATTATTCACATTTCCTGTTGCTGCAGGATTATTTTCATGTTGTAATAAATTAAAATCCCACACCTGCACTCCACCCCTCTCTAGCCCTCCACCCGACACTAATATCGCTCCGACCCACCCTACTACCACCCTCTACCCCTCTTTATGCGGGGGTATGTTGAAGCTCTGTTTAGGAGGGTGTTGAGGATTCCTCCTCTGATTGAAACTGGGGTTCGGTGTTTGCCACCTTTTTGTGCATTGTTAAATGTAGATTCTTCAATAGTCAACCTTCAAACCAAAGGCAGCTCATTTATGAAAGTGTTCTGAATTTATTTTGGATATAAAATCTACTTTATCTTTGAATAATATGTCATAGTGGTTATTTTCTGAGATTGAAAATAACCAATGTTACTGTCCTTGAGATAAAACCACCTAAACATGTCTCCGAATGGTTTTGCGCCGTAACAGCAAGAGCCTAATGTTGTTAACAAAATGGCGTCAGAAATGGAAAGTCATATGATTGATAGCTGCCTACTGCTGCTTCTCCAATAGCAACGATCAGCAGCTCCACACCGACTGATGCCTGGCAGCCGTATCGCGTTTCAGACAGAAACACAGTGTAAAGACCCCAAAATAAAACAGATCCACATTGCTCAAGATCCACCAAAGCTATGAGTTATGGGTGCAGCTGGAGCGGGTTGATAAAATATGGAGGATTTCTAACTATAAAGACACTGATATCTCAACATGACGGAAAAACATTCACGCCTCGCGGGGTGTTGGTTTCGCTGAGCTGGGGAGGGCCAGGGGAAATGCAGGGAGGGCTAGGGAGGAGGACTGGGTAGGGCCAGGGAGAACTAGAGGAGCTGGGAGTGGCTGGGGAGGGCTGGGTCAGCCATGGTGGGGGGGCCGAAGCTGGGCTGTTTAGGTAACACTGGAGGGAAGCAGAGTCAGGTTGCAACCTATTAGCATTCCTCCAGATCACAGCGTGATACAGGCTGGCAGAGGCCCCAGCGCCTTGCCCTTTACATGGTCAACGCAACGGCAGACAGGATGAGAAAGAGGAGAGGGGGGGGAGAAGGAGGGTGAAGGGAAAGGCTTTTCCTGAGGCCCTTGCGTCAGCTCTTGCTAATGTGTCAGCACTGACACTCTCCGTCCACGGAGGTGCCTCTAGTCTGTAAAGAGAGCTATGGTCTGGTGGGGATGACATTACTGACAGTTGTAATAACAGTAAGTTGAGTGGTGGTAGTAGCACTTTTGAATGTAATGTGACTGTATAGTTACGATGAAACCTATTTCCCCCTAACGACAGACATTATCGTTAATCACCTACAGTACTTATTAGGGAAGACGTGTGGAAGAGGAGCACTGATCATGAATGCACAGACACACACACACACACACACACACACACACACACACACACACACACACACACACACACACACACACACACACACACACACACACACACACACACACACACACACACACACACACACACACACACACAGGATCCCCGCCCCCCCCACATGCACAGTACCCCACATTCTTCTCCATCCCCAAAGGCTCCCAGCTCAATGGTCTCCTTTCCACCCAGCGGAATGTCCCCTCACCTAGGTAAAGGATACCTCGCTCCCTGGGCCTGGTTAATGATTCCCCAGCCTCTCTTGCTCCATTAGGTCCCATGTTAAAGGAGAGTGATGGGATGGATGGGGGAGCAGAGCAGGGTGATCTGGACTGCACCTCAAATGGCACCCTATTCCCTATATAGTGCACTACTTTTAACCAGAGCCCTATGGGCCATATGAGTGCCATTTGGTTCACAGAATATGGAACAAGGGGCCATTTCAGACGCAGCCCTGGTCTGTCTTTTAATAGACCCTGGGAGGGAAAGTGTTGGCTCAGCTTCTTCTAGTCCTCTTTATGCTTTCCAGCCCATCAGTAGCCAATCAGGAGCATCAGTTCCACAGGATTGACCATCCTGACCGTCACCTCCGAGACCGTCCTCTATGTCTGCCTTCCTGAGAGATGGGAGAAAGGGGGTTAAGAGAAATGATAGATGGAAAATGGCTGCCCCCCAGAACTGCAACGAGAACCATGTTCTTGTTCGTTCAGCCCTGAAGAGTAATATCTAATATTTCAGTGAGCTATAGATGCCCCCAGTCCTTTAAAATACTCCTAAAATATGATATTTAACCAGTAGAATGATATCATAAATACCCCAATATCACCAGTCCCATCTCCTGGAGTGTGCAATATTTCACAAGTAATATTATAAGCGTTTCTGGGTACAGATGTTACCCCAGTGCCTGGCCCAAAGATTGGGCCTTGCACACTGCAGTGTTCCCAATGTTTTACTGGTCTCCATAAACTGAGCCTCTGATATTTTGAATAGAGGTATGGAGAATGGGTGAAGTATGAGTTATCGACATATCTAAACGTGTTACAGTATTACACAATGAATAGTAGGTTACTCCACAACTCAAACTCCAAGCCTGTCTGTCTTTTCAGAGAAGAGATGGCCTGAAATATTTTGCACTAAGCTAACTGAAAAACAGGAAGTTTGACTTACAGAAATCTTTTTTCCACAATGTTAGTCATAAAAGACAGAAAGATAGAAAGAACAGGTGTTTAAGTAATTTGATGATAATAATGACAAGGCTAAGAAGTAACATTTAGTCATTTATGTCAGGGAGGATATATATCAGAGATGTATATATTAGCATTAAGAGAAGCCCATCAGTAACGTAGCTCATCCTTCGCGGTAACTGCAAATGAGTGATAATCTTATGCAAATATATTCTGCAAGATAGTCCTCTATCAGCTGATTACATTGCAGCACATCCAGCCCAGGCCTCTACCACCTAGTCTAATTCAGGGGAAAATATAACATTATAATCTGTACTATAGATTAAGTAGCAATACAGAGGCATGGATTGCTACTGTATACAAAATCAAATCAAATGTATTTATATAGACCTTCGTACATCAGCTGATATCTCAAAGTGCTGTACAGAAACCCAGCCTACAACCCCAAACAGCAAGCAATGCAGGTGTAGAAGCACGGTGGCTAGGAAGAACTCCCTAGAAAGGCCAAAACCTAGGAAGAAACCTAGAGAGGAACCAGGCTATGTGGGGTGGCCAGTCCTCTTCTGGCTGTGCCGGGTGGAGATTATAACAGAACATGGCCAAGATATTCAAATGGTCATAAATGACCAGCATGGCCCAATAATAGTAAGGCAGAACAGTTGAAACTGGAGCAGCAGCATGGCCAGGTGGACTGGGGACAGCAAGGAGTCATCATGTCAGGTAGTCCTGAGGCATGGTCCTAGGGCTCAGGTCCTCCGAGAGAGAGAGAGAAAGAAAGAGAGAAAGAGAGAATTAGAGAGAGCATACTTAAATTCACACAGGACACCGAATAGGACAGGAGAAGTACTCCAGATATAACAAACTGACCCTAGCCCCCCGACACATAAACTGCTGCAACATAAATACTGGAGGCTGAGACAGGAGGGGTCAGGAGACACTGTGGCCCCATCCGAGGACACCCCCAGACAGGGCCAAACAGGAAGGATATAACCCCACCCACTTTGCCAAAGCACAGCCCCCACACCAGAGGGATATCTTCAACCACCAACTTACCATCCCGAGACAAGGCCGAGTATAGCCCACAAAGATCTCCGCCACGGCACAAACCAAGGGGGTTGACTCAACCCACTCAAGTGACGCACCCCCCACAGGGACGGTATGAAAGAGCCCCAGTAAGCCAGTGACTCAGCCTCTGTAATAGGGTTAGAGGCAGAGGATCTCAGTGGAAAGAGGGGAACCGGCCAGGCAGAGACAGCAAGGGCGGTTCGTTACAGATACCAGATCTTAACTTGATCACTCTTAGCTTAACACAAGATATCGGCAGAGGCGTCATGCCCATAGGGGGCAAAGAGACACGTGCCCCCTCAGATTTATGCTCTTTAAATTATTACCATTATGTTTAAACATATGTTTATGTTGTTGTTGTTTCTCTGTAATACTACTAGCCATCTATCCATTTTATGAAGTTGGCTTTAGCCGGCCCAGATAGGAGGTTGGGCGATTGGGAACCTAACTAGCTACCAAGAAATTTCAGGCTCTTAGCTAGCAAGCCTGTTAGAATGGTTGGTAGACTTTAGAAAAGCAACCAAAAACAAATTATATGGAATAAGACACTCCTTTTACCCAGATTTGTAGTGGCCATGCAGAGAAAGATTTAGTTTCTTTAAGGAAAGAACCACCAGTCAAGAGGAAACAGACAGCTCAAGATGTATCCTTAGATATGCAGAAAATAATCCATATTTTTTTACACAGAATGAAGCATAATAATTATGGCGCTAGATTGTAGGAAAAGGCCACTTTATATCTTTGAAAAATGCTAAATTCGCCCATTTTTGGACCACCACACAGCCATCCTTACATACTTTGTGCCCACTGCAATATTTGGGGTGCATGACTCCCTGAATATTGGTCTCCACTAGGCTATACAAGTGTCAAGTGCAGCCTAAGGTTGACATTTACTTCAGTCGTGGCCTTGGATGATCTAGCAGTTGGGACCGTTGCTTTCAGCACGCACATAAGCCGCGATTACGGCCCACACCCTTCTGGCACAAAACTCAAATCTTACACATTTCAAATATGGACAGTCCAGGGATAGTCATACGAAGTGTTGGGTAGATTTGATGTGATTAACAATGAAAAACATTGTTTATATTGTACCGAATGCTTGTCAAATTGATAAATCACCCTTAGTCCATTCAAAAAGGACCAAGTTGTTCTGATTAAAATACCAACCTGCCACGTTCGTTGTATGGATGAGACCAAGGCGCAGCGTGAGATGAATACATCTTCTATTTAATTAAATGAACACCTAAACAAACTTAAACAAACATGAAGCTATATATGATAAGTACAGGTAACTAAGACAATAACCCACGAAATACCCAAGAAATATGGCTGCCTAAATATGGTTCCCAACCAGAGACAACGATAAACAGCTGCCTCTAATTGAGAACCAATCTAGGCAACCATAGACATACATAACACCTAGACTAGTAAACACACATAGACATACAAAAGGACCAAAAACACATTAATCACCCATGTCACACCCTGACCTAACCAAAATAAAGAAAACAAAGAATACTAAGGCCAGGGCGTGACAGTACCCCCCCCAAAGGTGCGGACTAACGGCCGCACACCTAAGCCTATATGGTGGCAGTTCTGGCTCCTCCACTTGTGACTCTTCACACTTACTTAATATCTCTGGAGCGGGAACCCTCACCGCCGACCACGGACTAGCAGACGCCACTGGACTGATGGACGAGTCTGGAGTGAGTGGCTCCTCTGGACTGGAGGGAGACTCTGGCAGATCCGGACTGGAGGGAGACTCTGGTAGATCCGGACTGCGACCCGTCGTGGTAGGTTCCGGACTGCGGCCCATCGTAGGAGGTTCCGGTCTGTAGACTATCTGGACTGGGTACTGTTGCCGGACGCTCTGGACTGGGTACTGTTGCCGGACGCTCTGGACTGGGTACTGTTGCCGGGCGCTCTGGACTGGGTACTGTTGCCGGACGCTCTGAACTGGGTACTGTTGCCGGACGCTCTGAACTGGGTACTGTTGCCGGACGCTCTGAACTGGGTACTGTTGCCGGACGCTCTGAACTGGGTACTGTTGCCGGACGCTCTGGTCTGGCGAGGCGCACTGTAGGCCTGGTGCGTGGTGCCAGTACTGGTAGTACCGGGCTGGGGACACGCACCTCATGGCGAGTGCGGGGAGGACGAACAGGGCGTACTGGGCTGTGGAGGTGTACTGGAGGTCTGGAGTGTAGAGCTGACACAACCCTTCCTGGATGGATGGTTATACTTGCCCTGCAAGGTATCCTGGAGACCAGGAGCGCTGAGCTGGCACCCTCCTTCCTGGCTGGATGCTCATTCTAGCCCGGCCAATGCGAGGAGCTGGAATATAGCGCAACAGGCTAGAAATGCGCACTGGAGACACTGTGCGCATCTCTGCATAACACGGTGCCTGACCAGTTACACGCTCCCCACGGTAAGCACAAGGAGTTGGCTCAGGTCTCCTACCCAACTTAGCTAATCTCCTCGTGTGCCACCCCCCAAAAAAAATGGGGCTTCCTCTCGGGCTTCCGTGCTAGCAGTGTACCCTTATATCGTTGCCGTTCCTCCATTCTCCTGTATCCCGCCTCGTACTGTTCCACAGAACCCCAGGCGGGCACTGGCACTCTCTCTGGATCGATCGACCACCTCCATCTCCTCCCAGGTTGTTACCAACTCATCCTTCTCCCGCGTCCATTCTTCCACAAAGCGCTGTTCCTCCTTATCCCGCTGCTTGGTCCTTTTACAGTGGGTTATTCTGTCACGTTCGTTGTATGGATGAGACCAAGGCGCAGCGTGAGATGACTACATCTTCCTATTTAATGAAACGAACACTTAAACTTACAAAACGACCGTGAAGCTATATACTGTATGATAAGTGCATACACAGGTAACTAACACATACAATAACCCACGAAATACCCCAGGAATATGGCTGCCTAAATATGGTTCCCAATCAGAGACAACGATAAACAGCTGCCTCTAAGCAGGCCTAATGGTAACACCTTTATCATCTTTTAGCGAGCGGTAAATGAGGTGACCAATAATGGTTGCAATTAAGGTCAGCTGTGCGGATGGGTTTAGCGTGTATTGATGGTTTAATGAGACATCAGCAGGTGAAAATCTAGTGCCCCTTGTTGTTTGATTATATTCCAATAGGCTACGTTCTGTAGGTTACCCATTAGCCTATCCATTATCACGTGATGAAAACCGATAATTTAACTGGCTGTGCTAATGAGCTGATTTGGGCCATCCGTTGAGTATGTATAATTTATCAATATAGTTCTGGTCTTTAGTGTGGATGGGAAAGCCTGTATTGTATGGCATAAATATTTCACTTCATGAAGTTGTCAAGATGTTTAAGCATTTGAGCCTATCGAAAAAGACGATTTCCTTGAGATGAGACTGTTCTTTGATGTGTAAAAAATTAAACTCTTCGTTTTACTTCTTGAGAACATTGAAATAAATGTAATAAACATGTGGGCATAATATAAACTCAGGCAGGTCACTATATCGCCCTGCATTGGGCGCTAACTCATGAGGCTCGAAGCGCTCTGATTAGACTACTGCGCTACAGCAGTTCACAATGCTCTAGCAAGCACTAAAAATACTATGAATACTGATGATACATAGGCACGTCCATTTTTATTATGTTGTTTGAAGCTTTCCCCAAACCATAGCCCTAACACTCGTAAAAAAAAGCAGAAATTGTTAACCTTTGTGTTGTTTCTGTTTTAATCCTGTAACCATGCGGAATTTATGACTGAATTTATGACCGCCTTGTGAGGATCCGCCAACGAGTGGCTAATCTGCCCTTGCCATCCGTACTACTGGCCAACGCACAATCGCTGGAAAAGAAATTGGACAAGATAAAAGCACATATATCAGTCCCTCCAGGATTCAGCGATTCTGCGACCGCAAAATTCTATGCAAAATCAACCAAACAGAGCATATTATACGAGAGCTCGCAATTTTGACAAATTCCCGCATTTTTAGAGCATAAAAGGGTCCAATCAAAAGTGGGTTCATAATTTTCACCAATTACTGCACTGTTACCGTGGAAAATGGCCCAATTCAACCACACGTCAACAACGTTTTTTCCCTCTGGCCTGCCAGCGTATTCATGATGATGGCTGATTGTTGATGGCTAACAGGCAATAAAATAAACAGAAATCAATCTCATTTGCCAATCAAAAAAACAGCTAATGACCGTGCGAAGAAATTTCCACATTTTTGGGAAACTAGAGAAAGTCAACAATCAACAGTCACTTTGAATCAGAAAAGCATATGAGAATGTCATAACAGTTCCCACAGCAGCGGCAGATCACCATGACTGAAGTGCTAAAACTGAGCACATATGACTTTTATTGCTTCATATGAAATGAACGTGAAAAAAAACATTGCAAAATGTATCGCAGAATTTCAGAAAAGCTGCCGCAAAATCAAGCATTTTTGGCCACAGAAATCACCATTTTTTTCGCTAAATCTTGGAGGGACTGGTACAGTGAGGGGGAAAAGTATTTGATCCCCTGCTGATTTTGTACGTTTGCCCACTGACAAAAAAATGATCCGTCTATAATTTTAATTTTAATTTGAACAGTGAGAGACAGAATAACAACAAAAAAATCCAGAAAAACTCATGTCAAAAATGTTATAAATGTATGTATTTTATACAGGTAACAAGCTGAGTTTAGAAGCATACTCTTAAAGGGACAAAAGGAACACCTATATGAGAATGCTATTCATTGACTGCAGCTCAGTGTTCAACACCATAGTCCCCTCCAAGTTCATCACTAAGTTAAGGACTCTGGGACTAAACATCTCACTCTGCAACTGGATCCTGGACTTCCTGACGGGCCACCCCCAGGTGGTTGGGTAGGTAACAATACATCCACCACTCTGATCCTTAACACAGGGGCCCCTCAGGGGTGCGTGCTCAGTCCCCTCCTGTACACCCTGCACACTCATGACTGCATGACTCCAGCACCATCATTAAGTTTGACGGTGACACAACAGTGGTAGGCCTGATCACAAACAACGACAAGACAGCAAATAGGGAGGAGTTCAAAGACCTGGCTGTGTGGTGTCAAGACAACAACCTCTCTCTCAACGTGATCAAGACTAAGGAGATGATTGTAGAAAAGGAGGACCGAGCACGCCCGCATTCTCATCAACGGAGCTGTATTAGAGCAGATTGAGAGCAAAATAACATGGTCCAAGCAGATCCTCAAAAGGTTATACAGCTGCACCATCGAAAGCATCACTGCCTGTTATGGCAACTGGGGCTACAAAATAGCATAACCGGTGCAGTTTAACACCAATAAACCCATCCGTTTACAAATGACTATAGCATATGTCAATCCAGCAAACCAGGCCACTAAAAGCAACTTTCCAAACAATGTTTTTCTCTCATATAACATTACTAGCCACAGCAATCTACATGTCGCTAAAGCTAACCAACTAGCTAGGGTCAATGTTAGCTAGCTAGCTAATATTAGGCTATAACTAACAATGCAAATGGCTCTGAGATACGAATAACATTACTACACAGATCATACACTTAACGTTAGCTAATGAGCCAGCCAGACAACCAGCTAACGTCAGCTAGATAGCTAACAGTACACTTTAACTTGCAATTAAAACTACTTTCTGATAAAATTAGAATCATATAATATCTGAAAATGGTGCTAGCTAGACTCTACCCATAGACATGGATGAACGCTTCTCCCTCTCTGTCACGAATGCCATTGTTGCCCTTAGTTTGAAGATGTAATCCAGACATGTGTTTTATACAGCAGCCTTCTGTGTTCTCTTTTCGACTCCCTCTGCATTTTCAATCAAACGCCTGAATTTTCTCAATCTCCTTAGCTAGCATACTCTACTTCCACCGGCCATTCCACTGATTTAAAAACTTTGTCCTCCAGAAAGTGGAGAGCCTTATCAACACTTTTGCACTTCTTTGTGTTATCTTTCAAAAAAGCTGCTTTAGAAAGGATTACCTACACATACTTAGCAGCTCATGTTTTAGTCAGAAGCGTGCTATATGGCAGTCCAATCCGAACTCATCTCTCGGCATGTCCGAAACAAGTCACAATATGTGTGCAAGGATCAGTGGCTATAACCACTGGACCACACAGGCACTGAGGACATCGGTAATGTATTCTGCTATTGCTTGCTTTCGACATACAATAAAACAATTGATCCAACAAAAAACAAAAAAATTCCCTAAAGAAAAATGCATCTACCCCCTACAAATATGTCAATGTATTATAATCCACCACTTCCAGCTGCCCCCGGGCGAAGATTCCAAATATTTATTCAGCTATTCAAATCCTCCATGTAGCAGGATCATTTTCTCCCTGCGACAAAAGGGGTCAAATTAAGGTCCGACATCTGTATTGTGTTTTAAATTAATTCTCAACCAACCAAGTGTGTACAGGGCAAAGGGAGAGTTCAAATACAGATACAGTACTTGGAAATATGGAGACAACTACTGTACCAACCCCGTTTACCTTTACTTCCAGAGGAAAATATCATACACACATCCCCATGATGATGAATGTTACAGGTGCTTTCAAGGAGTTTTATTAAGGTTAAATAGTCAGCTACTTCATTCATCAACACATCTCTGTCGGTCACTGTACATCCCTGGCACTGTACATCAATGCAGAGGAGACATCGATCACGTCCGCCTCCCCTCACCCTGACCAGGTCATTAACTGGAGTTACCACGGACACAGACATACTCCTGTGTCACTCACAGACCCTTCCTGAAGATCAACACTCTTCCTGTATGCTGCATACAGACAGTATTGTCTGCGAAGCATATTTGTTTTCAGTACAGTAATCATTTCTTTCTGACTTATTGGGTGTATAGTTGTGGAGCCTGACAACTACCCCTAACGACTGAAAAGCACAATATTTTTATGAGTTTAAATCATCCCTTGCGGTAAAAACCACATTCACTTCTTATTTATGTGAAGTTAATGTGACAACATGTAAAAGCAACATGTGATAACATGGAACTACATTTGAATGTTTTTCACATTTGAAAATGCAATTCCAGATGTGAGTTAGATTTTAACATGTGAATGTTTTTCACAAGTGGAAGTGCACATTTGATTTTCCCGTGAAAAAAATGTTCACATATGGAACAACAAATTCAATGTGATTCTGAAAAAAATGTAGTTATTCTCCTCACGTGAGAGTGGCTCCCGAGAGGGGCTCCCAATTGGGGCTCCCGAGTGGGGCTCCCAAGTGACGCTCCCAAGTGATGCAGTGGTCTAAGACACTATATTTCAGTGTGAGAGTTGTCACTGCAATGCCTAGTTCAAATCCAGGCTACATCACAGTTGACTGTGATTGGGAGTCCAATAGGGTGGCGCAGTGTCGTCTGGGGTAGGCCTTCCTTATAAATAAGATTATGTTCTTGTGAATTACTCCCAAACATCATAATTTCACATGTGAAACAAAAATGTTTCTCAAATTATTTTAAGATGTGCAAATTAAATCATTGGATTTTCCACATAAAATCACTCTAGACCGAACCAACCCTGGCTGAATCACGTCCCTGTCGGACCAGCCCACAGACCAGGGTCACATAGGGCTATTGTTAACTGGTGACTCGCTGCAGAGAGGGGAAAAGGTCAACTTGTGTAAGCACGCCAGTCTTTACCATCTCAATGGCCCCACATGGGTGTCTCCTGGCGATGGCCTGTGGGATGGCACTGGTGGGATGGGTTGTGGCTGCGGGTGCTTCTAGGAAGCCAGGCCTTGCACAGTACAGACAAGCTGGGTCTACAGCGCTACGCCATCGTTTTCCTCCTTTAGCCGTAGGCCATGTTACAGTAATCAGAATGTTGTTCTTCCCGACAGAAGCTTTGAGAGGCACGCATGGCATATTAGAAGCAATAGATGAATAGAAAACGCATGAACCCAAGCAGAACTGAGACTTCTTCCACACAGCTTTACAGCCATTCTCTGTTAATGAGGTCTGGCCATAGAAAGGCCCAGAACAGACCAGGATATGAATGCACACACACACGCACGCACGCACGCAACACACACACTAACACACACACAGTCCTTCCCTCTATATCTATCCCATCTCACTATCGGTCTGTCCGGTCGATATTTAAGAGGGACAGAACTCTCTTCTATTCTCTCCCTTAATTACAGGCTGAGAACATTCCTTTATTAGTGTCTAGTTTTGTAGCGCTGCCAAATAACACTTTATTTCCCTTTAATTAAATATTAATGGCGGTGTCATTACATCTTCATTTATAATTAACGGGCTACTAACGACTGATATTGCACATTAATGTAATTAAGCATTAGTAAAGCAGAGCTGGGGTGTGTAATCGGTGCACAACCGCTGTGTGTGTGTATGTGTATGTATGTATGTGTGTAGGTGTATGTACGTGTGTGTGTGTGCGTGCGTGCGTGCGTGCGTGCGCGCGTGTGCGCGTGTGCGTGTGTGCGTGTGTGCGTGTGTGCGTGTGTGCGTGTGTGTGTGTGTGTGTGTGTGTGTGTGTGTGTGTGTGTGTGTGTGTGTGTGTGTGTGTGTGTGTGTGTGTGTGTGTGTGTGTGTGTGTGTGTGTGTGTGTGTGTGTGTGTGTGCGTGCGCGCTTGAAGATAAGGAGTGGATTGTGAAAAGGATCTGTTCCACCTAAATTGGGGCCGTGAATTAGGACACCGCTAGAGGGCCATCTCCTTGTCCTACCCCCTTCGTCCAATCCGACCCCCCGTTTGACCCCCTCCCTGACTCATCCCTCCCCTCCAGATGTGTGGAAACAGTGGTAACAATGCATCCTGTGGGCCCTTCGTCCAAACCGACCCCCCGTTCGACCCCCTCCCTGACTCATCCCTCCCCTCCAGATGTGTGGAAACAGAGTAACAATGCATCCTGTGGGCCCTTCGTCCAATCCGACCCCCCGTTCGACCCCCTCCCTGACTCATCCCTCCCCTCCAGATGTGTGGAAACAGTGGTAACAATGCATCCTGTGGTACAAGGCAGCTTTTGTTGGCAGTTACAATACTGAGAAGCGCCTGACCTGAAGCACTGGTGAGGACCGGGTATCACTGGCAGACGTCTTGAAAATCCACTTTAGTGATATAACCTTTGACATTGCCTCTGTGAGTGTCAGGCAAAACTTGTCTTCCAGTGGATAAACTATTGCCTTTAATTAAGTAAGCATTTACATTTCCTGTACTTCTTAAAAATGGATATTTAAATAAAACACATTTACGATTGCTTTGCAGAATATGTGTATCTACATGTGATGAAGCCATATGATCTATCTCATCTGCTCAGTCATGGTCCAATCCAAAAGATTTCTAAAACAGACAGCCATCCCTGCCACATCCTCTCATATCTCCTCGCACAATGGAAGAGAAAAAGAAAAGAAGGAGGAGAGACATGAGGGATGAGCAAACATTTTCCGAAGGGTGATAAAAAATTAACTTTTCACCGGGCACCGGTAAGCACCGCACAGGCCTGGGCCATTAAAAGGCAATCGGTGCTTCTCCTGTGCAAACAAATACCCATGATTATTCCCCCCTGCCTTCATGTGATGGCATTAAGGCTGCCTGCAACTCACTACGACCAGCTAAACAAAGCTCTCTCTTTCTCCTCTCTATTTCTCTGTTTTTATAAAACACTCATCATGCTACATCAACTGTTTGTAGGAGAGAGAGGGAGAGGGAGAGGGAGAGGGAGAGAGCGAGAGGGAGAGGGAGAGGGAGAGGGAGAGGGAGAGGGAGAGGGAGAGGGAGAGGGAGAGGGAGAGGGAGAGGGAGAGGGAGAGGCATCCAGGCTTGCTTTGATCCAGATGTAGCAGGGTAAGTAGTAATGGTGCATTAGGGTGCCACACAGCCCTCATTGTTTGCAGGTTGGTTTGTAACTAGAAAATGATAACCTTAAGGGCTCTCTCAAGACCCAGGGAAGGGACCACTGGCTGGGGTAGACAGAGCACAGACCCCTCCAGCACTGGAGGTCAGAGAGGGCACCACCTCTTGCGCAAACAGATCACCCCCAGCCCCTAGCCCCAGCCCTAACTTCAGCCCCTGTCTCAGCCCCACCCTCAGCCCCAGCCATAGCCCCAGCCCCAACCACAACCCCAGCCCCAGTCTCAACACCAGCCCTAGCCTCAGCTGGACAATGGCCACTGAAAGAGCTGTTTGTTTAGAGGCCTGTTTGGCGTCTCTGATGAAAGATAAAGCCATGCCTCTTGTTATTAGGACAAGAGAGACTGTGGGGCTGCATTATGACTGGATTCATGCCTGTAGAGGAACATAATTGTTTGATAAGAGGGGAAATTGGTCAGATGTATGGACGATAAGTGGGAACATTGATAGAACAATAATCATATGTTATATACAGATGAATCTCTCTCTTTCTATGAAATGTAACTTTGACCCTGTTAGGACAGCCATCGTAGTAATGGGCTGATTATACGAGCTCAGAAGACACTTTAATTTGCAGCTGTCCAGAAAGAAGAGAAAATGAATGTAAATAATAAAAAACATTGCTGAAGTATGATCGTCATTAGCCTGGTCCTAGATATGTTTGTTCTGTCTTGCATCCACATAATGTCATGAAGGTTAACAGATCTGGGACCAGGCTAGATCGCCATACCTATGGTACTGAGTGTCGAGGGTCCATGAGCATTACAGTTAATGATTGTTAATAGTGAATTTATTGATGAATTTAATTTGTGGAGTTCATCAGGGTTCTATTCTTGGTCCTTTACTTTACTTGATCTACTGTATGTGCAGTACCAGTCAAAGGTTTGGACACACCTACTCATTTAAGTGTTTTCTATATTTTTACTATTTTCTACGTTGTAGAATAATAGCGAAGACATCAAATCTATGAAATAACACATATGGAATCATGTAGTAACCAAAAATGCTTTAAACAAATCAAAATATATTTTATATTTTTGATTCTTCAAAGTTGCCACTCTTTGCCTTGATGATAGCTTTGCACACTCTTGGCATTCTCTCAACCAGAGGAATGCTTTTCCAACAGTCTTGAGTTGGAGTTCTCACATATGCTGAGCACTTGTTGGCTGCTTTTCCTTCACTCTGCAGTCCAACTCATCCCAAACCATATCAATTGGGTGATTGTGGAGGCCAGGTCATCTGATGTAGCACTCCATCACTCTCCTTCTTGGTCAAATAGCCCTTACACAGCCTGGAGGTGTGTTGGGTCATTGTCCTGTTGAAAAATAAATGATAGACCCTCTAAGCGCAAAACAGATTGGATGAAGTATCGCTGCAGAATGCTGTGGTAGCCGTGCTGGTTAAGTGTGCCTTTAATTCTAAATAAAGCACTGACAGTGTCACCAGCAAAGCACCCCAAAACCATCACACCTCCTCCTCCATGCTTCACGGTGGGAACAACACATGCCGAGATCATCTGTTCACATACTCTGCGTCTCACAAAGACACGGCATTTGGAACCAAAAATTCCAATTTGAACTCATCAGACCAAAAGACAGATTTCCACCGGTCTAATGTCCATACTCGTGTTTCTTGGCCCAAGCAAGTATATTTTTCTTATCAGTGTCCTTTAGTAGTGGTTTCTATGCAGCAATTCGACCATGAAGGCATGTAGTAACCAAAAGGTCTCCTCTGAACAGTTGATGTTGAGATGTGTCTTTCACTTGAACGCTGTAAGCATTTAATTTGGTCTGTGATTTCTGAGGCTGGTAACTCTAATGAACGTATCCTCTGCAGCAGAGGTAACTCTGGGTCTTCCTTTCCTGTGGTGGTCCTCATGAGAGCCAGTTTCATCATAAGGCTTGATGGTGTTTGCGACTGCACTTGAAGAAGCTTTCAAAGTTCTTGAAATGTTCTTCATTGACTGACTTTCATGACTTAAAGTAATGATGGACTGCTGTTTCTCTTCGCTTATTTGAGCTGTACTTGCCATAATATGGACTTGGTCTTTTACCAAATAGGGCTATCTTCTGTATACCAACCCTACCTTGTCACAACACAATTGATTGGATCAAACGCATTAAGAAGGAAAGAAATTCCACAAAGGAACTTTTAACAAGGCACACCTGTTAATTGAAATACCTTCCAGGTGACTAACTCATGAAGCTGGTTGAGAGAATGCCAAGACGTCAGCAAGGCAAAGGGTGGCTACTTTTAAGAATCTCATATATATTATATTATGATTTGTTTAACACTTTTTTTGGTTACTACATGATTTTATATGTGTTATTTCATAGTTTTGACCTTTTCACTATTCCTCTACAATGTAGAAAATAGAAAAAATAAAGAAAAACCCTGGAATGGGTAGGTGTGTCCAAACTTTTGACTGGTACTGTATATAGACCTACAGCATACAGTCAGTAATAATGGGTGACATTAATAGCTAGTAAATGTCACATTTGTTCTTCAAATCCTGTCCTTAATTTCTGCCCACCTTTCTTACACAAAAGCATCCTGATGGGTTGTCAGGCTGGTTTGAAAGCGTTGCTTTGTCGTGACATTCAGACACCGCCAGCTAACGACTTTACTGTTGCTCTCTGATCATATTAGCTGTTCAGAGTCATCTTCTTGGCCCAGGGCAACAAGGCTGTCCTGTCTAGGGCCTTTATCAACCCCTAAACTAAAACATCTGCAATGTAAAACACAAATGTACAGAGAAACATGGTCAGCTATCATTTAATCTCCTGCTCAAAAGAAGACTAATTGTTTCTCTGATGCTTTTGGTTTCTAAGAAATACCATCCTGAGATGTTCATTGAATTAGGGATCTGATAAAAACATTGGGAGTCACACCTTCACTTAACTGTCTATGCACTGTGAAGAAAAGTTCTGGCTACTCAAACATTTTGAGGAATAACCAATTAGCCCCAATAGAAAAAGTGTTAAGAGACTTAAATAGCTGAAGTGTGCAGAACTACGTTCATATGAATAAAACAAATGCAGTTTTTGGAGTAAGGTATACTTAAATTTAACGCCCCCACTAAGCCACTCCTACAATAATTCCCCAGTGTTGCCTTGCCTTTTTGATTGAATTGTAGTTACCACCTATGACTGTATTTGTTCGTGACAGAGGCATGGTTGTTGAATTAGTTCCTTTTCAGTCCTGTGGCCTTCACCAAGTGAGTTCTTAGGCTAATTCTATCAGTGTTATTGAACAATTACATGTATCAAGGCCTTATACGGTGGCCTGAAATTCATAGTTTACAGGCGACACGTCAGGCCTGCATGTAGGGTTGCAAAATCTCACACACTATCCCACATTTCTTTCCAATAATCTTCCAACCAGGATTTCTGGAAAACCTTTAACAACTACCAGAATCCTGTAAATCTAACTGAAAATCACATTATACTGGCTTGCAAAGTGATGTGTAATTCCTATTGGAATCTAGCCAGCGTAGGGCTGGCGTTAGGCCACAAGCTAACCTAAGGCATTTAAACTGGAACAACCATTTCAGTAACGGGTGTAAAAATTAAATGATTGGAATAGTTTAGAAAAAAATATCATTATCTCTATGTAGAATAACATTTTATCAATCAATCACTGAATGTACATGCAAAACACAGATATTAAAACCTTTTTTTTATCTACCTGCAGGAGAGAAAAAAGTTCATTTGTCATCTTATCTTTAAAAATCTTGTTGGTGTGACTTCTCATTTCGTTTTTGAGTCAGTACCACATAAACATTTGAAGTAATAATGACTTTTCACTGACTTTGAGTACAACTTACGAGAAGTGTTTGAGTTAAAATGCCTTAGGGTTTACAGTGGGGACAGGAGTGTTTGAGTTAAAATGCCTTAGGGTTTACAGTGGGGACAGGAGTGTTTGAGTTAAAATGCCTTAGGGTTTACAGTGGGGACAGGAGTGTTTGAGTTAAAATGCCTTAGGGTTTACAGTGGGGACAGGAGTGTTTGAGTTAAAATGCCTTAGGGTTTACAGTGGGGACAGGAGTGTTTGAGTTAAAATGCCTTAGGGTTTACAGTGGGGACAGGAGTGTTTGAGTTAAAATGCCTTAGGGTTTACAGTGGGGACAGGAGTGTTTGAGTTAAAATGCCTTAGGGTTTACAGTGGGGACAGGAGTGTTTGAGTTAAAATGCCTTAGGGTTTACAGTGGGGACAGGAGTGTTTGAGTTAAAATGCCTTAGGGTTTACAGTGGGGACAGGAGTGTTTGAGTTAAAATGCCTTAGGGTTTACAGTGGGGACAGGAGTGTTTGAGTTCAAATGCCTTAGGGTTTACAGTGGGGACAGGAGTGTTCGCTCTTAATGTGACCTCAACTTTTCAAACTTGCACTTAGACAAACATTACATTCTAATCACAAATTGGGGCATGACAGCAAGGCCTGGACCGCTATTAAAGAAAATGATCCCCGTACAGAAATCATCACTGAATGATGCATTTTGTATCATATGATGCAAAACACAGCGTCATTTGATGCAAAATGCATCATACAGGGGGGATTTCTGTATTTTGAAAACTTGATTTCTGACAGTCCCAAAATATTTTGCCTATCTCAACACAGAACTTATGAAACAAATAGCAAAATATTTTGAGTGGATTTTCCTTTCAGTCCCCAGCCCACAGTGCCCCATCCCTCAGTGCCCCATCCCTCAGTGCCCCATCCCTCAGTGCCCCATCCCTCAGTGCCCCAGCCCTCAGTGCCCCAGCCCTCAGTGCCCCATCCCTCAGTGCCCCATCCCTCAGTGCCCCATCCCTCAGTGCCCCATCCCTCAGTGCCCCATCCCTCAGTGCCCCATCCCTCAGTGCCCCAGCCCTCAGTGCCCCATCCCAGTGCCCCAGCCCTCAGTGCCCCAGCCCTCAGTGCCCCAGCCCTCAGTGCCCCAGCCCTCAGTGCCCCATCCCTCAGTGCCCCATCCCTCAGTGCCCCATCCCTCAGTGCCCCATCCCTCAGTGCCCCAGCCCTCAGTGCCCCATCCCTCAGTGCCCCATCCCTCAGTGCCCCATCCCTCAGTGCTCCAGCCCTCAGTGCCCCATCCCTCAGTTCAGTGCCCCAGCCCTCAGTGCCCCATCCCTCAGTGTCCCATCCCTCAGTGCCCCAGCCCTCAGTGCCCCAGCCCTCAGTGCCCCATCCCTCAGTGCCCCATCCCTCAGTGCCCCAGCCCTCAGTGCCCCAGCCCTCAGTGCCCCAGCCCTCAGTGCCCCATCCTGGGCATGATTCATCAACATCTCCATGGATGGAAGCTTCATATTGGATGTCCCGTCAGCCAGGCCAAGGCTCTCCAGTCCATACCCAGCCCTCAGTGCCCCATCCCTGGGCAGCCTGGCCTGGCATTGGGCCTCTCTCTCTTCTGTCAGCACCACAGTAGATACTAAACATTTCCTCTCTTTCTTTAAGACCCACTTCATTCAATTGATTACCATTATTGAGTGTTGCTTTTTTAAATCAGAAAGAGAAATATAATATACTTAGGGATAATCTCAAGAGACAAAGCCTGCTTGCTGTACCAAAGTGAAACTTTCCTTTCTCTATGTTCTTACAAAGCTCAGTGCCAGTCCAGTGGCTGATAGACTAATAATATAATATAATAATATATAATAATAATAAATAATAATAATAATATAATAATAATAATATAATAATATAATAATAATAATAATAATATATGCCATTTAGCAGACGCTTTTATCCAAAGCAACTTACAGTCATGCGTGCATACATTCTACGTATGGGTGGTCCCGGGGATCGAACCCACTACCCTGGCGTTACAAGCGCCATGCTCTACCAACTGAGCTACACAGGCCCATAGCGCCAGTCATATCTCTCAGCCTCTTTAAGAGCAGATATTGTGCTGCCTTACAGGCAGATGCTGCCGGTCATTTAGAAAAGGAGGAAACATGGAATGCCAGCTGTTAATTGGAGGGAGTCATCCAATAGCAAGCTGCTTGGAAAATATTCAATTTACTCGCACATTCCGGAGTGGAAAGCAGTACACTTCTTAGATATCCATACTAAATATCACAAGCAACTTGTTGTTGTAGTCCAGCTCTAAAACTTCTCTTCCGGACTGGTATGCGAACGCAGCGTTTGTGGGCCGCTGTATGTGGATGGGTATTTAACGGTCCACAGATGCTTTAAAAGACACCACCCGAAGGCCTCCCGAGTAACGCAGGGGTTTAAGGCACTGCATCGCAGGTTCGATCCCAGGCTGTGTCACAACCAGCCGTGCCCTATAGGTTGGCACATAATTGGCCCAGTGTTGTTAGGGGACGGTTTGGCGGGAGGGTGGCTTTACTTGGCTCATTGTGCTCTAGTGGCTCCTTGTGGTGGGCTGGGCACCTGCAGGCTGACTTTGGTTGTCAGTTGAACAGTGTTTCCTCCGACACATTGGTGCAGCTGGTTTCCGGGTTAAGCGGGGGGGGGGTGTTGCAGCAATGAAACAAGATCGTAATTGATAAAATGTTTTATATATTTTTTAAAGACACCATCCGAAGACACAAGACTTTGATTTATAGAAGGAAGTGAGGTCCGAGACAATAAAATGGAGAAACATTTTTGCTGAAGTGTCTCTGGTATTTTCCTTTCATTACGGATACCATTATGAGTTGGGATTGGAGGGACAGTGGTGGACTTGGAGCAGGCCCATAATTCCAAAGCTTTTACGACCCTGCTCTGGAGAACAGACGCTCTTCTGTGTTCATTTCCTGTCCAGGCAGGAACTGCAGAGTATTCCATTCAATACAATGTGTGGGCGTTATTATGACTGCATTCACCACACAAACACTGCCCAGGAATTAAGTTCAAAGGAACAAAACTATGTTCTAAAATGTTGCCTGTAGGTTAGGTTTAGGGTTAGGTTTAGGCCTAGGGTAGGGGTTATGTAGGAGTTCCCATGTAGGAGTTCATCGTGCTCTTGTATAAATGATGACAATACAATCTTGCTTGAAGAGACGCTTCAGGCTTGGGTTTCATTGCTGAGAGAGGATGCAAGCAGCTGGCCATTGTACTAGTATGAAACCCTAAACTAAACATTTTACATTGTCACTGATATTATTACTGTCACATGTGCAGAGAGTTTAAGTTCTCTCTCTTTTCATAATTATCCAAAACATGCCTCTAAATCATATAACTAAGTAACACAATAAGTCATCTGAAATGGAGGAGCAAGAATAAGTGTAATCAGACATCCACATGTTTCCCATTCATATGTAATCTAGTAATTAGCCATTTACCCCAGCAGAGAATAATAGCTGTGATTATGATTATACATTGAGGGTGATGTACTGTGTTTAACAACCAGTTGGTTATCTGGCGATTCATTTCACGCCTCTGTGAGAATTTTAAAGCTAGATCAGATCCATGAGTTTGTGTCCATGCGCACACACAGACAAACACACACACAGACACACAGACACACAGACACACAGACACACAGACACACACACACAGACACACAGACACACACACACACACACACAGACACACAGACACACAGACACACACACACACACATCCTCTTTTTTTATTAGAATCGTTATGTTTCAATGGCTAAACAACCCAGCCAAGTCATGCATGTGTGTGTGAGCGCTTGTGTTTATGTGCATGTTTATGTGCATGTTTATGTGTGTGGGGTTGATGCATCTCAGCTGTGACTGAAAAGAACCACTTCACGAATCCAAGAGAGACACTTTAGAGTAATTGTCCCCCGAAACAGCTGAGTGTTTTCGTGTTGGTCGAAAGATTAATGTTACATAAATATCTTATTTAAACACTCCTTTAGATAACATATTACCATGGTGCAATAGGAGCTAGGCATTCATTTGCTGATGTGGCCCATGCCAGAAAGGTTTGACAGAGAATCTAAACATTTCACATTGGTGGAGAGATGCCTGTCTGTTGTGACGGGGCTCACTATGTTTTGCTTTTGAGGGCCATTGTGATCTTATACACACAGATGAAACACACACACACACACGCGCACGTGCAGGCGCACTCAAACACCACAACAATCACACACACAACACACACACCTTAGTGGATATTCTGTAATCCCAGTCTCATCTTTCCCTCACCTCTCTTTGTCTGGAGATATTAGTGCAGGGCAGACAATGAAAAATTGTAGGTGTTCGAAGTCATATTAAATCAAGCTAATTGAATTAGAGGAAAGATTGTTACAGAATGTCATGGGAAAACACACCTACTATGGAGCCGTATTAACAATGCAATTTGTCTGAGCTTTACCCAATGTTTCAATTTGTCTGAGCTTTACCCAATGTTTCAATTTGTCTGAGCTTTACCCAATGTTTCAATTTGTCTGAGCTTTACCCAATGTTTCAATTTGTCTGAGCTTTACTCAATGTTTCAATTTGTCTGAGCTTTACCCAATGTTTCAATTTGTCTGAGCTTTACCCAATGTTTCAATTTGTCTGAGCTTTACCCAATGTTTCAATTTGTCTGAGCTTTACCCAATGTTTCAATTTGTCTGAGCTTTACCCAATGTTTCAATTTGTCTGAGCTTTTCCCAATGTTTCAATTTGTCTGACTCACTGTTTCCCTTCCTACTTCGTTTTGTATTCATTGAGCTTTTATTATCTGAACATTATAACGTTCTACAACCAAAAAAAACACAGCACACAATACACATAGCAATACAGCATTTTAATGACTGGCTGTACTGCACTACAGTGCACACACACGCGAGCACACACACACAATTCACAAGGCTGTAGTTATTGAATAAGTAAACAACAAGCCCCGCCCCCACTGGGGGCCAAATAATTCTTTTGATTTGACAGCTAAGTTGTCATCCTCCCCTTCCATTTCTCACCACCTGATTGGTTATTGACTCATTCAGTTGCTAACAGGTGGGTCAGGGTAGATCAGGAAGTCAATTAGCAGCCAATGATTGGCTCAGCAGCATAACTGATTGATTCATAATAGTAGCTTCTAAAGCTTCTCATTTAAGACAAACGAGTTGAGTTGAGATTAGACATTGTCTGCTTCCCAAATGGCATTCTATTTCCCATAGTGCACTACTTTTGACCAGTGCCCTGGTCAAAAGTAGTGCACGACATAGGGATTGGGCACTGGCGTAGTGCAGTTTCTCTCCCTCCCTAAAGATGTGGTCCTCGCACTACGACTGTGTGGTCCTCCCACTATGACTCAGGAAAGCATGCAGTTTATTAGGCCGAATATTAAATAAGTTACGGTGATCTTCACAGGGTGGTGAAAAGTGCAAGGTGGCGAGCTTGATGCTCCTTTCCAATAAATATCGAGGGTCTTAATCTGGTGACATGATGATGAATTATTGGCTGCCGTTTGGCAAATAAAAATAATCTAGCTATGTTGTCCATAATAATATCATCATGTAGGCAATACCCGTACTGTATGTGCGAGCTGTTGGCTAGAGCCAATAACAGAGTGGGCACTTTCACTATATCATGCAATTTTCTTTATGACAAAACCGTAGAGTTGAAAATGCAATGTATTTTTTTATTCGGTACATGGGAATTCATTTTTATTTGTCCTACAGTACGTCACGCCAGGCAGGCTACAGCAAACACTTAAAGAATTTGAAAGATTTCAAATAGTATTTGAACCCAGGTTTTGTAGATACTGTAATTCCTGACAGGCCTTGTCCTGTACAGTTGACCTTTGTCTATAGTCTGAGTGTCAGAATAGTGTACATTTCACATTATGCTTCGCCCAACCGGATAAGGCCTTTATTTCAACTAGCCTGATTAACACATAAGTGGGCTCAAATTTAGCTATAATACTGCTAATCTATGCAAACTTTCTTTAGCCTGTTGCAACTCCAAATGTATCGCTGGTCGTGCAAAGGCGTATGGTAAAATATACTCCATAAAAGATCACAAAGGGACACTTCTTCTTGTGGCCTACAAAGGATTCCAAGCTTCCGCGTCCTGCACAGCTGCCGAGAATAGACAACACAGAGTCCTTTTGTGGGATGAGTGAGTCAATTTGAGTGGGTGTGAATATGTTAGTCCTTCACAACAGAAGCATTCCCTTCTCTTTCTCTTCCCCTCTCTCTCAATCCGTTTTTTTTTCTTCTTCAAATGTTCCTCTGATAGGTTTGTGACTGTGGTCATGTTTGGATCACTTCCGGAGCTGAATTGCCATAATAAGACAGGATGAATGGGCATCATTGAGACACTAAATAATTATACTGTGAGACCTGCGACTTCTAGAATGGAGGAACACACAGCACCCACTCAGAGGAACGACATCACAAACATGTTTTGGGGGGTTTGCTGAGTCTGACAAAGAGGTTGTTAATTGTGACAGGTCATGTTAGATAGTTGAGTCATTTTCCATTATCATTGTGACATTGTGTTGGTTTGTTTTAAATCAAATCTTGACTATGGATATAGGGGAGCCTTAGAAATGAATGAGACACTATACTTTCACAGTGTTGTGATGTGAAGTCATCTTTTCCAACAGAGTAAAGACCACTGTTTAGTATCACACACACACACACACACACACACACACACACACACACACACACACACACACACACACACACACACACACACACACACACACACACACACACACACACACACACACACACACACACATGAACACACACACACACACATGAACACACATGAACACACACACACACACACACACACACATGAACACACACACACATGAACACACACACACACACACACATGAACACACACACACATGAACACACACACACATGAACACACACACACACACACACACACACACACACACACATGAACACACACACACACGGACACACACACACACGGACACACACACATGAACACACACACACGGACACACACACACACACACACACACACACACACACACACACACACACACATGAACACACACACACATGAACACACACACACACACACACACATGAACACACACACACACGGACACACACACACACGGACACACACACATGAACACACACACACGGACACACACACATGAACACACACACACACGGACACACACACATGAACACACACACTCACACACACACATGAACACACACACACACGGACACACACACATGAACACACACACATGAACACACACACACACACGGACACACACACACACGGACACACACACATGAACACACACACACACATGAACACACACACATGAACACACACACACACATGAACACACACACATGAACACACACACACACACACGGACACACACACACACGGACACACACACATGAACACACACACACGGACACACACACATGAACACACACACACACGGACACACACACATGAACACACACACACACACACACACATGAACACACACACACACGGACACACACACATGAACACACACATGAACACACACACACACACACACATGAACGCACACACATGAACACACACACATGAACACACACAAACACTTTCTTTTGTGGTGTCATATTGAAATATGCATGGTTTTAAAAGAGCATCCCTCTGAGTCTATGGCACATGAAGGCCACCAGATAATTAAGGGACAGTACTGTGTGAATTGTAGAGAGGACCAGACCAGCTGTCCCATAATGCTGTGATTGTGCATCCTAACATAGGTATGTGGAAGTGGACATCAGCCAGAAGCCTAACAGACATGACTTTCATAGAGCCAAACCCAATATCCTGTCATACCATGCATTTTTCCTCGGTCAAAAATATCTAACCAGAGCCCCCCCCCTCTTTTATACTAACATGCATCCTTGATCTTGATCTTGTCCACACTCTGATTGTGCCCAACATTTTTACATATGCGTCTACACATGGTATTAAAATGTGTCTCTCATCCCTCCACTGTGATTTCCAGGTCGCTCCCTGGAATCATTTGACAGATATTCTTTCAAAAAAACATTTCTTCATTTTAATACACATATCGATGTCATAAGTTCATGGGGCCACCTGTCAATGATTTTAGAAGGTGGCATACACCGTCGACACATGAGATATCCAGACACAACATGTGCCTGACTACCTCCGAAGGTGGCCAGGAAGATCTGATCACAATCAGGACAAAGGGCGCATGTTAGCACCAGATATAAACAAGGCTTCTCTCTCGGTCACAGGTTCTGCTGTGGTGCAGTGGTTGCACAGCCTTTCCTCTACAGGGAGCCGGGTTGTCCTGTGTCTACCCTTCTCAATGGCAAGACTGTGCTCACTGAGCCTGTACTTTGCCAAGGTTTTTCTAACCATGGTCAAATAGTTAGCCACATTTTACTGTCGGTGTAGGGCCAGATAGCACTGCATTTAGCTTTTTGCTTGTGTTTCCAAATAAGCAATGTAGTTTTGTTTTGACTGTGTTGTAGTTTTGGTTTATCCTGATTGATTGGATGTTCTGGTCCTGAGGCTTCAGTGTGTTAGTAGAACAGGTTAGAGAACTCAGCCCCAGGACCAGCTGAATGAGGAGACTCTTTTCTTTGCTCAGCTCTTGGCATTGTAGGGCCTGGGTAACGATATGAGAGGGGGTCACTGTAATTTAGATTCCAAAACTTAATTGCTTTTTTGAGTTTTTATTATTAGTGGATATTGGCCTAATTCTGCCCTGCGTGCATTGTTCGTAGTTTTCCTCTTACAGAACTCTGCATGCAGGGTTTCAATGGCGTGTTTGTCCCATTTGGTGAAATCTTGTTTTGCAAGTGGACCCCACACCTCACTGCCATAAAGTGCAATTGGTTCAATGACACATTCGATTCGTTTTAGACCAATTTTAATAGGCATTTCAATTTGAATGCCCTGCGTGCCTTCTCTCTCAGTTCATTCACTGCCTCATTAAGGTGTCCAGTTGAGCTTATTTTTAAACCTAAGTAATTGTAGTGTGTGCAGTATTCTATATATTTAAACCTAAGTAATTGTAGTGTGTGCAGTATTCTATACATTTAAACCTAAGTAATTGTAGTGTGTACAGTACTCTATATATTTAAACCTAAGTAATTGTAGTGTGTGCAGTACTCTATATATTTTGTACCAATTGAGAACTTTGGTCCCTGAGATCTGGATCTTCTCTGGAAAATCATTATTTTAGTCTTTTTGGGGTTTACTGCCAGGGCCCAGGTCTGGCAGTACTGCTCTAGCAGGTCCAGGCTCTGCTGTAGGCCTTCTGCTGTGGGGGTTTTACTGCCAGGGCCCAGGTCTGGCAGTACTGCTCTAGCAGGTCCAGGCTCTGCTGTAGGCCAGGTGCTGTGGGGGTTTACTGCCAGGGCCCAGGTCTGGCAGTACTGCTCTAGCAGGTCCAGGCTCTGCTGTAGGCCAGGTGCTGTGGGGGTTTAATGCCAGGGCCCAGGTCTGGCAGTACTGCTCTAGCAGGTCCAGGCTCTGCTGTAGGCCAGGTGCTGTGGGGGTTTAATGCCAGGGCCCAGGTCTGGCAGTACTGCTCTAGCAGGTCCAGGCTCTGCTGTAGGCCTTCTGCTGTGGGGGTTTACTGCCAGGGCCCAGGTCTAGCAGTACTGCTCTAGCAGGTCCAGGCTCTGCTGTAGGCCAGGTGCTGTGGGGGTTTAATGCCAGGGCCCAGGTCTGGCAGTACTGCTCTAGCAGGTCCAGGCTCTGCTGTAGGCCAGGTGCTGTGGGGGTTTAATGCCAGGGCCCAGGTCTGGCAGTACTGCTCTAGCAGGTCCAGGCTCTGCTGTAGGCCAGGTGCTGTGGGTGACAGCAGGCATAGGTCATCTGAGAAGAGCGGGCATTTAACCTCTGAATTGTGGAGATTAACACCAGGGGCTGAGGATTTTTCTAGAATAGTGGCCAATTTGTTGATGTAAATATTGAAGAGTGCAGGGCTCAGATTGCAACTGAGACCCTGGTTAAAGAATTCTGTTATTTTCTTGCCAATTTTGATGCTGCACATATTGCCATTATACAGTGATTTAATGATGTCATATGTTTTACCCCCTACACCACTTTCAATAACTTTCTAGAACAGTCCTGTTGTCACGACCGTCGTATGAATAATTGGACCAAGGCGCAGTGTGAGTAGAGTTCCACATTTTAATGATAGTTTATCTTGTTAGATATTTGTCACGACCGTCCTATGAATAATTGGACCAGGGCGCAGTGTGAGTAGAGTTCCACATTTTAATGACAGTTTAACTTGTTAGATATTTGTCACAACCGTCCTATGAATAATTGGACCAAGGCGCAGTGTGAGTAGAGTTCCACATTTTAATGACAGTTTAACTTCCAAAACAACAAAGATATAACGATCGTGAAATACGTAGCGCACATAGGCACTCCTACAAAACAATATCCCACATCGCAGGTGGGAAAAAGGACACACTAAGTATGATCCCTAATTACAGGTAACGAATATCAGCTGCCTCCAAGTGGGAACCCAATTTGTAAGTCGCTCTGGATAAGAGCGTCTGCTAAATGACTTAAATGTAAATGTAAATGGAACCATACACACACACCAACATAGAAAAATAATACCTAGAAACCCCCCTAGTCACGCCCTGACCTATTAGACCATAGAGAACCCCGAGGGCTCTCTATGGTCAGGGCAGGACACCTGAATGACATATATAATCAAATGCTTTTTGGAAGTCAATAAAGCAAGCGTATATTTTGGTATTATTTTGGTGGACATGTTTATCTATCAGGGTGTGTAGGGTGTTAATATGATCGGTCGTGCGATGTTTTGGTTTAAATCCAATTGAGCTTTTACTCAAGTTTAGATCTCTTACATTTATAATACTACAGAAAACGTTCCCCAGGTTACTGTCACACAAATGCCTCTGTAATTTTTAGGGTAGAATTTGTCTCCGTTCTTAATGATTGGGGTTATGAGTCCTTGATTCCAGATGTCAGGAAAATAACCTACACTCAGGATCAAATTAAACAGTTTTAATATAGCCAATTGACATTTTGCACTAGTGAGTTAGAGCATCTCATTTAGGATGCCATCAGGTCCGCCTGTGCCCTCTCTCTCTCTCTCTCTCTCTCTCTCTCTCTCTCTCTCTTTTTCTCTCTCTCTCTCTCTCTCTCTCTCTCTCTCTCTCTCTCTCTCTCTCTCTCTCTCTCTCTCTCTCTCTCTCTCTCTCTCTCTCTCTCTCTCTCTCTCTCTCTCTCTCTCTCTCTCTCTCTCTCTCTCTCTCTCTCTTTCTTTCTTTCTCTCTCTCTCTCTCTCTCTCTCTCTCTCTCTCTCTCTCTCTCTCTCTCTCTCTCTCTCTCTCTCTCTCTCTCTCTCTCTCTCTCTCTCTCTCTCTCTCTCTCATTCATTCATTCATTCATTGAGGAGCACCAGGAGGCAATTTGGCCCCTATCCCACTGGATGAAATTGAGCAACAGACCACCAACATACACACGCACACGCAAACGCGCACACACTCACAAAACCAAACACACACACACATAATCCCTCCTCCGGCAAACACCCCCCCCCCCCCACTCCTCCCACAAACACACACACACCTCGCCCCATTAGCGATGACATGTGACGTTGCGACGGGCCAAATGAAGCTCAACAATTGATGTCAGAGCCTTTCAAATTAAACAAATGGGGGAGCACCATGGTGTGCTGGGCACTCCGTACCCCCTGATGAACAGTCACACAGCAGAGGCACAGGCACACGGCAGCAGGGCAACATTTTCCTGCTGTGTCCCAAATGTCCCCCTATACCTTATATTGGCCCTTGTCGAAAGTAGTGCACCAATTAAGGAATAGCATGCCATTTGAGATGCAGAGCCTGCCTGCTCCCTCCATGAATAGAGCCCATAAAGACACAATACTGTCTGGCAGAGCGAGAAGGTCAGGAATGAATGGGCAGAGGAAAGATATCTATACATTGATCGCCAATGTGTAGTCTTGAGAATTAAATCAACTGTACCAATTCTCAGGGTCGATTTGATTTAAGAACGGACATTTTGCTTCAGACTAACCGACCCTCATTAACCGGTCAACAAACAAGTTGTATTTTTTTCCAAACAGTAAAACGACACGACCTACAGAAAATACTATGCATGCATACGAGGAATGAACCATTTTCACGAAGAGCTGAATGAAAACCTGACACAAGCCTATTATTGAACATGCAACTGCTGTAATAACGCAACTCATAAAACAACGTGTTTAAACATTTGTCAAATTGCAATTCGCAACAAAACACCACTCTAAACACTACTCTAAACAGCATTCTAAACAGCATTCTAAACACCACTCTAAACACCACTCTAAACAGCACTCTAAACACCACTCTAAACACCACTCTAAACAGCACTCTAAACAGCACTCTAAACAGCACTCTAAACACCACTCTAAACACCACTCTAAACAGCACTCTAAACAGCACTCTAAACACTACTCTAAACAGCACTCTAAACAGCACTCTAAACACCACTCTAAACAGCACTCTAAACAGCACTCTAAACAGCACTCTAAACAGCACTCTAAACACCACTCTAAACACCACTCTAAACACCACTCTAAACAGCACTCTAAACACCACTCTAAACACCACTCTAAACAGCACTCTAAACAGCACTCTAAACACCACTCTAAACACCACTCTAAACAGCACTCTAAACAGCACTCTAAACAGCACTCTAAACACCACTCTAAACAGCACTCTAAACACCACTCTAAACACCACTCTAAACAGCCTAATGGGATCGGTTCCATTTGTGACAGAGATTAAAATCTACGGGGGAATCTAATAGCAACAACGAGGATGGGTTGCTAATATGACTAGGATTGTGCCTTTGGTTTCTGGACAATGAAAGAAAGTTGATATGAAAACCAATAGAAAGGGAGAGCAATGCTTGTTAATTGGACGAGGAAGACTTTATAAAATAATTGCTTCCACATTTCTATGGTTGGATATTGGCTAGGCTACTTTGAAGCAAGATATCCCTCTTCATTTTAAGTAAAGTAAAACGTTGAGGTTTCAAACCATTTCACTGCCTCAAGCTCACCTTGTAAAGTGCTGGGTGACATGCCGCCTACCTTTGACTATAGCTCAGGCACACGAATGGCGGATGGGAGGCACACTTTAATTACAAGTTGAGATTGAGAGAAAAAAAAATAGTAGCTATTTTTAATCGTGGCAATTGAAAATAGTTTTAAAGACACTATTGTATTTAGAATTCTTATTTTTGCGCAAAGACTGGGCTTGTAAAAAAACAACGTTTCACTGCAATACCGGCTTTTCGATGAGCTGCTTTTGCGCTGTCTGACAGGTAATAGGCCCTTCCTCTCCTCACTCTCTGTACACTGTGCTCGTGTGATAAATAAGATACGAAAAAAATGTAATTCCACTCAATTATGCAAATGTGCCTATAGACCGATAAGCATGACCGGTCAAATGTATTTTCAACGCCATCTGTAATCGTTATCAGCCCTAATTTGATTGATAAATCATTCTGTTATGGTTGCTGTTTCTGCCATTGAAGTGGTTCATTTGAAGCACATCTCGGGAAGCTAACTCATGTCTTCAAATCCCAGGCAAGGTTAGTCATTACGCAAGCATGGTTCACTGACTCAACCACCTCCGTTACACTGGTGACATTGATCCTGTCTCAGTGCCCATGGTACAGGGGTAGGAAACAGGGGAGGGCTCCAGGTGTCAGAGCCAATCAATGTGTCAGAACTGAGGGCTCAGTCAACCATGCTGTCTGCCTGTGTCGTCATGCACCTACCTCACGCACGCACACACACGCACGCACGCACGCACGCACACACACACACACACACACACACACACACACACACACACACACACACACACACACACACACACACACACACACACACACACACACACACACACACACACACACACACACACACACACACACACACACACACACACACACTGAGAGGGGGAGATGAAACAGCCTGGGTGCAGATCCATGTCTCTGAGTGTTGGCAATCCATTTGCAAACACATTGTCCATCGACGGGCTGGCTGAGAGGTGAAACATCCTGGGAGAAGATGAGTCCCGCAGCCAGGGGCTTTATACGATTCACAGCACCTGCACACACTCTATGCCAGACACAATCACATCCAATCAGACTCTCAATATCACACACACACACACTCTGACGCACACACACAAAGGGACAGAAAACACACACCTAGACACAAACCATACCGCACACACAACGGTGCATGTCTGCACTGCAAGCTCTTTCAAATCTCCACATCCAAGCTACACACACACAGACGTTGCTATGTGGAAGGTCCATTTTGTTTTTCAATAACTCCAACCCTTTGCCCCCTGATGCTACAGCAAATAGACCTGATGTGTTATTGGGCAGATATAGGTGTCCACATCTCTTGTTTGTGTCTTCTGAAAACATGGCAAAGTAGGTGTGGAATTGTGTTGGGAATAAATGCATTACATCCCTGCTATGAGAAATTCCTCATCATAACCCTATCCTGAGCCTGCCTGTGTCTGTCTGTTTCTCTCTGAATGTGCGTGTGGTGAAGAAACAGGAAAGAGATGAAATATCTGAAAGGGGTTAAGTGCTGGGGTTACCCATCCAAGGAGCATTATATGAAGGCTCTCTCTTTGATGGACACCAGCACCGGGCTCCCTGATGTCCCAAAATATTAGGTTTCTCTTCTAATAATGTTGGAAATATTGCCTACTGTCATGATTAATCTGGGCGGCTGCTGTGGCTGATTGCAGGCGACGCGGTCACAGCACAGTGGCTGTGTTAGTTTCCACACGCCGTCAGCTTCACTCCACACACACCACGCTGCCAGTAGCAGCCCTGATAGCAGCTCCACAGCACACTAACTACAAGTGACAGCGGAGAAGGAAACCTTTATTTGAATTCAAACAACAAAATACCAAATAGTCAAATTATGGCTTTGTCCGTGCCTAACTCTTTTAGCCTTTTTTCCCTCAGACACATATTTCTTTCTTCTTTTCATGTCGTTTTTTTCCCCCCACTCCTTCGGACAAGGTAGGTTGTGTAAACATCTTGCTTGCTTGTATCAGTAGAGGGAGGCAATAGGACACCGTGCTTGGCAAAGGAAGAGAGTGAAGGTAAGGGGAAGGTGGATACCTCACTTGTATCAGTTGACTGAATGCACTCAACTGAAATGAGGGATACAGAGAGCGAGAGCGAGAGAAAGAAAGAAAACAAGAATGAATGAAAGAAAGAAAGAAAGAAAGAAAGAAAGAAAGAAAGAAAGAAAGAAAGAAAGAAAGAAAGAAAGAAAGAAAGAAAGAAAGAAAGAAAGAGGAGAGGAGAGGAGAGGAGAGTGAGAGAAAAAGAGTGGAGGTATTTGTAGATGTGGAGGAAGGTGCAAAAACATTTGTCAAATACAAGGCTTGAATTCGCCCAGTGAGAAGCCCCACTTTCCCTAGTTGGAACAAGACCCCTTTTCTTCTGAGGGGTGAAAAACAAGTATAGCCCTTCTCATAAACAAGTCTGTATGTTCAAACAGAGCGGCGGCTCCAACGTTCTGAATGTTGTTGCATTGGCCATGATCAGAACGCAACATTGATTTGAGCCACGATGAGAACTTGGGTTGAGTTGTGAAAACTGGACAATGAAGGAAATGCTGATTTTTTACATTCCCATGAGGGGTAGGGGGGAGGTGCATCATCCCTCCCCTGACAGTAGCCAGTAGCCTCCCCTGACATCTGACCTTTGATCTCAGCCTTGATTCAATCATCTCTAGTCATCTCCAGACAGTCATCTCCAATCCTCTCTCCCAGGACATTCATGCATGCAGATTTTTCCGTGCCATGACAGCCCCCCCCCCTCCCAACCCAAAACACTCACTTCCTGTCCCTCTGTTGTCTTGTCTGACTACTGATATAATTTGCACTGTTGTCTCGGCTACAATCGTACCCTTGTTTACCGCACAGCATTTACAGCCAGACTCAGAGCCGGTGTTTGGGGGAAACTGATGCTACATTGATGTCCGGTTGCCATGGGGCTGGGTTGCCGCAGCATAAAGTCATGACCTTCCTGTTTAGCAGCATAGTAACTTATTGAGTTAATACAAATTACCCTGATGCTCTATCTACCCAATTTAGCTGCTGCTTAGTGGGCAAGGGTCAAACTAGCCCTTTCATGGGAAAGCTTTTAAAGTCACTGCTAGCTGCTACCACCGTGAGACTTAGCACTGTGTAGGACCCATGGAGGGGGAGGGAATGTGTGTGTGTGTGTGTGTGTGTGGGGGGGGGTCTGTAGGACAATGGCCCCCCTCAGAAGGAGCCTGACTCTTGGGGGTAACTTCAAAAGAGCCCCTGGTGTCAAAGTGCTTTTGTGGCTAGAACTTTCCCCTGGATATAAATGTTTTATTAGAGGAAGCACCTCCAGATCTAAGTGAATCTGAACAAACCAATGATGGTAATTTTGTAAGTCCAAACATGAATATTCAATTATATTGAAATGAATGTGTTTTCAGGTGGTGTACAGTGCAATAACCCTCAAAACAATTTTCTTCAATTTCAAATAAAATTATTCTTAAAATATGTCCCACATCTTGAGAAAATATATGACAAAGTGCAGTTGTGTATTTAATGTTATAAACATTATTTTATTGGCAACCTTAAAGACGTCAAGTCATTTTTGAATTTTTACTCTTGAAAAACGATATATACCACACACATATACACAACTGTTCAAAAGTTTGGGGTCACTTAGAAATCTCTTTGTTTTTGAAAGAAAATCACCGTTTTTGTCCATTAAAATAACATCAAGTTGATCAGAAATACAGTGTAGACATCGTTAATGTTGTAAAATGACTATTGTAGCTGGAAACGGTTGATTTTTAATGGAATATCTACTACGTAGGCGTACAGAGGCCCCATTATCAGCAACCATCACTCCTGTGTTCCAATGGCACGTTGTGTTAGCCAATCCAAGTTTATCATTTTAAAAGGCTAATTGATCATTAGAAAACCCTTTTGCAATTATGTTAGCACAGCTGAAACCGTTATTCTGATTAAAGAAGCAACAAAACTGTCCTTCTTTAGATTACTTGAGTATCTGGAGCATCAGCATTTGTAGGTTCAATTACAGGCTCAAAATGGCAAGAAACAAAGCACTTTCTTCTGAAACTCGTCAGTCTATTCTTCTGAGAAATTAAGGCTATTCCTTGCGAGAAGTTGCCAAGAAACTGAAGCTCTCATACACCGCTGTGTACCATTCCCTTCACAGAACAGCACAAACTGACTCTAACCAGAAAAGAAAGAGGAGTGGAAGGCCCTGGTGCACAACTGAGCAAGAGGACAAGTACATTAGAGTGTCTAGCTTAAGAAACAGATGCCTCACAAGTCCTCAAATGGCAGCTTCATTAAATAGCACCTGCAAAACACCAGTCTCAACGTCAACATTGAAGAGGCGACTCCGTGATGCTGGCCTTCTAGGCAGAGTTGCAAAGAAAAAAACATATCTCAGACTGGCCAATAAAAAGAAAGAAAGAAAGATTAAGATGGGCAAAATAACACAGACACTGGACAGAGGAACTCTGCCTAGAAGGCCAGCCTCCCGGAGTCGCCTCTTCACTGTTAACGTTGAGACTGGTGTTTTGTGGGTACTATTTAATGAAGCTGCCATGAATATTGATAATGTGTATACTGTACAGTACCTGTAATACTGGGAACACTGATATACACACATAGATAAACTCACAAATACAGTATACACATATGAAAACACATACATCAACACATGCAACTACACATCTGTTTAAAAACTTGGGTGGGATCGTGCTCCAACATAAAAGTTAATCCAGGGCCATACTAATGGTACAAATACACAGAATCTATTAATATAAAAAAATATAAAAACTTAATCACTCGCCACATGTTCACAGCCTAGACAAGACATACAATATTCAGAATCACATCGTCAGACAAATGTAATGATTTACTAATGCTATCCATAATTTATTGCTAATCACTCTTATAGCCAGCAAGCCCTGGTTGGTTCTCTCTCCGAGAGAGTCTCCTCTAGTGTTGTCCCAGGCAGTAAGATAGATGTGTGAGAACCCCTATGAGAGCCAGATGGTTCCCCAACAATAAGGTTTGGGCTTCCTTTGGAAAATCATAATCTTCCCGTATGACAATAACGCATCATCACTCTCAACCCTTGATGAAATCAAATCCCAAATAATGCTTTCACAAATATTATACTTCCTTTCACTCTTAAGTAATATCATTTATCTTACTTGATTTCATACTCCTGTCTCGATTAAACGCTCTTGCAATAAATGCCCCAAATTCTCAATTTAAACTTAAATATATTTTGTTGACTGTCAACAATAGCTTCCATCTCTTACAACATCAAGACTACTATATCTGATACACAAAGAAAAAACAGTTAGGTAACAAACTAGTCAGCATTTAACTCTTTGTATGCAGAGGAGAAACAACCAATCGTTCCTAATCGGTTTCTTTGCGTAAGTGTGGTATATACAGTTGAAATCGCAAGTTTACATACACTTAGGTTGGAGTCATTAAAACTCATTTTTCAACCACTCCACCAATTTCATGTTTACAAACTTTCCAAACTGTTTAAAGGCACAGTCAACTTAGTGTATCTAAACTTCTGACCCACTGGAATTGTGATACAGTGAATTGTAAATTAAATAATCTGTCTGTAAACAATTGTTGGAAAAAATGACTTGTGTCAATGCACAAAGTAGATGTTCTAACCGACTTACCAAAACTATAGTTTGTTAACAAGACATTTTTGGAGTGGTTGAAAAATGGGTTTTAATGACTCCAACCTCAGTTGGTTAAGTATGTTAACTTCCTACTTCAACTGTAAGTAGGGGTAAAGTGACAAGGTATCGGGATAGATAATGAACAGTAACAGCAGCGTATGGGATGAGTGAATAGAGATTAGTGCACAAAGGGTCAATACAGACATTCTGGGTAGCTATTGAACGAATGATTTAGCATACTTATAGCTCAGGGGTAGAAGCTTTTCAGGCTCCTGTTGGTTGCAGAATATAAGCGTCGGTACAGCTTGCCTTACGGTAGCAGTGAGAACAGTCCATGACTTGTGTGGGTGGAGTCTTTGAAAATGTTGACACCACCTGGTATAGAGGTCCTGGATGGGTGGGAGCTATGCACCAATGATGTACTGGGCCATACGCATTACCTTCTGTAATGCCTTGGGGTCCAATGCTGAACAGTTGCCATACCAAGCAGTAATGCAGCCAGTTAAGATCCTCTCACTGTTGCAGCTATAGAATTTTTGAGGATCTCAGGGAATCCTTTCAGCCTCCTACGGGGCAAGAGGCAGTGTCGTGCCCTCTTCAAGTCTGTGTTGATGTGTGTGGACCATTAGTTCCTTAATGGTGAGGACACGAGTGGCGGTCAGTGACGTTTAAGATGAGGGAGGACGAATGTTTTTTTTTATAATCATGTTCTTATTTCTACTACAGCATATTGGGTGACTCTCACTCATATTCCATTCACCCAGTTCAATGTAACAGCGATAGGTTTAGGCTACTACATGATACGCAAATTTTCCCAATACCCATCATGAGGTTGCTACAACCTAACCTATGAATGAAAGTTTACAATGTAGGTGCACACAGGTCGAGAGACAAATTTAAGGAAACAGACAGCAACAGATGGACAGACAGTGAATTCAATATCGTCTTGCACACTCTTGCCTGCATCTAACTAATATAGGGTGTAATCATTCGTCCAACAATTGCAAATATGAGTTTCTATTGGACAAATTCAGGTATGTTTATCCCAGTTTTGTTCCGCTGGCTCCTGTTTATGAAAAAGAAAATTAAACAGAATCAGCAGAATGAATACACCCCTGATGACACGTAAACACAGTTCACTTTCATAGCAGCCACGTTGTATTCCTTCTATGCGCTCTCCTCCTCTCACCTTGTCCCTTCGCTTGTGGACTCAATGCACAACACTTAAGCTGTATGTGACCAGGCAAAAAAATGTTTCCAAGCTAAACCGGTACACACAGCCTACATCGTTGTCACCATATTAGCTAAAGTAACGTCATAGTCAGCATAGCTAATAGAACTAACATGTTAGTAAACCCGCTAACGTTAGAATCATGCAGTAACATTAGTGTACAGTCAATAAGCAGTTACACCGGCGGGCCCCGGTGTCAGTAAATTTGTAATACCAAAAGCTTACCTTGACTTGGAATAGTTCCAGTGTTGTGTTGAATAGTCATAGCCAGCTAACTAACATAGCATCCCTCTGTTTTAGCAGGGTGTTTCAGTAGGTTAAACTAGCTAGCTGAATTTGCTAGCTGAGTAAGTGAAATTGAAAGTGAAAAAAAATGACAATCTCTCTCAATTTCATTCTTGCTTCTCCTTCATTTTGAAATAAATTATACTGTTCAAAACTGTTCAACTATTGTCTTTCTCTCTCTTTGAGTCAACTACTCAACACATTTTAAACACTGCAGTGCTAGCTAGCTGTAGCTTATGCTTTCAGTACTATATTATTTCTCTAATCCTTTATTGGATTAGAGAAATAATATAGTCAGTTCATATTCATATAGTTCATATAGTCAGTGGATAACATGTCAGTTCATGCTGCAAGAGCTCCAATAGGCTGGAGGATGTCCTCCGGAAGATGTCATAATTGGAGGTCGACCGATTATGATTTTTCAACGCCGATACCGATACCGATTATTGGAGGACCAAAAAAGCCGATACCGATTAATTGGCCAATTTAAATAAATAAAACATGTATTTGTAATAATGACAATTACAACAATACTGAATTAACACTTATTTTAACTTAATATAATACATCAATAAAATAAATGTAGCCTCAAGTAGATTATGAAACATGTTCAATTTGGTTTAAATAATGCAAAAACAAAGTGTTGGAGAAGAACGTAAAAGTGCAATATGTGCTATGTAAGAAAGCTAACGTTTCAGTTACTTGCTCAGAACACGAGAACATATGAAAGCTGGTGGTTAATTTTAACATGAGTCTTCAATATTCCCAGGTAAGAAGTTATAGGTTGTAGTTATTATTGTCATGTTTTGTCATTGATTATCATGCCTTGTCCCTGTTCTTCTCCTTCTATTCGTTTCCCTCTGCTGGTCTTATTAGGTTCTTTCCCTCTTTCTATCCCTCTCTCTCCCCCTCCCTCTCTCACTCTCCCGCCCTCTCTTCTCTCTATCATTCCGTTCCTGCTCCCAGCTGTTCCTATTCCCCTAATCAATCATTTAGTCTTCCCACACCTGTTCCCGATCCTTTTCCCTGATTAGAGTCCCTATTTCTCTCCTTGTTATTCGTTTCTGCCCTGTCGGTTCCTTGTCTAGAATTCACCGTGCTGTGTTTGTGTATCGCCCTGTCGTGTCGTGTTTTCCTCAGATGCTGCGTGGTGAGCAGGTGTCTGAGTCTGTTTGGTTCAAGTGCCTTCCCGAGGCAACCTGCTGTTCACCTGCTGTTCAAGATCGAGTCTCCAGTTTGTCCTCGTCATTTCGAGTGAAAGTTGTGTTTTTTTGATTGTATTTACTTTACTGGATTAAAGACTCTGTTTTAGCCAAGTCGCTTTTGGGTCCTCTTTCACCTGCATGACAATTATAGGACTATTCCTCTCTATACCATTTGTATTTCATTAACCTTTGACTATTGGATGTTCTTTAGTATTGCCAGTTTAACAGTATAGCTTCCGTCCCTCTCCTCGCTCCTCCCTAGGCTCGAACCAGCAACACAACGACAACAGCCACCACATCGAAGCAGCGTTACCCATGCAGAGCAAGGGAAACAACCACCCCAAAGCTCAGAGCGAGTGAAGTTTGAAACGCTATTAGCGCGCACTAACTAGCCAGCCATTTCACTTCGGTCACACCAGCCTCATCTCGGGAGTTGATAGGTTGGAAGTCATAAACGAAAATGCTGTTTGAATGAATGTTTATGCGCCTGCTTCTGCCTACCACCGCTCAGTCAGATACTTAGATACTTGTGTGCTTGTATGCTCAATGGTACTCTACCTTCCTCCTCTAAGGAGCCTCAACTGGTAGACACCAAGGAACTTGAAGCACTCGACCTGTTCCAAAACAGACGGGTCAATATGGATGGGGGAGTGTTCGGCCCTCCGTTTCCTGTAGTCCACAATCTTGCTAACGTTGATGGAGAGGTTGTTATCCCAGCACCACACTGCCATGTCTCTGACCTCCTCCTCCTTGTAGGCTGCCTCATTGTCGTCAATGATCAGGCCTACCACCATCGTGATATTTACAAACTCAATGATGGTGTTGGAGTCGTGTGCAGCCATGCAGTCATCGGTGAACAGGGAGTACAGAAGGGGACTAATGTTGAGGGACAGCGTGGCGGATGTGTTGTTGCCTACCCTCACCCCTTGGGGGCGGCCTGTCAGGATGTCCAGGATCCAGTTGCAGAGGGAGGTGTTTAATCCCAGGCGTAGTGATAAGCTTGGTGGGCACAATGAGCTGTAGTCAATAAACAGCATTCTTACATAGGTGTTCCTTTTGTCCAGGTGGGAAAGAAAAGTGATTTGTTGGGGCGGTATGCTAATTGCAGTGGGTTCAGGGTGTCTGGGATGATGTTATTGCTGTGAGCCATGACCAGCCTTTGATGGCTACAGATGTGAGTGCTACAGGGCGACAGTAATTTAAAAGGTTACCTTGGAATTCTTGGGCACAGGGACTATGGTGGTCTGCTTAAAACATGTTGGTAATACAGACTGGGTCAGGGAGAGGTTAAAAAATACAGTGAAGACAATTGCCAGCTGCTTAGCACATGCTCTCAGTATGCGTCCGGGTAATCCGTCTGGCCCTGCGGTTTTATGAATGTTAACCTGTTTAAAGATCTTACTCACATCGGCTATGGAGAGCATGATCACACGGTCATCTGGAATAGCTGGTGCTCTCATGCATAGTTCAGGGTTGCTAACCTCGAAGCGTGCATATAAGGTATTTAGCTCACATTGGTAGTCTTGCGTCACTGGACAGCTCACGGCTGGGTTTCCCTTTGTAATCCATGAAAGTTTGCAAGCTCTGCCACATCCGGCTAGTGTCAGAACCAGTGTAGTAGGATTCGATCTTGGTCCTCTATTGACACTTTGCCTGTTTGATGGTTCATCGGAGGGCATAGCGGGATTTCTCATAAGCTTCCGGATTAGAGTCCAGCTCATTGAAAGCGGCAGCTCTAGCCTATAGCTCAGTGCGGATGCTGCTTGCAATTCGTGGCTTCTGGTTGAGATATGTACGTACAGTCACTGTGGGGACGACGTTGTCGATGCACTTATTGATGAAGCCGGTGACTGTGGTACATTCCTCAATGCCATCGGACGAACATATTCCAGTCTGTGCTAGTGAAACAGTCCTGTAGCTCAGCATCCGCTTCATCGGACCACTTCCGTATTGAGCGAGTCGCTGGTACCCCCTGTTTGAGTTTTGCTTGTAAGCAGGAATCAGGAGAATAGAGTTATGGTCAGATTTGCCAAACGGAGGGCGAGGGAGAGCTTTGTATGCGTCTGTGTGTGTGGAGCCGATCGCATTTAAACGTTGTTTAATTGATAACGGCGAGGGAGTGTTGAACTTTAAATAGACATTCTAATTATCGGCTTTAAGAAGCAGGGGCTTTTTGGGAAATGTTATGGCATTTGGAAAAGGATTAATGGCTGAGCGAGGCGCCCGCCACACTGCAGCTAAATGACATTAAAAGAGATAGGGAGATGAGTGGTGGGGATGAAGGCAGGGAGCAAACCCACTAGTCACTGGAGCCAGGCCAGCCAGGGAGCCCACAGCCCAGGGCACATTGTGGGGTGATAACGGGGGGAGGCGGGGGATAAAATTACCTAACCATAGGCGTACGGAGGGATGTAAGAGATGGACAGATACCTGTGATAAAACCCTGCTGATGAAATGTAGCTGTGATACAGAAACCTCCACTAAAGACATTTTCTTTACATTATAAGTAGAGGAGAGTGGGGTACGTTGAGCCAAAGGGGTTAGTTGAGCCAAAGGTGTTAGTTGAGCCAAAGGTGTTAGTTGAGCCAAAAGGGTAAGTTGAGCCAAAGGGGTACCTTGTCAGTTCAGGGGTTTGAACTTGCAACCTTCCGGTCCACCGCTCTAACCACTAGGCTACCCTGATGATTCTATCTAAGTAGATAAGTAGATCATTTTAAGATGGTTCTATACATTAGTTTGGGTCTCTGTAAGCTTCATTATGAGGTCCTAAACCGAGCATGAAAGTACATCTTTGTATCTGTGTGGTCTAATATAGTCAAGTGTTTTGCCTTGGGGTTGAGCCAATGGCAAGATGAGAAAATGTAAGTTTTTTCTTCCCATAATGCAAAGCATTTTCGCTGGGATATGAGGTAACAACATGGCCTGACCTATGTTAAAAGTACTTTCAAAGTTTTTGAAATGTGTTAAGTCTGTGTTCAAATATGATGAAATTATTCAAAGAAAAAAAGCAATTGTGATTGTGTTGAATTGTGTTCGGGGAATAAAGATAGACATGGTTTTAAAAAAGGTGGTGGTAATATTTCATTCAGTACAGACATTTGTCGGCAGTTTAACTTAACCTGACCATTTTCTTCGGACAAGCTATGTTTTCAAAACAGTATATAGCCTGAAATACATGTAGATATCTTTGTTGGAAAAAATACAATATTTTCCTTGACGGAGTGATTCTGACTGTAAAAAGTGGCTGAGCTTACCCCACTCTCCCCTACACAAAACTCAGCGAGTGGCACTCTGTAGTAGTCCATCCATAGCTGCCTAGCATGAGCTTAGCCACTCCTAATGAAGTCCTAATGGGGGTCTTAAGCCCAATAGGCATGTCTAATTAATCAAAAACCTATCTCAGAGGCCCCCAGTCGTCACGCTGGGTGTTCCAGACGGTGTCCCCTGCAGGCAGCCCTTCTGGTTCCCGCTGGATCATGTGGCTCACCCAGCAGCCCCTCCAGTCCTGATCAGGGGGCCCCCGGGAACTCCAGCCTGGTGGCCTGATGGGTCACAAGTTAAGGCAGACTGGAGGAGGTGAGTTACACATTGGCCCAAGGGTGCGTTACACGCTGCAGGCTGGCAGGGCGGGGTGGGGTGTAACGGAGAGAGAGGGGGTAATGGAGAGAGAGAAAGGACAGGGGGCTAAATTAAGCCCTCATCACCTCAGGGAGGATGAACACTGAGATTACTGTTTTACTATCTGGGTCTCTACCCTCAGGACAGGATGTTTCGCAACCAGGTCAGGCCCTGTGGAGAATGAATCCATTACCTGGGGCTCTGCAGAGAATGAATGAGAGGATGAGAGGAGGTTAGGCCCTGTGTATAAGCTATAGCCTGAGGCTGTGAGGGTGAAAGGAGGAGAGGATGGACCTGGGGAGGGCAGAGACGAGGCTATCACACAGAGAAGAGATCAGTCATCAGTAATTCAGTCAGGATTGCCGGAGATCTATTAATCTATGACCGTCATGAAGGAACTAAATGAGAGGAGACTTGGTTAAAGTAGGTGTGTGTGGCTGGGGGTGTGGGTTGAGGTGTGTGTAGGAGAGAAAAAGACAGAGAGAGAGAGAGTGAGTGAGACATGCGATACTTGGACAGAGAGAAACAGGGAGCAACAGATAGACAGACACACAGACAGAGTCACATCATGAGAGATGTGAATGGCGCCAGAGGAGATGACTGCCGTTTTACCGGCTCCTAACCAATTGTGCTATTGTGTGTGTTTTTTTCGCATTATGTGTAACTTATTTTGTACATACTGTTTCTGCCACCATCTCTTATGACTGAAAAGAGCTTCTGGATATCAGGACAGCAGTTACTCACCTGGACGAAGATTTCATTCTTCAACGAATCTGACACAAAGGATTTACTTCAGACACCGGACAAGGCCCAAATCCCCGTCATTCGCATGAAGAAGAGACGTAGATATTAGGGAAGTAGGTCGGGGTGCCTTGTAAGGATCCGACAGCAGGTGGGTAATCCGCCTCTACCATCTGTCCTATGAGCCAACGCGCAATCATTGGATAATAAACTGGATGAGCTCCGATCGAGACTACGGCGCTTGTCGGATGTGGCAGGGCTTGAAAACTATTACAGACTACAAAGGGAAGCACATCCACACGCTGTCCAGTAAAACGAGCCTACCAGAGGAGCTAAATTACTTCTATGGTCGCTTCGAGGCAAGCAACACAGAAGCATGCATGAGAGCACCAGCTGTTCCGGATGACTGTGTGATCATGCTCTCCGTAACCAAACTTTAAACAGGTCAACATTCACAAGGCCACAGGGCCAGATGGACTACCAGGACGTATACTCCGAACACGCGCTAACCAACTGGAAAGTATCTTCACTGACATTTTCCACCAGTCCCTTGCCGAGTCTGTAATACCAACATGTTTCAAGCAGACCACCCTAGTCCCTGTCCCCAATAACACCAAGGTAACCTGCCTAAATGACTACCGACCCGTAGCACTCACATCTGTAGCCATGAAGTGCTTTGAAAGGCTGGTCATGGTTCACATCAATACCATCATCCCAGAAACCTTAGACCCACTCCAATTTGCAACAGATCCACAGATGATGCAATCTCGATTGCACTCCACACTTTCCCACCTGGACAATAGGAACATCTACGTGAGAATGCTATTCAATGACTGCAGCTCAGTGTTCAACACCATAGTGCCCTCAAAGCTCATCACTAAGCTAAGGACCCAGGGACTAAACACCTCCTTCTGCAACTGGATCCTGGACTTCCTGACTTCCTGAGGGTTGGTAACAACACGTCTGCCACACTGATCCTCAACAGGGGGAGGCCCTCAGGGGTGGGTGCTCAGTCCCCTCCTGTAATCCCTGTTAACCCATGACTGCATGGCCAAGCACGACTCCAACACCATCATTAAGTTTGCCGACGACACAACAGTGGTAGGCCTGATCACCAACATCGAGGAGACAGCCGATAGGGAGGAGGTCAGAGACCTGGCAGTGTGATGCCAGGATAATAACCTCTCCCTCAACATGATCAAGACATAGGAGATGATTGCGGACTACAGAAAAAGGAGGGCAGAGCAATACCCCATTGTCATCGATGGGGCTGTAGGATGGAGCAGGTTGAGAGCTTTAAGTTCCTTGGTGTTCACATCACCAACAAACTATAATAATGGTCCAAACAAACCAAGACGGTTGTGAAGAGGGCACGACAACGCTTATTATAACCGACTGCATTGTCGGTTAAGGGCGTGTAAGCGAGCGTTTCACCTGTTGTATTCGGCGCACGTGACAAATACAATTTGATTTGATTTGACATACAGTATCTGTGCCTTATTGACCTTACTGTGTGTCAAGTCTCCCAGCTGAGTGGCTGTCTGTCCATCTGTCTGTCTGTCATTCGGGCTGCTGTTGGGAGTCTGACTGACGACTGACTCACAATGTCATTTAAAACCGCTGCCTGTGCAGCACTGAGCGAGCATGTTTATCGCTCCGCTTCGCCACACGTAAACAAACGCCAGAGTTGTGCTTGTTCACAATGGCTCTTTAATTCACCCCAGTCCTGCCAGGGAACAGACACACGTTAGCTGCATGTTCTCCCCAGCTAATTGCAATACCGGGATAAACAATATTCTCTTTTACGTTTCTCCGTTATATGTCGGCTCCAACCAAAGCACCGCCAGGCCGTGTGAACTGGCTGTCGTGCCTGGTGGTGAAACATAAATCAATTATTTATGCTTATGAAGCTTCAAAATATTTATCCAACTATATTGCATCCGGGATGGGAGGCCTGGCAGAAAACAAACACGAGTTTGTATCAAAGCCGAGCATGTCTGGAAACGCTCTCTCTCTCTCTCTCTCTCTCTCTCTCTCTCTCTCTCTCTCTCTCTCTCTCACCACCACCACCACCACCACCACCACCACCACCACCACCACCACCACAGGAGGTGCTGAAAGGAGGTTGGGGAAAAAGAGGGCTGTCATTGATTGGAGGCACACATCAAACAGGGAACACGTTGGATAATCCCTTACAGACCCACCAGGCCCTGTACTGTCATGAAGAGCTAGCTAAGAGGCTTCCTACAGCAGAAGAGCTGGATCTGCTGAAGGGATCAACAGTGAGGATGCTGATGGCTCAGGAATCAGAGTCGCTATCTTGTTAAACTGAGAGATTATAAGGAGATCAACACACACACAAAGCACACCTGCAGGTAAGCATTTCGTTGGAAGGTGTACTCCATGTGTATCCCATTCATAGGACTAAGAAAACTTGAAACACATACACACATACTCCCACACTCAGGGCCTATGCACCTGTTAATATACATGTCACCCACACTCCTGAGAGAGAGAGAGAGTGTGTGTGTGTGTGTGTGTGTGTGTGTGTGTGTGTGTGTGTGTGTGTGTGTGTGTGTGTGTGTGTGTGTGTGTGTGTGTGTGTGTGTGTGTGTGTGTGTGTGTGTGTGTGTGTGTGTGTGTGTGTGTGTGTGTGTGTGTGTGTGTGTGTGTGTGTGTGTGTGTGTGTGTGTGTGTGTGTGTGTGTGTGTGTGTGTGTGTGTGTGTGTGTGTGTGTGTGTGGAGGGAGGGAGAGGGGGGTAATGTTATTGTACTGTCTTGTACCCTTCAAGTGAGCATGTGGGATAGACGATAAGTAAACAGACAACAGAGAGAGTCTATGGGGAGGAGTGTTGTTGTCTTGATAATGAGCTTCCTCTAGTCTCCTCCAGTCTGTCTCACTAATCCAGGCTAACACTGGGGATCAAACCCACGCAGGCTCCCCTGTCCCCATACACACCCACACACACACATACACATACACTCATATTGAAGCAGACACACATACTGACAGACACACATCCACACAAAGATTGCAGGTCTGTATAATTGTATAATGATTGATACAGTTTTTGATACAAAATAGGGTTTGACGAGTCTATTTTTCAGAGAGTTTATATATCAACAATGTTGCATTTAAGAAACAACATTTGTAGAAAACTTTCAATTTCAGCAATAGTTTGTTTGTGTGTTCGTGGAAAAAAAATCAATTTAAACACCACTTAAGCTGTTTGTTCCATTCCAAATTATGATTAAGGAGCTGAAACTTAATTTATCATATTGCATCCACATTGCATCCCCACAGGATAAGATACCTGTATCAGCATGATATCTACAGTAAACTACAGTTATTCAAATGTTCACACAGTTATTCAAATGTTCACACTTGTCCCTGTGTATGCACATTGGCCAGAGTGTGTGTGTATGTGTGTGTGTGTCCCTGACCCTGTTAGTGTGTGTGGGTGTATGTCTGTCAGTGTACCTACCTCCTGTCAGCCAGCCCGCCAACCCAACACACACACATAATGTCAACCGAAGGGGAACGAGATTTCCTCTCATCTCCTCTTCCTAAGTGTTTACAAATGATTTTCCCAGGACTGGGTCTGTGGGGCTGCCACACAAAGGCTGTTGGTCCTAGTGACACACACCCTTATGGTGTTGCCATTAATAAACAAATGAGGGCTCACCCCGCGGGTCAGGGTGCTCAGCTGGCCCATTTGTGTCAGGTCATGACTGGGCTCGACAGGCCCGCCACGTCTGTCGTCATGTCAGACGCCCCTAACTTTGTCTCTGTGGAGAGGTGGGGGTTGGGGGAGAGAAAGAGCGAGACACGGGGGGAGACAGAGGGTGGGAGACCCACACCCACCACATACAAAAAAGGGAGGTGAGCCAGCCACAGTGCCCTCCCTCCCTCCCTCGCATGCAGCCTTAGCCTGCTGATTAGTCTGAGTGACAAAGTGGCGTGCCGAGTGCACTCAGGCCTTCATAATAAATCTATCAGGGTTTAATAGAATTCCATCAATCCTCCCTTCTCCCTTTCTCCCCCCAGGGGTCACTGTGTCGGGGATGGAGGCCCCTCCCACTGCCCCCCCCTCCCCCAGTGGTACAACTGTTATTATTCAATTACGCTCTTTTCTTCCCAGTTAAAAGACCACGATATCATTATCACTTAATGAATATATATAATTGGATCTTGGCCGCAGCGTTTCCTCGCCTGCCTGATGAATACCACTCACCATTAATTCGTCCCGCACTCGTCTTCCCCGGACAAATTTATTATGGACTCTGAGCTGAGCTGGAGAGATCTCATGGTGATGATGATGACAGAGGGAATGTGGAATTAGCTCCGTGTTCATTCGATGCTTAGTTAAACACAGAGAAAGGGTGATAAAAAAAAAAAAGGAAACGCTCGTCCGGGTCGAGGGTTTGAGGAGCCGTGTGTCATACCTCCAGGGTTGCTGTAAAGTCTAAGGCGGAGATCAAGGGGATAGGAGAGATAGGATAGTGAGAGTGAGATAAAAGACTAAAGAAACAGAACAAGAGTTCAGAGTGGATTTGGGGGGGGGGTTGCCTTGTAAAATATCAGTGTTTCCCCGGTGTGCCTGGGGACGACCAAAGTGGTGAATGTGTCCTTCAGTCCAAATTCAAGTGTTGTTGCCTAATTGTAAGTAGCATATGTTTTGTGCCCTTCAGCCAGGATCTGCTCTCCTTTTCCCTGCGGAGCAACTCCCTCAACAATGCACTTTGTTTGTATACTCGTCTTGTTTGTATTATAAGCTAATAATTGTGCCCGAATGGTGGTATGAGCGACAGGGCCGAAGATGGTATATATGATGAAGATGGTATATATGATGAAGATGGTATATATGATGAAGATGGTATATATGATGAAGATGGTATATATGATGAAGATGGTATATATGATGAAGATGGTATATATGATGAAGATGGTATATATGATGAAGATGGTATATATGATGAAGATGGTATATATGATGAAGATGGTATATATGAAGAAGATGGTATATATGATGAAGATGATATATATCTATGCGGAGCGCTCCGATGTTGATTATTATGTGTGGCCATACAAATCTACTGAAACTATATTACTTGTTGCTGCAGGAAATACAAAGGCTTCAACTTCATTCTCTGCATGTGATTTCCAGGTTGGTAAAGAACCTGTGTTATTATAGATTGTTGATAGAGTGTTTGGTCATTTTCAGAGGACCTCATCTCCATAAAAAGGTGACGTAGCGGCTTCAAACCTTCTCCTTGTCACACATTGTGTCTGTGGAACGTCTCAGTGATGGTTCTACAACATCGTTTAGCATTTTCTATATAAAATCCCAATTTGAATCTGTAGCACAGTATCTCCTAACATGCTCTGATCTCGTGCTCGATCAAACTCCCAGCGGTATTAAGACTTGGGGTAAACCCCTGATAGCCATAGTCATGGCTATCAATAACCTCTCAATCTGCCACAAATCACTGAGAGGGGGGTAAAGAGGGTGATGAGCACCACTAAAAACATTGATTTAGCATTCATCCACTTCATTAGAAGTGAGGCGAGTGTGGTCTGAGGGGTGGGGGTGGACGGTCTGTGAAAAGGCAGGCGTTTAGCCACCCCCATTCAGGTTTTTGATCTCATTGGAAACCAAAAGCAACCTTCCCTCCCCTCCACATTGTCAGGGGTAAACGTGGCGTGTGTGTGTGTGTGTGTGTGTGTGTGTGTGTGTGTGTGTGTGTGTGTGTGTGTGTGTGTGTGTGTGTGTGTGTGTGTGTGTGTGTGTGTGTGTGTGTGTGTGTGTGTGTGTGTGTGTGTGTGTGTGTGTGTGTGTGTGTGTGTGTGTGTGTAGGGGTACAGGGGGCGGACACTGGGACACCGTCATTAATCCTGGTTAAGCAGACAGGATTGTTGGCAGAGTGTCAGATCCCCAATCCAGCTGCTCCCCCCATGGAGACACTTCACAGAGACGTCCCCCGACCCCTCTAACTGCCCCCGTCCACCTCTACCTCCTCCCGTCCACCTCTACCTCTACCTCCCCCACTGCCCCCCCCCCGTCCCTCCGTTACTTCTCCCCTCGTTGCCCCAACCCTTCAGCCCTTCAGCCCCTACCCCCACACCACCCCTTTCTCACTCGCACCCCCACTCACATCCCTACCATACATCCGTCCAAATTAAATTTACATTAGGCCCTCCTCTATCAGAGAACCAGGCGGCGCTGGGCTGCAGAGGGCTGACATCATTACTGAACACATGACCGTCATCCATTACATCCTATTATACACATGTCTCTGGATTGTACCAAAGTTCATGCATACCTAAGTGCAAGTTTGCGTTAAAAATTAAAGACTCTTTTAGGAGGACAAAGGACTTTCTGAACTGTTGACTTTGAGAGGGTCTTTATTACCCCAACCAGGATGTCTCCCATCACTGGAGAGTAGACAAGGACTTTCTCCCCTTCCTTTCTTCTCTCTCCCTGCTTCCCCCTGTCTCTCTCCCCTTCCAATCGCCCCTGCCTCTTTCCCCTTCCCTTATCCTGTTCCTCTTTTACTCTCCTCTTTCCATTCCTTTCTTCCCCTAATCGGGTTAGCATAGAGAGGATGAACTTGGGTATTATCATTCTCGGGTATGAAAACACACATTTTAGCAATTCCTCATGCAGACAAAATGTTACAGGAGCAGCATGATATTTGCGGTGTGTTTTGTTGCTTCTTCTCCTCCCTCCCTTTATGATACATTACTGTTGCCTCCCTTCACCGGTGGGGATATATTTGCGTTAGAGCGCTCTGAAAGCAGCTGGAGTAGGAGCGGCTGCCTGGGTAAAGGCACCTGAGTGCTCAGCGCTTCCCTTTAATTGCTTCATTATCGTCCACGCTAATCCCTCTCATTTTCAGCAGTCATTTGTCCAGGTTCCTCTCCTCTCTTTTAACAGTCTTCCTCCCAAACGGCACCCTATTCCCTATGTAGTGCACTACTTTTGACCAGAACTCTATTGGTCCCGGTTTGAAAAAAGTAGCACACTACATAGGGAAAAATGTTCCATTTGAGAAGCAGCCTATTTTGCTTTCCAAGGCAATGATAACAATTAATGCCCCACTCGGTTCCAATGCTTGTTTCATAAACCTGTTTTAGCCAGCTTAACAAGGGGAGGCTGATAGAGTAGAGTAGAGTAGAGTAGAGGCGCCAAGGTAGCGAGGCTCAGTGCTTCACAGCACCATTTGTTTTCCTAATGATGTTTTAATGTAATGTGTATGCTAATACCCTAAACATTTTCATAGAACATAACATACATAACTTCCTGCATCTCTTTACAGGAAGTGCTATAAGGGAGGAGGGCTTCAGGTGCGTTGTTGTAATGTTGCCTATACATTCTGTTTCATTGCATTGGGGAATTGTTTAGAATTAAAAACAAGGGCATATTTTGTGTTGTATTGCCTGTTTTGTTTTTATTGTGTTGGGTAATCATGTAGCAATGTTCTAACGTCATGGCAAATATCGTATTCCTTTTATTACTCCTTTTTTTTCCAGAATAAGAGCTAAAACAGACACATACTGATAAAATACTGACTACCTCGAGTTTTAGTAGTGGCAACAGTACAGTGAACAAACGATCAGATCACCGGACACTTACAAAATCCCCCATCACAGTGTTAAAACACTGTTACATGTTGTTCTACCTTCTCTCTATGACCGTGTCTAATGTCACGCTGCTGTCAGCCTTCCTCCTCTGCTGCTGCTCCACTGAGCCGTTGAGACATTCACATACCTTAACTACATGCCAACGAGCCATTAACATACAAATGACCTGCACTTAACCCATGATACAGATACCACCAAATGCCACCAAATGCTAAGGATCCACCATTCATGGATAAATAACCGGAAAAAGACTGATACAACGCATGCAGAGACTCCTTTAAGTGTAATTTTGGCTCCAACCAAAGTCATTTCATTGGCTATTATCTGATGGAGATCTTGGGGAGAGGGTGGTAGTGATGAGGATTATGGGGGGTGAAGGGGTGTAAATGTAAAATAAGGGTTTGCCATGCAAGGGAATCCGCACTCTCACACAGGCTAATAGGACCTACAAGTGTGGTGGATGACACATAGCCCCCAACGCCCCCCTCTCCACATTGTATGTAGGGAAGTCACTCACTCACTGCTATAATTCTAAAGCATGACATCTTATGTCTGTGAGTCGGTCATCCCTCACCGCAGACAACACTTCTGTCACACGAGACTTCTGACCACTGTTACTGAGACTTCTGGGAACAACAACACAGATACAGTCATCGAAGCAAAACAGGACACTTTTCTGACCAAAACACAGCTTTATACTGGAAACTAGATGATTGCTGTTGTAAAGCTCTCTGGAACGACAACACAAATACAGTCATCGAAGCAAAACAGGACACTTTTCTGACCAAAACACAGCTTTATACTGGAAACTAGATGATTGCTGTTGTAAAACTCTCTGGAACAACAACACAAATACAGTCATCGAAGCAAAACAGGACACTTTTCTGACCAAAACACAGCTTTATACTGGAAACTAGATGATTGCTGTTGTAAAACTCTCTGGAAAGACAACACAAATACAGTCATCGAAGCAAAACAGGACACTTTTCTGACCAAAACACAGCTTTATACTGGAAACTAGATGATTGCTGTTGTAAAGCTCTCTGGAGGAGAACATCTAGAAAAAAAATCAGTCTTGAATCTCTATTCAATAGAAATTGCATGCTGCATTGTGTAGGTTTATGGAGTAGCCTGATCTGGATATTTCAATGTTGAGTCTATTTGCACACTTACATTTCATTTCACAGCTGATTAATTATCAAATTGAAAGTGGATTGGTCATATTTAGTGCTCTCTGAGACATGGCGTCTTCATTTCTCTCTCTTTCTCTCTATCACCCTGTGGCGATCTTGTATACTCTGTAAAAAAAAGTGTGATGGTGCTCTTTGTTCATCTGAAGTGCATTTACTGATTGGAATGATTGAAAATTATGCTTTGGTTCGTTCAACCCATTCTACTAGATTTGTCTGAAATCAAGTAAAAAATTTGGCAGATCAATGTGAGCTACTTAATACATTTACATTTACATTTAAGTCATTTAGCAGACGCTCTTATCCAGAGCGACTTACACACAGAGATCTAAGTAAAAGGATAGAATAAGAAAATATACTGTACATATAAATATATGATGAGTGATGACTGAGCGGCATAGGCAAGATGCAATAGATGGTATAAATATACAGTATGTACATATGAGATGAGTAATGCAAGATATGTAAACATTATTAAAGTGGCATTATTAAAGTGATCCATTTACTAAAGTGGCCAATGATGTCAAGTCTGTATGTACTGTAGGCAGCAGCCTCTCTGTGTTAGTGATGGTCTTGAGATGTTTTTCAGTCTCTCGGTCCCAGCTTTGATGCACCTGTACTGACCTCGTCTTCTGGATGGTAGCGGGTTGAACAGGCAGTGGCTCGGGTGGTTGTTGTCCTTGATGATCGTTATGGCCTTCCTGTGACATCGGGTGTAGATTTCTTGGAGGGCAGTTAGTTTGCTGTGAGGGGAACGGCACCTCAGTACCTCCAGGCTCTGATCAGGCCCTACACCCAAACAAGGGCACAATGATGTCTGGCCTGCTCGCCTCCCTACCACTGAGGAAGTACAGCTCCCGCTCAGCCCAGTCAAAACTGTTCGCTGCCCTGGCCCCCAATGGTGGAACAAACTCTGACGCCAGGACAGCGGAGTCAATTTTCCGGAGACACCTGAAACCCCACCTCTTTAAGGAATACCTAGGATAGGATAAGTAATCCCTCTCACCCCCCTTAAGTTTTAGATGCACTATTGTAAAGTGACTGTTCCACTGGATGTCATAAGGTGAATGCACCAATTTGTAAGTCGCTCTGGATAAGAGCGTCTGCTAAATGACTTAAATGTAATGTAATGTAATGCCCCCAGTGATGCTTTGTGCAGACCTCACCACCCTCTGGAGAGACTTACGGTTGTGGGCGGTGCAGTTGCCATACCCAGGCGGTGATACAGTCCAACAGGATGCTCTCAATTGTGTATCTGTAAAAGTTTGTGAGGGTTTCTGGTGACAAGCCAAATTTCTGTTGTGCCTTCTTCACCACACTGTCTGTGTGTTGCGCCTTCTTCGCCACACTGTCTGTGTGGGTTGACCATTCCAGATTGTCTGTGATGTATACGCAGAGGAACTTAAAACTTTTCACCACCTACACTGCTGTCCCATCGATGTGGATAGGGGGATGCTCCCTCTGCTGTTTCCTGAAGTCCACGATCATCTCCTTTGTTTTGTGACATTGAGCGAGAGGTTGTTTTCCTGACACAACACTCTGAGTGTCCTCACCTCCTCCCTGTAGGCTGTCTCGTCGTTGTTAGTAATCAAGCCCTTTACTGTTGTGTCGTCTGCAAACTTGCTGATTGAGTTGGAGATGTGCATGGCCACGCAGTCATGGGTGAACAGGAAGTACAGGAGGGGGCTGAGCACGCACCCTTGTGGGGCCCCAGTGTTGAGGATCAGCGAAGTGGAGATGTTGTTTCCTACCTTCACCACCTGGGATAGGACCGTTAGGAAGTCCAGGACCCAATTGCTCAACCACGGGTCACAAACTTAATGATGGGCTTGGAGGGTACTATGGTGTTGAATGCTGAGCTGTAGTCAATGAACAGCATTCTTACATAGGTATTCCTCTTGTCCAGATAGGATAGGGCAGTGAGCAAAGTGATGGCGATTGCATGATCTGTGGACCTATTGGGGCGGTATGCTAATTGAAGTGGGTCTAGCATGGCAGGTAAAGTGGAGATGATATGATCCTTGACTAGTCTCTGAAAGGACTTCATGATGACAGAAGTGAGTGCTATGGGGCGATAGTCATTTAGTTCAGTTACCTTTGCCTTCTTGGGTACAGGAACAATGGTGGCCATCTTGAAGCATGTGGGGACAGCAGATTGGGATAGGGAGAGATTGAATGTGTCTGTAAACACACCAGCTAGCTGGCTGAGCATAATCTGAGCATAATCTGAGCATAATCTGAGGATGCGACTTACAGTACCGCCTGGGCCGGCAGCCTTGCGAGGGTTAACACGTTTAAATGTCTTATGTCTCCTTATGGAGAAGGAGAGGGAGGGCCGGAAGTTCTTGGTAGAGCGGAAAGAAAAGGTGTTTCGTTTGTCTGGAAGCAAGACATCGGTGTCTGTGACGTGGCTGGTTTTCTTTTTGTAGTCCGTGATTGCCTGTAGTCCGTGATTGCCTGTAGTCCGTGATTGCATGTAGACCCTCCCACATATGTCTCGTGTCTGAGCCGTTGAATTGCGACTCCACTTTGTCCCTATATCGACATTTCACTTATTTGATTGCCTTGTGGAGGGAATAGCTACACTGTTTGTATTCTGCCATATTCCCAGTCATCTTTCCATGGTTAAATGCAGTGGTTTGTGCTTTCAGTTTTGCACAAATGCTGCCATCTATCCACGGTTTCTGGTTAGGGTAGGTGTTAATAGTCACAGTGGGTACAACATATCCATTGAACTTCCTTATGAACTCACTCAGTGAATCAGTGTATAAATCAATATTATTCTCTGAGGAAGCCCGGAACATTTCCCAGTCCACGTGATCAAAACAGTCTTGAAGCGTGGATTCCAATTGGTCAGACCAGCGTTGAATAGTTCTCGTCACAGGTACATCCTGTTTTGTTTGAGTTTCTGCCTATAGGACGGGAGGAGCAAAATGGAGTCATGGTCAGTTTTGCCGAAGGGAGGGCGGGGGAGGACCTTGTATGCATCACGGAAGTAGCAGTGATCCAGTCTATTGCCCTCACGAGTGCTACAATAAATATGTTGATAGAATTTGGGGTAGCCTTGTTCTCAAATTTGCTTTGTTAAAGTTCCCAGCTACAACAAATGCAGTCTCAGGATATATGGTTTCCAGTTTACACAGAGTCCAGTGAAGTTCCTTGAGGGCCGTCGTGGTATCGGCTTGAGGGTGGATATACACTTCTGTGACAATAACCCACAATAATTCTGTTGGGAGATAATATGGTCGGCATTTGATTGTGTGAAATTCTAGGTCAGGTGAACAAAAGGACTTGAGTTCCTGTTTGTTGTTATGATTACACCATGAGTCATTAATCATGAAGCATACACATCCACCCTTCTCCTTCCCAGAGAGATGTTTATTTTTGTCGGCGCGTTGCATAAAGAATCCCGGTGGCTGTACCGACTCCGACAACATATCCCGAGAGAGCCATCCCGAAACAGACTATGTTACTATCCCTGATGTCTCTCTGGAAAGCAACCCTTGCCCTAATTTCGACTACCTTGTTACCTAGAGACTGGACATTGAAGAGTAATATACTCCGAAGCGGTGGGTGGTATGCACGCCTCCAAAGTCTGACCAGGAGGCCGCTCCGTCTAGCTCTTCTGCGGCGACGTTGTTTTGGTTGGCCTCGGGGATCCACCCTGGGTGGTGGTGTAAACACAGGATCCGCTTCGGGAAAGTCGTATTCCTGGTCATAATGTTCGTAAGTTAACATCGCTTTGACATCCAATTGTTCTTCCCGGGTGTACGTAATAACACTTTTCTGGGCTGTACACTGCTCGGGCCCCAGCTAGCGATCCTATAGGCTCCTCAGGACATCCAGCATCTCAGCCAGTAAACACAGGCAGGACGTTGTTCCACACTTGTCACAATGTTGGTGGCAACTGACGCCTGCTACTGTTCTTTCTTCTTCTTATCTGTCGCTCTGCATAAACGTTCTCTAATTGTTCTCTCTCTCTCTCTTCCTCTGTTCCTCTCTGTCCCTCTCCAACACTCACAGATTGCGTTGCTCTCTCTTGCTGTCGTATAGATCCCTAGCCAGGTTTTTCCCACTGCTTTACCCAGTTCAAGTTCTAAATCAAGGATGTTTACAAATCCAATCGCATCAAATCAAATTGTATTAGTCACATGCGCCGAATACAACAGTGAAATGCTTACTTATGAGCCCCTAACCAACAATGCAGTGTAAAAAATAGGAATAAGAATAAGAAATAAGAAATAAAAGTAACAAGTAAGAGCGTCAGTAACATTAAAGAGCGGCAGTAAAATAACAATGTGGAGACTATATACAGGGGGTACCAGTACAGAGTCAATGTGGAGACTATATACAGGGGGTACCAGTACAGAGTCAATGTGGAGACTATATACAGGGGGTACCAGTACAGAGTCAATGTGGAGACTATATACAGGGGGTACCAGTACAGAGTCAATGTGGAGACTATATACAGGGGGTACCGGTACAGAGTCAATGTGGAGACTATATACAGGGGGTACCAGTACAGAGTCAATGTGGAGACTATATACAGGGGGTACCGGTACAGAGTCAATGTGGAGACTATATACAGGGGGTACCAGTACAGAGTCAATGTGGAGACTATATACAGGGGGTACCGGTACAGAGTCAATGTGGAGACTATATACAGGGGGTACCAGTACAGAGTCAATGTGGAGACTATATACAGGGGGTACCAGTACAGAGTCAATGTGGAGACTATATACAGGGGGTACCGGTACAGAGTCAATGTGGAGACTATACACAGGGGGTACCGGTACAGAGTCAATGTGGAGACTATACACAGGGGGTACCGGTACAGAGTCAATGTGGAGACTATACACAGGGGGTACCGGTACAGAGTCAATGTGGAGACTATACACAGGGGTACCGGTACAGAGTCAATGTGGAGACTATACACAGGGGGTACCGGTACAGAGTCAATGTGGAGACTATACACAGGGGGTACCGGTACAGAGTCAATGTGGAGACTATACACAGGGGGTACCGGAACAGAGTCAATGTGGAGACTATACACAGGGGGTACCGGTACAGAGTCAATGTGGAGACTATACACAGGGGGTACCGGTACAGAGTCAATGTGGAGACTATATACAGGGGGTACCGGTACAGAGTCAATGTGGAGACTATACACAGGGGGTACCGGTACAGAGTCAATGTGGAGACTATACACAGGGGGTACCGGTACAGAGTCAATGTGGAGACTATACACAGGGGGTACCGGTACAGAGTCAATGTGGAGACTATATACAGGGGAGACTATACACAGGGGTACCGGTACAGGTCATTGTGGAACGCCAGGGTAGTGGGTACAGATCAATGGGACCACCCATACGTAGAATGTATGCACACATGATTGTAAGTCGTACAGAGTTTGGATAAAAGCGTCTGCTAAATGGCATATATTATTATTATATATTATATACAGGGGGTACCGGTACAGAGTCAATGTGGAGACTATATACAGGGGGTACCGGTACAGAGTCAATGTGGAGACTATATACAGGGGGTACCGGTACATGGCGATTGTAACGCCAGGGTAGTGGGTTCGATCCCCGGGACCACCCATACGTAGAATGTATGCACACATGATTGTAAGTCGCTTTGGATAAAAGCGTCTGCTAAATGGCATATATTATTATTATATATTATATACAGGGGGTACCGGTACAGAGTCAATGTGGAGACTATACACAGGGGGTACCGGTACAGAGTCAATGTGGAGACTATATACAGGGGGTACCGGTACAGAGTCAATGTGGAGACTATACACAGGGGGTACCGGTACAGAGTCAATGTGGAGACTATACACAGGGGGTACCGGTACAGAGTCAATGTGGAGACTATACACAGGGGTACCGGTACAGAGTCAATGTGGAGACTATATACAGGGGTACCGGTACATGGTCAATGTGGAGATTGTAACGCCAGGTAGTGGGACTATATACAGGGGACCACCCATACGTAGAATGTATGCACACATGATTGTAAGTCGCTTTGGATAAAAGCGTCTGCTAAATGGCATATATTATTATTATATATTATATACAGGGGGTACCGGTACAGAGTCAATGTGGAGACTATATACAGGGGGTACCGGTACAGAGTCAATGTGGAGACTATACACAGGGGGTACCGGTACAGAGTCAATGTGGAGACTATATACAGGGGGTACCGGTACAGAGTCAATGTGGAGACTATATACAGGGGGTACCGGTACAGAGTCAATGTGGAGACTATATACAGGGGGTACCAGTACAGAGTCAATGTGGAGGCTATATACAGTGGGTACCGGTACAGAGTCAATGTGGACACTATATACAGGGGGTACCAGTACAGAGTCAATGTGGAGACTATATACAGGGGGTACCGGTACAGAGTCAATGTGGAGACTATATACAGGGGGGTACCGGTACAGAGTCAATGTGGAGACTATATACAGGGGGTACCGGTACAGAGTCAATGTGGAGACTATATACAGGGGGTACCGGTACAGAGTCAATGTGGAGACTATATACAGGGGGTACCAGTACAGAGTCAATGTGGAGACTATATACAGGGGGTACCAGTACAGAGTCAATGTGGAGACTATATACAAGGGGTACCGGTACAGAGTCAATGTGGAGACTATATACAGGGGGTACCGGTACAGAGTCAATGTGGAGACTATACACAGGGGGTACCGGTACAGAGTCAATGTGGAGACTATATACAGGGGGTACCGGTACAGAGTCAATGTGGAGACCATACACAGGGGGTACCGGTACAGAGTCAATGTGGAGACTATATACAGGGGGTACCAGTACAGAGTCAATGTGGAGACTATATACAGGGGGTACCGGTACAGAGTCAATGTGGAGACTATATACAGGGGGTACCGGTACAGAGTCAATGTGGAGACTATACACAGGGGGTACTGGTACAGAGTCAATGTGGAGACTATACACAGGGGGTACCGGTACAGAGTCAATGTGGAGACTATATACAGGGGGTACCGGTACAGAGTCAATGTGGAGACTATACACAGGGGGTACCAGTACAGAGTCAATGTGGAGACTATACACAGGGGGTACCGGTACAGAGTCAATGTGGAGACTATATACAGGGGGTACCAGTACAGAGTCAATGTGGAGACTATATACAGGGGGTACCGGTACAGAGTCAATGTGGAGACTATACACAGGGGGTACCGGTACAGAGTCAATGTGGAGACTATACACAGGGGGTACCGGTACAGAGTCAATGTGGAGACTATATACAGGGGGTACCGGTACAGAGTCAATGTGGAGACTATATACAGGGGGTACCGGTACAGAGTCAATGTGGAGACTATATACAGGGGGTACCAGTACAGAGTCAATGTGGAGACTATATACAGTGGGTACCGGTACAGAGTCAATGTGGAGACTATATACAGGGGGTACCAGTACAGAGTCAATGTGGAGACTATATACAGGGGGTACCGGTACAGAGTCAATGTGGAGACTATATACAGGGGGTACCGGTACAGAGTCAATGTGGAGACTATATACAGGGGGTACCGGTACAGAGTCAATGTGGAGACTATATACAGGGGGTACCGGTACAGAGTCAATGTGGAGACTATATACAGGGGGTACCGGTACAGAGTCAATGTGGAGACTATATACAGGGGTACCAGTACAGAGTCAATGTGGAGACTATATACAGGGGGTACCGGTACAGAGTCAATGTGGAGACTATACACAGGGGTACTGGTACAGAGTCAATGTGGAGACTATACACAGGGGTACCGGTACAGAGTCAATGTGGAGACTATATACAGGGGGTACCGGTACAGAGTCAATGTGGAGACTATACACAGGGGTACCGGTACAGAGTCAATGTGGAGACTATATACAGGGGGTACAGAGTCACAGAGTCAATGTGGAGACTATATACAGGGGGTACCAGTACAGAGTCAATGTGGAGACTATATACAGGGGGTACCGGTACAGAGTCAATGTGGAGACTATACACAGGGGTACCGGTACAGAGTCAATGTGGAGACTATACACAGGGGGTACCGGTACAGAGTCAATGTGGAGACTATATACAGGGGGTACCGGTACAGAGTCAATGTGGAGACTATATACAGGGGTACCGGTACAGAGTCAATGTGGAGACTATATACAGGGGGTACCAGTACAGAGTCAATGTGGAGACTATATACAGGGGGTACCGGTACAGAGTCAATGTGGAGACTATATACAGGGGGTACCGGTACAGAGTCAATGTGGAGACTATATACAGGGGTACCGGTACAGAGTCAATGTGGAGACTATATACAGGGGGTACCGGTACAGAGTCAATGTGGAGACTATATACAGGGGTACCGGTACAGAGTCAATGTGGAGACTATATACAGGGGGTACCGGTACAGAGTCAATGTGGAGACTATATACAGGGGGTACCGGTACAGAGTCAATGTGGAGACTATATACAGGGGTACCGGTACAGAGTCAATGTGGAGACTATATACAGGGGGTACCGGTACAGAGTCAATGTGGAGACTATATACAGGGGGTACCGGTACAGAGTCAATGTGGAGACTATACACAGGGGGTACCGGTACAGAGTCAATGTGGAGACTATATACAGGGGGTACCGGTACAGAGTCAATGTGGAGACTATATACAGGGGGTACCGGTACAGAGTCAATGTGGAGACTATACACAGGGGGTACCGGTACAGAGTCAATGTGGAGACTATATACAGGGGGTACCGGTACAGAGTCAATGTGGAGACTATACACAGGGGGTACCGGTACAGAGTCAATGTGGAGGCTATATACAGGGGGTACCAGTACAGAGTCAATGTGAAGACTATATACAGGGGGTACCGGTACAGAGTCAATGTGGAGACTATATACAGGGGGTACCGGTACAGAGTCAATGTGGAGACTATACACAGGGGTACCGGTACAGAGTCAATGTGGAGACTATATACAGGGGTACCGGTACAGAGTCAATGTGGAGACTATATACAGGGGGTACCGGTACAGAGTCAATGTGGAGACTATATACAGGGGGTACCAGTACAGAGTCAATGTGGAGGCTATATACAGGGGGTACCGGTACAGAGTCAATGTGGAGACTATATACAGGGGTACCAGTACAGAGTCAATGTGGAGACTATATACAGGGGTACCGGTACAGAGTCAATGTGGAGACTATATACAGGGGGTACCGGTACAGAGTCAATGTGGAGACTATATACAGGGGGTACCAGTACAGAGTCAATGTGGAGACTATATACAGGGGGTACCGGTACAGAGTCAATGTGGAGACTATATACAGGGGGTACCGGTACAGAGTCAATGTGGAGACTATACACAGGGGGGTACCGGTACAGAGTCAATGTGGAGACTATATACAGGGGGTACCGGTACAGAGTCAATGTGGAGACTATATACAGGGGGTACCAGTACAGAGTCAATGTGGAGACTATATACAGGGGGTACCGGTACAGAGTCAATGTGGAGACTATATACAGGGGTACTGGTACAGAGTCAATGTGGAGACTATACACAGGGGGTACCGGTACAGAGTCAATGTGGAGACTATATACAGGGGGTACCGGTACAGAGTCAATGTGGAGACTATATACAGGGGTACCGGTACAGAGTCAATGTGGAGACTATATACAGGGGGTACCGGTACAGAGTCAATGTGGAGACTATATACAGGGGTACCGGTACAGAGTCAATGTGGAGACTATATACAGGGGGTACCGGTACAGAGTCAATGTGGAGACTATACACAGGGGGTACCGGTACAGAGTCAATGTGGAGACTATACACAGGGGGTACCGGTACAGAGTCAATGTGGAGACTATACACAGGGGGTACCGGTACAGAGTCAATGTGGAGACTATATACAGGGGGTACCAGTACAGAGTCAATGTGGAGACTATATACAGGGGGTACCGGTACAGAGTCAATGTGGAGACTATATACAGGGGGTAACGGTACAGAGTCAATGTGGAGACTATACACAGGGGGTACCGGTACAGAGTCAATGTGGAGACTATATACAGGGGGTACCAGTACAGAGTCAATGTGGAGGCTATATACAGGGGGTACCGGTACAGAGTCAATGTGGAGACTATATACAGGGGGTACCGGTACAGAGTCAATGTGGAGACTATACACAGGGGGTACCGGTACAGAGTCAATGTGGAGACTATACACAGGGGTACCGGTACAGAGTCAATGTGGAGACTATACACAGGGGTACCGGTACAGAGTCAATGTGGAGACTATATACAGGGGGTACCAGTACAGAGTCAATGTGGAGACTATATACAGGGGGTACCGGTACAGAGTCAATGTGGAGACTATATACAGGGGGTAACGGTACAGAGTCAATGTGGAGACTATACACAGGGGGTACCGGTACAGAGTCAATGTGGAGGCTATATACAGGGGGTACCGGTACAGAGTCAATGTGGAGACTATATACAGGGGGTACCGGTACAGAGTCAATGTGGAGGCTATATACAGGGGGTACCGGTACAGAGTCAATGTGGAGACTATATACAGGGGATACCGGTACAGAGTCAATGTGGAGGCTATATACAGGGGGTACCGGTACAGAGTCAATGTGGAGACTATACACAGGGGGTACCGGTACAGAGTCAATGTGGAGACTATATACAGGGGGTACCGGTACAGAGTCAATGTGCGGGGGCACCGGTTAGTTGAGGTAATTGAGGTAATATGTACATGTAGGTAGAGTTATTAAAGTGACTATGCATAGATGATAACAACAGAGAGTAGCAGCGGTGCAAATAGTCTGGGTAGCCATTTGATTAGATGTTCAGGAGTCTTATGGCTTGGGGGTAGAAGCTGTTTAAAAGCCTCTTGGACCTAGACTTGTACCGCTTTCCGTGTGGCAGCAGAGAGAACAGTCTATGACTTGGGTGGCTGGAGTCTTTGACAATGTTTAGGGCCTTCCTCTGACACCGCCTGGTATGGAGGTCCTGGATGGCAGGAAGCTTGGCCCCAGTGATGTACTGGGTCATACGCACTACCCACTGTAGTGCCGTGCGGTCGGAGACCGAGCAGTTGCCATACCAGGCAGTGATGCAACCAGTCAGGATTCTCTCAATGGTGCAGCTGTAGAATCTTTTGAGGATCTGAGGACCCATGCCAAATCTTTTCAGTCTCCTGAGGGGGAATAGGTTTTGTCGTGCCCTCTTCACAACTACCGTGGTGTGCTTGGATCATGTTAAATTTGTTGGTGATGTGGACGCCAAGGAACTTGAAGCTCTCAACCTGTTCCATTACATACTAAGGATATTCTGAATATATTAAATATATTTCAAAGCACAGTTTACTGGCATTTCCAAGTATTTCACTAACAGTAGCATTTTTCTCTCTTTCCTGATGTGTAATGTCAACGGAAATTGAAAAAAACAACACCTAGGAGAAAAAAAGAAGATAAAAAAACACTGAAGAAAAACAAAGAATATTTTCCTCTGGGCTCTCAGTGGAAAGAAAGAAGAAAAAAACTGGAAAAATCTGGCCTGTCCTCCAATCCCTCATTTGCCCTACACTCATCCATCCTGAGTGTACCTCTTAATTTGGTCCTGCCAGGGACCGGGAGACAAGAGACCTTCACCATCGGTAACAAATGATTCTACCAGGGAGAGGCCAAAACTCACCGCCAGCGCCAACAGTCTCCAATGCTACACAACTCAACCTCAGCCGTACTCTGTTCTGTTGTCCTGCAGTTCCTGGTTGTTTTTGGTTGACCAATAGCATAACAGTTTTGATGCAGTAATGGTGGCTCTGATTGGCCTTCTGATAGAAAATAACAGCATCAATTATGCATCATCTTGATCTCTATCCGGGCTGGTATTCATAAAGTGTCTCCAGTAACAGTTACCGAAATTGCTTAAAGGTTTTAAAAACAATTCTAACAAATGCAACAGTTGAACAACGGATGCAGACACTCCAAACTTTTGAATTTGTATAGTTCAGGGATTCTGATGGGAATGCAGGTATTACATTTATTGTAAAAATTTCACCTTCATTTATGCACTTACATATACATTTTCTTGTTGTATCGGGTATTCTTTTAAAATGTTGTGTTAAAATAAAGGACATTGTGTGCCTCTGTATAAACACTGTGGGTGTATTTCCACATATTAATAAAACATACAGGGCTGCAACCACCAAAAACTTGCTCTGTCGACCCTACCCACACTCACCTGCGCTGTCTAGACTGCCTCATTAACTACTGTTGTTGTCACTTTCTCTTGCATAATTAAACAAGTGTGCCAATAGCAGAATACCCTCGGATTAAAAACCAACAGGCTTGGCTCTAGATTACACCTATCTAAACATACTTGACATTGTTTGTGAGATCAGGCTGTCACGGTCGTCGTATGGAGTAGACCAAAGCGTAGCGTGGTTAGAATACATTCTTCTTTATTTAATGAAGAACACAAAGAACAAAAACAAAACGAATAAGACGAACCGCTATATAAACAATGTGCCAACGTGCAACATAACATAGACAATAACCCACCAAATACCCAAAGAAGATGGCTGCCTAAATAGGCAACAATAGACCTACATAAACACCTAGATGGACACAACCCCATAAATCTACAAAAAACCCTAGACAGTACCAACACCCTAGATGAGACAAAAACACACATACCACCCTCGTCACACCCTGGCCTAACCAAAATATATAAAGAAAACAAACAATACTCAGGTCAGGACACAGACATAATATCACAATAATCCGAGTGTTCATTTTCGGGAAGTTGCTTTCATTTCAGCACATTTCATTTGAAAACATTTGAACTGTATTAAATTATAACTTTTTTCAGATCCACAAAAAATGTACAACCACCAAAACAAAGATATCTTTCTTCTCTTTTCTTGTGACGTAACCGTGGCGACGGTGCGTTAAATCCCCAACAAAGCTTTCGCATTTTTATAGATTAAACGAGAAGCCAAATGTATCCCATTGAACCCATTTCAGCCATTACCAGGGCGTGTTTGACCGGTCATTACAAACATTTCTGCAGTCGCAACGTTAACGGGAAAAAACAACAGGCACAAGCAAGAGCATGAAAGAGGCGCAGGAATAAAATAAAAGCAATTAATCCAGCGATATCAATACGCCACTTCTAATCTAAGACGCTCTATGGATAAGATCCACACGCTGCTGTGTGTATTGTGGGGATAGCGGGGACAGTTCGGGTGTGGTGCGGTGACCTTTGTGACTCGACCGATGTCATCCTAATTTTACCGTGAAACCAGAAGCCTGTCATCCTCCTGACGTGGGGGGGTGAGTAAAGAGCCTAGAATACACTGCCTGTCCTTCTTGTCCTGCCTGTCTGATTCTGTCCCTGGAGCATGGCGAATGGATGCGCATACACACTAGAGATATGAATGCACACCCCTAGACACATACGTTACAGTACAGAACACACGCTTACACACAGCAGGGCGAGTGTTGTTTGGATAAGAGAACGAAATACACACTACAGCCAGGCAGAGTGTGTTACAGGCCGAGTTTGCACGCTACACACACGGAGAGAGAAAACGGCGGGGTACAGTAGCAGCCAGGACCCCTGGGGTGCAGTGGTAGAGCAGGCCATGACACCAAGCATACGGAAAGACAGCAATCCAACCTAGCAGACGCAGTAAACCACTCAGGAGGCAGGGTGAACTTTAGACTCTGGTTGACTCTGTGTGACTCTGTGTGGCTGCCAAACAGATGCTAGGCCAAGGACACGCAGGCTGGGCAGACAAGAGCTACGAGATGGGGTCGGAGGATTACGCTTAGAGAGAGACTGTACGACTGTCTCTTTGGGATGCGTCCCAAATCCCACCCTATTCCCGATGTAGTGCACTACTAGGTGATGGTCCAAAGTAGTGCACTATAAAGGGAGTAGGGTGCCATTTGAGATGCAACCGTGGAATAAGAGATGCAACCGTGGAATAAGAGATGCGTCCCCTTCATTATTTATTATTTATTTATCATTACTTTTGATGACTACATTGGATATCTATTAGATATCTGTTGCCTCTCTGGTTTCTTGACCTTGTTGTACGGCTGGAGATTTACTGTAACATTGAAAATTGGCTCACAAACGGGCCCCTAAACCTATGTAATCTTCCAATGAGGTTTCTGATTGGGATTACTCACATTCATTTCCTTGTAGCAGTATCCTCTGATAGACTCCATTGAGTTACTTGGAGTTACACAGAGCTAACCTCAGTTGGGTTTAATGAAGTTATGATTGAGAAAACATGGGGCTCCCGCGTGTCGCAGCGGTCTAAGGCACTGCATCTCAGCGCTAGAGGCGTTACTACAGACCCTGGTTCGATTCCAAGCTGTATCACGTCCGGCCTAACCCGCACAATTGCCCATCATTGTTAGTGTTTGGCCGGGGTAGGCCGCCATTGCAAATAAGAATTTGAATCTTAAATGACGTGCGTAGTTCAATGAAGGTTAAATAAATTAATAAATAATTTTAATTAATTAATTAAAAGGGTCTCATGTTAGAATCCTTAGTTGCTACATAGATTTTTGCACTTATAAATAAATCATATATACCCATTGCTTCTTGAAGAATATAACTTAGAAATGCTTCAGCTAAGTTCAACTGTCGTACCCCATCAGAACACAAAATATAAGCTTGTTTTCTCCAATCTTTATAAACAATGTACGTAAAAAACACTGTATAGCCTCAAAACAAGGTTAAAACTAGAATTGTGATATCATGGATGGTCAGTCCTGGCACCCATAGATCTTTCTATCAATTTGACAGACATTTCTCCAGGCCCATCCTTCAGCTTTTTACCTAGAAGCAGAGGTGGGTTTTCTCATTTGTTATTGTTTCAATTAAGGACTCTAGCTTTAATAGGCCTACGTCAGGAGAAAAGGCAATGACTTGTTAGGCCTACATCTAAACATAACAGTTGGCCATTACCAGAGGATATTTTGTTACGGCAAAAAACAAATGAAAACAACTCACCTCTCAGCTATCTTCCCATCGGAATAACCAAATTAGATTGTATCAGAAGAATTGTTCTTGGACAACAATCTATCCTGGGGATTAACCGAAAAAAATTCCTGTCAGATGACTATGGTTTCAATAAATGCAATTTGAGACAACTGGACCCTTCTTTAAAATAAATCAAATGTTGACATAGCGCCTAATGTCCTAAATCGGGGACGAGGACTCTTCTTGTTCTTGACAATAACTGTGGGTCATAGATTAAAGGGAAATAAATGAACAGCTACTATAGAATTGTTGTGGGGACCCAAAGAATTAGGCTGTCATTTTGCAAATAGGTCCAAATTAAAGGTGCAGTTCACCAAAATTACATGTTGGTTTCCTTACCCTGTAAGCAGTCTAAGAACAAGGTAAGACATAATCCATGCTTTGGTTTTATTTATCTGGCCACTGTATTCAAATATTTCTCTGAATAATAAGTTAGCATCAATATCAGAGACAAAATGGTGGGATCAGTGAATGGCTGGGCTCATGGTGAGTTTTTAAAAATGGGTTTTCTTATTCATTGTTAATTGTTACAGTGGATATAAAAGCCTCTTGGTTTCCTCTCCATTCAATTGACATTCCTGATGGAAAAGCCCCGAATTCCTAATGAGCTTCAAAACATTACAGATACTGGCAGAAATCCAGATATCGCTCGGAGCAAGTGTCCCAAACATTCCCTTTCTCTCTCTTCAAGAATCCCTATCAACATCCCCCATCACAACACCGAGGCATAAATAAGAGAAGAGGAATGACATAGGCTACCAAACTTGAAAAGTATGCAACTTCCTCAATGTTATCCTTCACTGGCTTGCTTTGTCTCAGATGTGTATCCAAACCATGTACATAGATGAATGACCCAGCTAAGAATTTCCAGCAGCACAGCTAAGTGAAATGGCTTATGCCGAGCAAATGTAATATGTGGTTTTTCTCAGACAATACAGGGGTTTGAGGGCTCTGCCGTGCCCTGAGGCTGGGTGATAAAGAAAAGCAACACAGAGAAGAATGGAGCCTTTGTGAGATTCCCAAAGTTTGAAGGCCCCTTTACAGGAGGATGACGCTGCCCTAATAGACGTGCAACTGTAGGACATTGTAAGAAACGACAGAGGTTCATACCAGGTAGACACGAACACAAAAGTAGGAAGATGTCATATGTGGAGCGGAATCGTGGAAAAGTACGAGGGAAAGGTCTTGCATCTTCATGCGTATCTACACTGAGTGTACAACACATTAGGAACCCCTTCCCCCTTCCCCCTTTGCCCTCAGAACAGCCTCAATTCGTCAGGGCATTGACTCTACAAGGTGTCAAGGGCGTACCACAGGGATACTGGCCCATGTTGACTCCAATCCTTCCCACAGTTGAGAAGGTTTTCTGGATGTCCTTTGGGTGGTAGGCCATTCTTGATACGAACGAGAAACTGTTGAGTGTGAAAAACCCAACAGCGTTGCAGTTCTTGACACCCTCAAACCGGTGCACCTGGCACCTACTACCATACCTCGTTCAAAGGCACTTAAATCTTTTGTCTTGCCCATTCACCCTCTGTATGGCACAATCCATGTCTTAATTGTCTCAAGGCTTAAACATCCTTCTTTAACCCGTCTCTTCCTCTTCATCTACACTGATTGAAGTAGCATTAATAAGGGATCATAGCATTCACCTGCATTCACCTGGTCAGTCTATGGCATGCAAAGAGTAGGTGTTGTTAATGTTTTATGCCCTCAGTGTATATTGTAATTATGCTCATTATTATTAGTTAATGCTTATGACAAAAAAATTATGATAAGTCCCCAAACTAATGTCTGGGATTTAGCTCATTGGGTTAAAACAGTCTTGTGGCACATAGGTGTCCCCGGATTCAAGCCCTGGTCTGTCACACAAACAAATTGTTTAGGCTCGTATTCGATCCCCAGTAACAGCAAGGCACCCGAGGGCACGACACTGGGTGCTGCATGACGCCGGGCGGACACACAATTTTTCTGATTGAATTTAAACACATAAAGCACTTTGTAAACATTTCATAACATTTAAAGGGGGTCAGTTGTTCCAAATGAGATTACCCCACTAACGCAAGTCATCTGACAGGAATACCTCTAATTTCTCATATAGATTGTTTTGATGCAGAATTCTTACATGATAATTGAGTTTGCTGTTCTGGGCTCCCTCTCTCATGTCCCATCACATGGACACAGTTGGTTAGCAGGTTCACTCTGCTGAGTTGTAAGAGATTACAGGGATGGCGGGGGATGCTGCCAATTGACAATTTGACACCGCGCTTTGATGATTTTGTCATGTGTTTAGACGAGACAAATTCTGATTCTCAGACTGTCATCAGACTGTCATTACAGGCTGTCATCGTTTACAAAGTTGCACTGAACAAACTTGTGACACAACCGGGGCAAATTGATATGCATAGGCTCAACTGCATATGTTTGAGTTCATTGCAATCTTACACAATTCTTTAGCATTTTGCCACCTGATAAATAGCCACCTGATAACCCATTTCAACACCTTTCAAAGATACTGTATGATAATCATAAATCACCATGCCTTCATCTATAAAAAAAAAACAGTTTTCCATGAGAGGATATCCTCATTGGTGGACATTCTATGGACATCCTTTGTGTTGTCAGTGTGTTAATACTGTATCTATTACCGGTTGCAGCCAACTGACGGCACATCACAATGAACGTTGTGCAAATGGGAGTTTATTACAGAACTGAATTTCTGATATGTATACAGGGAAACACTACCCATAGTACTTCTAACTTACAAACCTCTAACATGATCAGAGATACACTTGCATGTTGCCCCACATAAAAAATACTACAGTTTACTATAAAATACTGTGCTACTCACTATAGAATTCTGTAGTAAAATGTAGTATACTATACGACACACTGCAGTATCCCTCGATAATGTGTAGTACTAATTACAGAATGTTGTAGAATCCTGTACTCCACACTGTAGTATCCATCGATAATGTGTAGTACTAATTACAGAATATTGTAGAATCCTGTACTCCACACTGTAGTATCCCTCGATAATGTGTAGTACTAATTACAGAATGTTGTAGAATCCTGTACTCCACACTGTAGTGTCCATCGATAATGTGTAGTACTAATTACAGAATATTGTAGAATCCTGTACTCCACACTGTAGTATCCCTCGATAATGTGTAGTACTAATTACAGAATGTTGTAGAATCCTGTACTCCACACTGTAGTATCCATCGATAATGTGTAGTACTAATTACAGAATGTTGTAGAATCCTGTACTCCACACTGTAGTATCCATCGATAATGTGTAGTACTAATTACAGAATGTTGTAGAATCCTGTACTCCACACTGCAGTATCCATCGATAATGTGTAGTACTAATTACAGAATGTTGTAGAATCCTGTACTCCACACTGCAGTATCCATCGATAATGTGTAGTACTAATTACAGAATGTTGTAGAATCCTGTACTCCACACTGTAGTATCCATCGATAATGTGTAGTACTAATTACAGAATGTTGTAGAATCCTGTACTCCACACTGTAGTATCCATCGATAATGTGTAGTACTAATTACAGAATGTTGTAGAATCCTGTACTCCACACTGTAGTATCCCTCGATAATGTGTAGTACTAATTACAGAATGTTGTAGAATCCTGTACTCCACACTGCAGTATCCATCGATAATGTGTAGTACTAATTACAGAATGTTGTAGAATCCTGTACTCCACACTGCAGTATCCATCGATAATGTGTAGTACTAATTACAGAATGTTGTAGAATCCTGTACTCCACACTGCAGTATCCATCGATAATGTGTAGTACTAATTACAGAATGTTGTAGAATCCTGTACTCCACACTGTAGTATCCATCGATAATGTGTAGTACTAATTACAGAATGTTGTAGAATCCTGTACTCCACACTGTAGTATCCCTCGATAATGTGTAGTACTAATTACAGAATGTTGTAGAATCCTGTACTCCACACTAGTATCCCTCGATAATGTGTAGTACTAATTACAGAATGTTGTAGAATCCTGTACTCCACACTGCAGTATCCATCGATAATGTGTAGTACTAATTACAGAATGTTGTAGAATCCTGTACTCCACACTGCAGTATCCATCGATAATGTGTAGTACTAATTACAGAATGTTGTAGAATCCTGTACTCCACACTAGTATCCCTCGATAATGTGTAGTACTAATTACAGAATGTTGTAGAATCCTGTACTCCACACTGCAGTATCCATCGATAATGTGTAGTACTAATTACAGAATGTTGTAGAATCCTGTACTCCACACTGTAGTATCCCTCGATAATGTGTAGTACTAATTACAGAATGTTGTAGAATCCTGTACTCCACACTAGTATCCCTCGATAATGTGTAGTACTAATTACAGAATGTTGTAGAATCCTGTACTCCACACTAGTATCCCTCGATCATGTAGTGCCTACTTTAGAATTTTGTAGTATACTGGAGAATACTTTACTACATATTGCAGTATCCCTTGATTGGGCGGCAGGGTAGCCTAGTGGTTAGAGCGTTGGACTAGTAACCGGAAGGTTGCAAGTTCAAACCCCCGAGCTAACAAGGTACAAATCTGTTGTTCTGCCCCTGAACAGGCAGTTAACCCACTGTTCCTAGGCCGTCATTGAAAATAAGAATTTGTTCTTAACTGACTTGCCTAGTTAAATAAAGGTAAAGGTAAAATAAAATGTAGCGCTTACTTAAGAATTGTGTAGTATATGGAGAGTACTATACTACACACAGTAGTATCACTCAATCGTGTAGTGCTTACTATAGGATGTTGTAGTATACCGTCAAATACTATACTACACACTGTAGGGTTTACTATTGAATATTGTAGTACTATTGTACACACTGTAGTATCGTTCGATCACGTAGTGCTTACGTTAGAATTTCTAGGTCGATTGGACTGCTTTACTGCTAGCTGTTAGCTTTGTCAATGCTGTTTTGATTTGAACATGCTGTCCTTGGGAATCTCATGTTGGATATTTCCTCTGAGGTCCCCCCTCGATCGTGAAGCACTTACTATAGATTTTTGTGGTATACTGTGGAATACTATAATCCACACTGTAGTATCCCTTGATCGATTTATTTTATTTGGCTGATGAGAAACACAATACAAACACAAGTGTGGATACAATGCATTTAGAAATCAAACATGTTACACATTTACAGCTAACCCACATGAAAAAAATACTATAGTATATTATGGTCTAAATACGGTATCATGAATATATGTCTATACTATATTATTCACTGTATTTTTGCAGACTTTACTGTGGTATTCACTGTAGTGTTTTTGAGGACATGACTGTAGTATCCTATAACATTCACTGTAGTGTGTTTGAGGGCATGACTGTAGTATACTGTAGTATTCACTGTAGTGTGTTTGAGGGCATGACTGTAGTATACTATAGTATTGACTGTAGTGTTTTGTGGACATGACTGTAGTATCCTATAGCATTCACTGTAGTGTGTTTGCTCTTATCCAGAGCGACTTACAAATTGGTGCATTCACCTTATGACATCCAGTGGAACAACCACTTTACAATAGTGCATCTAAGTATTTTAAGGGGGGTGAGAAGGACTACTTTATCCTAGGGTACTTCCTCAGTGGTAGGGAGGCGAGCAGGCCAGAGGTGGATGAACGTGCCCTTATTTGGGTGTAGGGCCTGATCAGAGCCTGGAGGTACTGAGGTGCCGTTCCCCCTCACAGCTCCTAGGCAAGGCACCATGACTGTAGTATACTATAGTATTGACTGTAGTGGTTTGTGGACATGACAGTAGTATCCTATAGCATTCACTGTAGTGTGTTTGAGGGCATGACAGTAGTATCCTATAGCATTCACTGTAGTGTGTTTGAGGGCATGACTGTAGTATACTATAGTATTGACTGTAGTGGTTTGTGGACATGACAGTAGTATCCTATAGCATTCACTGTAGTGTGTTTGAGGGCATGACTGTAGTATACTATAGCATTCACTGTAGTGTGTTTGAGGGCATGACTGTAGTATACTATAGCATTCACTGTAGTGTGTTTGAGGGCATGACTGTAGTATCCTATAGCATTCACTGTAGTGTGTTTGAGGGCATGACTGTAGTATCCTATAGCATTCACTGTAGTGTGTTTGAGGGCATGACTGTAGTATACTATAGTATTCACAGTAGTGTGTTTGAGGGCATGACTGTAGTATACTATAGTATTCACTGTAGTGTGTTTGAGGGCATGACTGTAGTATCCTATAGCATTCACTGTAGTGTGTTTGAGGGCATGACTGTAGTATACTATAGTATTCACAGTAGTGTTTTGTGGACATGACTGTAGTATCCTATAACATTCACTGTAGTGTGTTTGCTGACATAATTGTTTCATTTATACAGGGTGGGTCACCATTGAGACCAGGGTCTAATTTGCCCTGTGAACATTAACATACAATAAATAATATCAATAAAATAAATACAACATTTACATTTACATTTAAGTCATTTAGCAGACGCTCTTATCCAGAGCGACTTACAAATTGGATCAAAAATGAACTCTTACATATCACCTCCCTTATAGTCGATCTAAACTTTTCAATGGGGACCAGAAAGTCTCTTTTCACGGTGGCCTGGAGACTATTCCATGAGCTGGGGACATAAAAACAGCATTGTTCCCCCAGGTCAGTGGAGACGGGACCTCCAGAACCATCCAGTCCAGAGAGCGGGTCTGAAAATGGCTGGATCTTCAGTTGTGTGAGCCAAGGTAGTGGGGGAGCCTGAAGAACCGCTTTCTATACAAAAAGTAGCCAATGCTGGACCCTTCTGGGAGTCAGAGCCTCCCAGCAAACAGAACTACACAAAATGCAGTGATATGTATGAAAATTGTCCCCAGTGACAAAACAGTGGCTGAGTGATGAAACTGAATGTAAAGGTTTTAAAGCAGAGGCTGCTGCATGTGTGTAGATCATAATCACCATAATCAAGTACTGGGAGAAGTGTTGCTTGAACAATCTTCCTTTTACATGACTAATATACTGTTGTATTTACTGCAGTGTTTTTGCAGAGATGACTTCAATATACTGTAGTAACACCAGCTGTAGCAACACCGCCAGTTACTGTTTAATGAGGGGAACACCTAAACTAAGAAAGGTTCGTGACAGGCCACCTATTGAGTTGGGTCAACAGTTTTGAGCAATGCAATGGACTAGCCAACACCTTGGCAACAATATAAAATGTTTTATTACAATTGTACCATCTAAAAGGTTCTAGGTTCTAAGCCCATTACATGGAAACAGGACAGAGGCAGAACAACCACGAACGTTTAAAGCTCAGGGGATTAGGTTTGCTTGTTTGACACATTAACAAGAGTACATTAAATGATTAAAACACATCTCAACCTTTTATTTAACAAGGCAAGCCAGTTATTAAGGACAAATTCTTATTTACAATAACGGCCTGTTACTTCCACTACACAGCTTTCTGAAATACAACACTGATTTCACAGAGATTCAGTTGGCCAAGTTCACAAGATGACCAAAAACAGTGAAAATAAACAGTTAACCACTCCATTTACACGAACACGAGGTATTTTAGAAATACAAAATGACTTTACTTAAAGACGGTCAACTTATTGGAGGCCACTGCTAATAAACTGCCTGGATCTCAAACCAGCAAAGCCTCTCCAAACAAACTGAAAACAAAATGACATGGCAGGAGCTTTACATTAAATCAGCATCTTAAATATTGTCAAATTAATCAACTCAATGATGGTCAAACTCAACACATGCCATTCAGAACAAATCGACCGCACCCCAAACATTTCTTCAAGACTCACAGAAATAAACCAACACCAACAATAGCTTGTACACAAACGACATTCCAGGTACAAAGCTCTCGCCTGAACATGCGGGTGCCCAGGGAAACAGTGACCAAAACTTTGGTTCACGGCCTGTTGCAATCTTGTAACTGAACAATATTGTGTAACTGATTGAGGTTTAGGTGAGGGTTGTGGCGATGCCCATCGACTGTGGGACTCCAATTAAAGAGCAGGCGGAGGCAGCGATGCAGTTCAGTTTACGAGTCTTTATAGATTCAGGTAGTGATATGATTGAGGGAATGATTGACAGTTGACATGTGGCTCATCTTGAACTGAGACTTTGTTGACTTTGTATGGAGATTCTGAAAGGAGACACAGAAAGGTGTAAATAATAACGGGCAATAACAGCAATGAACATGCATTAGCCCGGCTGTAAGTGGCAATAATCAATGACCATATGCAAATGCAATGAGCATATAAATGGGTAAAGGAAAGCCTAAATATAGCAGTTAACAATTAATGGCCAGAAAGGGGTTGCAATAGAACAGTATGCTGAAGCTATAGCAGTTCAATTTAGCAATGGTAGCAAACAATAAACACAAAGCTAACAATAGTAGTAAGCATGGCCATAAAGCAGGCCTAGTTATTATAACAAAGGCAATGCACAAAAAGTTTTACAATTATTAACGTGTCCATTAACACTACGAGTACATAAGTGAATAGATCGATAGACTCAAAGTGGCCGATCTCAACCATACAAAACACAAACAATGATTGAGTCCTATTCTTATCCTCTCAAATAAGATAAAACACTTGTACTCACATTTACGTATACAGGTTGTTATTTGTCGTGCTCAACTACTCAGCTATCTGGGTGTAGGATCTGGATTTAAATGCGATATCCTCGAACCCACCAATATAAATACCTTGCCATAGAGTTATATAGAGGGCACACCTGCCACGAATACCCTCCCCCGCATCCACGTTACCAAGCAGGGAATTAAAAACCAACTGGCAGACAACCAATAACACCTACCCAGATAGTGGCTTGCTCTAATCATAAATACTTTGGACTTCAAGTCAAATATCATATCATCAAAGAGGATCATTTCATATGCCTAGCATATTTATGATTGTCCAAGAAAAGCAGGCAAACGACAGGTCAAGGCAGAGGTCAGTAGTCCAGAGCAGAATCCAAAGTGTACAGAATGGCAGGCAGGCTCAGGGCAGACAGAGGCCAGTAATCCAGGGTGGTGTGACAAGGTACAGAATGACAGGTAGGCTCCGGGCAGGCAGAATGATCAAAAACCGGGAAAGCTAGAAACCAGGAACTAGAGACAGAAAGGACCACGGGAAAAAACGCTGGTAGGTCTCAACAAACCAAAACGAACCGGCAACAGACAAACAGAGAACACAGGTATAAATACACAGGGAATAATGAGGAAGATGGACGACTCCTGGAGGGGTGTGGAGACAAGCAAAGACAGGTGAAACAGATCAGGGTGTGACACTGTTTTTTAATCCGTACAGAATTCCCTGCTTGGTGAACAGTGGAGGCTGCTGAGGGAAGTATGGCTCATAATAATGGAGTGGATGGAATGCTATCAAATAGATGGTTTTCATGTATTTGAAAGCATTCTGTCATGTTTTGTCATTTATTATCTTGTCTTGTCCCTGTGCTTCCCATTCTATTCGTTTCCCTCTGCTGGTCTTATTAGGTTCTTTCCCTCTTTCTATCCCTCTCTCTCCCCCTCCCTCTCTCACTCTCTCGCTCTCTCTTCTCTCTATCGTTCCGTTCCTGCTCCCAGCTGTTCCTATTCCCCTAATCAATCATTTAGTCTTCCCACACCTGTTCCCGATCCTTTCCCCTGATTAGAGTCCCTATTTCTTCCTTTGTGTTCCGTTCCTGTCCTGTCGGTTCCTTGTCTAGAATTCACCGTGCTGTGTTTGTGTATCGCCCTGTCGTGTCGTGTTTTCCTCAGATGCTGCGTGGTGAGCAGGTGTCTGAGTCTGTCTGGTTCAAGTGCCTTCCCGAGGCAACCTGCTGTTCACCTGCTGTTCAAGATCGAGTCTCCAGTTTGTCCTCGTCATTTCGAGTGAAAGTTGTGTTTTTTGTTTGTAATTACTTTACTGGATTAAAGACTCTGTTTTCGCCAAGTCGCTTTTGGGTCCTCTTTCACCTGCATGACAGAAGGAACCGACCAAGGAATGGACCCAGCGACTTCAGACGCTCGTTACACTGCCGTCGAGATCCAAGGAGCCATGCTCGGCAGACACGAGCAGGAATTGTCTGCTGCTCGCCATGCCGTGGAGAACCTGGCCGCTCAGGTTTCCGACCTCTCTGGACAGTTCCAGAGTCTACGTCTCGTGCCACCTGTTACTTCCTGGCCTGCCGAGCCTCCAGAACCTAGGGTTAATAACCCACCTTGCTACTCCGGGCAGCCCACTGAGTGCCGCTCCTTTCTCACGCAGTGTGAGATTGTGTTCTCTCTCCAACCCAACACATACTCTAGAGAGAGAGCTCGGGTTGCTTACGTCATTTCACTCCTTACTGGCCGGGCTCGAGAATGGGGCACAGCTATCTGGGAGGCAAGGGCTGATTGCTCTAACAAGTTCCAGAACTTTAAAGAGGAGATGATTCGGGTTTTTGACCGTTCAGTTTTTGGTAGGGAGGCTTCTAGGGCCCTGGCTTCCTTATGCCAAGGTGAACGGTCCATAACGGATTATTCTATTGAGTTTCGCACTCTTGCTGCCTCTAGTGAGTGGAACGAGCCGGCGCTGCTCGCTCGTTTTCTGGAGGGACTCCACGCAGTGGTTAAGGATGAGAGTCTCTCCCGGGAGGTTCCTTCAGATGTGGACTCTTTGATTGCTCTCGCCATCCGCATAGAACGACGGGTAGATCTTCGTCACCGGGCTCGTGGAAGAGAGCTCGCATCAACGGTGTTTCCCTGCTCCGCATCGCAACCATCTCCCTCCTCTGGCTCAGAGTCTGAGCCCATGCAGCTGGGAGGGATTCGCATCTCGACTAAGGAGAGGGAACGGAGGATCACCAACCGCCTGTGCCTCTATTGCGGAGTTGCTGGACATTTTGTTAATTCATGTCCAGTAAAAGCCAGAGCTCATCTGTAAGCGGAGGGCTACAGGTGAGCGCAACTACTCAAGTCTCTCCATCAAGATCCTGTACTACTTTGTCGGTCCATCTACGCTGGACCGGTTCGGGTGCTACATGTAGTGCCTTGATAGACTCTGGGGCTGAGGGTTGTTTCATGGACGAAGCATGGGTTCGGAAACATGACATTCCTTTCAGAGAGTTAGAGAAGCCTACGCCCATGTTCGCCTTAGATGGTAGTCATCTTCCCAGTATCAGATTTGAGACACTACCTTTAACCCTCACAGTATCTGGTAACCACAGTGAGACTATTTCTTTTTTGATTTTTCGTTCACCGTTTACACCTGTTGTTTTGGGTCATCCCTGGCTAGTATGTCATAATCCTTCTATTAATTGGTCTAGTAATTCTATCCTATCCTGGAACGTTTCTTGTCATGTGAAGTGTTTAATGTCTGCCATCCCTCCCGTTTCTTCTGTCCCTACTTCTCAGGAGGAACCTGGCGATTTGACAGGAGTGCCGGAGGAATATCATGATCTGCGCACGGTCTTCAGTCGGTCCCGAGCCAACTCCCTTCCTCCTCACCGGTCGTATGATTGTAGTATTGATCTCCTTCCGGGGACCACTCCTCCTCGGGGTAGACTATACTCTCTGTCGGCTCCCGAACGTAAGGCTCTCGAGGATTATTTGTCTGTGTCTCTTGACGCCGGTACCATAGTGCCTTCTTCCTCTCCGGCCGGGGCGGGGTTCTTTTTGTTAAGAAGAAGGACGGTACTCTGCGCCCCTGCGTGGATTATCGAGGGCTGAATGACATAACGGTTAAGAATCGTTATCCGCTTCCCCTTATGTCATCAGCCTTCGAGATTCTGCAGGGAGCCAGGTGCTTTACTAAGTTGGACCTTCGTAACGCTTACCATCTCGTGCGCATCAGAGAGGGGGACGAGTGGAAAACGGCGTTTAACACTCCGTTAGGGCATTTTGAGTACCGGGTTCTGCCGTTTGGTCTCGCCAATGCGCCAGCTGTTTTTCAGGCATTAGTTAATGATGTTCTGAGAGACATGCTGAACATCTTTGTTTTTGTCTATCTTGACGATATCCTGATTTTTTCTCCGTCACTCGAGATTCATGTTCAGCACGTTCGACGTGTTCTACAGCGCCTTTTAGAGAATTGTCTCTACGTAAAGTCTGAGAAGTGCTCTTTTCATGTCTCCTCCGTTACTTTTCTCGGTTCCGTTATTTCCGCTGAAGGCATTCAGATGGATTCCGCTAAGGTCCAAGCTGTCAGTGATTGGCCCGTTCCAAGGTCACGTGTCGAGTTGCAGCGCTTTTTAGGTTTCGCTAATTTCTATCGGCGTTTCATTCGTAATTTCGGTCAAGTTGCTGCCCCTCTCACAGCTCTTACTTCTGTCAAGACGTGTTTTAAGTGGTCCGGTTCCGCCCAGGGAGCTTTTGATCTTCTAAAAGAACGTTTACGTCCGCTCCTATCCTCGTTACTCCTGACGTCACTAGACAATTCATTGTCGAGGTTGACGCTTCAGAGGTAGGCGTGGGAGCCATTCTATCCCAGCGCTTCCAGTCTGACGATAAGGTTCATCCTTGCGCTTATTTTTCTCATCGCCTGTCGCCATCTGAGCGCAACTATGATGTGGGTAACCGTGAACTGCTCGCCATCCGCTTAGCCCTAGGCGAATGGCGACAGTGGTTGGAGGGGCGACCGTTCCTTTTGTCGTTTGGACAGACCATAAGAACCTTGAGTACATCCGTTCTGCCAAACGACTTAATGCCCGTCAAGCTCGTTGGGCGTTGTTTTTCGCTCGTTTCGAGTTTGTGATTTCTTACCGTCCGGGTAGCAAGAACACCAAGCCTGATGCCTTATCCCGTCTGTTTAGTTCTTCTGTGGCTTCTACTGATCCCGAGGGGATTCTTCCTTATGGGCGTGTTGTCGGGTTAACAGTCTGGGGAATTGAAAGACAGGTTAAGCAAGCACTCACGCACACTGCGTCGCCGCGCGCTTGTCCTAGTAACCTCCTTTTCGTTCCTGTTTCCACTCGTCTGGCTGTTCTTCAGTGGGCTCACTCTGCCAAGTTAGCTGGTCATCCCGGTGTTCGAGGCACTCTTGCGTCTATTCGCCAGCGCTTTTGGTGGCCGACTCAGGAGCGTGACACGCGCCGTTTCGTGGCTGCTTGTTCGGACTGCGCGCAGACTAAGTCGGGTAACTCTCCTCCTGCCGGTCGTCTCAGACCGCTCCCCATTCCTTCTCGACCATGGTCTCACATCGCCCTAGACTTCATTACCGGTCTGCCTTTGTCTGCGGGGAAGACTGTGATTCTTACGGTTGTCGATAGGTTCTCTAAGGCGGCACATTTCATTCCCCCTCGCTAAACTTCCTTCCGCTAAGGAGACGGCACAAATCATTATCGAGAATGTATTCAGAATTCATGGCCTCCCGTTAGACGCCGTTTCAGACAGAGGCCCGCAATTCACGTCACAGTTTTGGAGGGAGTTCTGTCGTTTGATTGGTGCGTCCGTCAGTCTCTCTTCCGGGTTTCATCCCCAGTCTAACGGTCAAGCAGAGAGGGCCAATCAGACGATTGGTCGCATACTACGCAGCCTTTCTTTCAGAAACCCTGCGTCTTGGGCAGAACAGCTCCCCTGGGCAGAATACGCTCACAATTCGCTTCCTTCGTCTGCTACCGGGTTATCTCCGTTTCAGAGTAGTCTGGGTTACCAGCCTCCTCTGTTCTCATCCCAGCTTGCCGAGTCCAGCGTTCCCTCCGCTCAAGCGTTTGTCCAACGTTGTGAGCGCACCTGGAGGAGGGTGAGGTCTGCACTTTGCCGTTACAGGGCACAGACTGTGAGAGCCGCCAATAAACGCAGGATTAAGAGTCCAAGGTATTGTTGCGGCCAGAGAGTGTGGCTTTCCACTCGCAACCTTCCTCTTACGACAGCTTCTCGTAAGTTGACTCCGCGGTTCATTGGTCCGTTCCGTGTCTCCCAGGTCGTCAATCCTGTCGCTGTGCGACTGCTTCTTCCGCGACATCTTCGTCGCGTCCATCCTGTCTTCCATGTCTCCTGTGTCAAGCCCTTTCTTCGCACCCCCGTTCGTCTTCCCTCCCCCTCCCGTCCTTGTCGAGCGCACCTATTTACAAGGTACATAAGATCATGGACATGCGTTCTCGGGGACGGGGTCACCAATACTTAGTGGATTGGGAGGGTTACGGTCCTGAGGAGAGGAGTTGGGTTCCGTCTCGGGACGTGCTGGACCGTTCACTCATTGATGATTTCCTCCGTTGCCGCCAGGATTCCTCCTCGAGTGCGCCAGGAGGCGCTCGGTGAGTGGGGGGTACTGTCATGTTTTGTCATTTATTATCTTGTCTTGTCCCTGTGCTTCCCATTCTATTCGTTTCCCTCTGCTGGTCTTATTAGGTTCTTTCCCTCTTTCTATCCCTCTCTCCCCCTCCCTCTCTCACTCTCTCGCTCTCTCTTCTCTCTATCGTTCCGTTCCTGCTCCCAGCTGTTCCTATTCCCCTAATCAATCATTTAGTCTTCCCACACCTGTTCCCGATCCTTTCCCCTGATTAGAGTCCCTATTTCTTCCTTTGTGTTCCGTTCCTGTCCTGTCGGTTCCTTGTCTAGAATTCACCGTGCTGTGTTTGTGTATCGCCCTGTCGTGTCGTGTTTTCCTCAGATGCTGCGTGGTGAGCAGGTGTCTGAGTCTGTCTGGTTCAAGTGCCTTCCCGAGGCAACCTGCTGTTCACCTGCTGTTCAAGATCGAGTCTCCAGTTTGTCCTCGTCATTTCGAGTGAAAGTTGTGTTTTTTGTTTGTAATTACTTTACTGGATTAAAGACTCTGTTTTCGCCAAGTCGCTTTTGGGTCCTCTTTCACCTGCATGACACATTCTATTCATGCCAGCCATTACACTCCATTCCCACCATTATTATGAGCCATCCTCCCCTCACCAGCCTCCACTATCAGTGACGTGGATGCGGGGGAGGGCATTTGTGGCAGGTGTGCCCTCAACCCATCTCTATGGTCACGTCAGGACAGAGAGCGCTATATAACTCAATGGCAAGGTATTTATACGGGCAGGTTAGATGATTGAAACTGTCCTTTCAATCCGGGTCCTTCACCCAGACAAAGCTGAACACGACAAATCGCTCTCACAAATGAGTGATGGGAAACCAAGCCTTTCTGAAGGCTTCTGCGCTTTCAACAAATTGTGCCAGAAAACGGTTCATTACTCAGAACTTCATTATCTGTTCAACAACGCAAATTAGTGACATCTGCTGGTCAACAATAAATAGCAGTGTGTGATTATCAGCAAAACTCTGTGGCAAAGGTAAGTAATTAGCTTTTAGTAGCCTATAATCAAATAGAACATCAGGCTGACATCATGCTTTGTTTTTTGCCTTCAAGTTTACTATTCTTAAAAAACTGAATCTATGGCTTTGTTTAGGATGTTAAGACAGAAGCTTATACAATACTAAATAAACTGAATTCATATCCTCACGTCCTTGAATGTTCCACGGAACCACGGCGAAATCAGTGGGATCTCGCGTTTTGCAACACACGGTTTGAAAAACCAAGTGATCAAACAAAGCTTCGGACATCATTGACATACTTCTTATAAAGTGATACACGCATCGGCACACTGCTTCAAAGTCAGCTGCTTAGCGATTTTGACGCATGCCTCAGAGCTCCGGTATCAATCGTAGCATTACTATCACAAATAACCACTATGCGTCATTAAAATGTAAATACAAGAGGATAAGGAGAGAACTCCCTCACCATTATTTTTGTAGGCTATTGTTGATATCGGCCACTAATAGTGTGAATGGACGGACTTGTAGTGTTACATTTACATTTACATTTAAGTCATTAAGCAGACGCTCTTATCCGGAGCGACTTACAAATTGGTGCATTCACCTTCTGACATCCAGTGGAACAGTCACTTTACAATAGTGCATCTAAATCTTAAAGGGGGGGGGGTGAGAAGGATTACTTTATCCTATCCTAGGTATTCCTTAAAGAGGTGGGGTTTCAGGTGTCTCCGGAAGGTGGTGATTGACTCCGCTGTCCTGGCGTCGTGAGGGAGTTTGTTCCACCATTGGGGGGCCAGAGCAGCGAACAGTTTTGACTGGGCTGAGCGGGAACTGTACTTCCTCAGTGGTAGGGAGGCGAGCAGGCCAGAGGTGGTTGAACGCAGTGCCCTTGTTTGGGTGTAGGGCCTGATCAGAGCCTGGAGGTACTGAGGTGCCGTTCCCTTCACAGCTCCGTAGGCAAGCACCATGGTCTTGTAGCGGATGCGAGCTTCAACTGGAAGCCAGTGGAGAGAGCGGAGGAGCGGGGTGACGTGAGAGAACTTGGGAAGGTTGAACACCAGACGGGCTGCGGCGTTCTGGATGAGTTGTAGGGTTTAATGGCACAGGCAGGGAGCCCAGCCAACAGCGAGTTGCAGTAATCCAGACGGGAGATGACAAGTGCCTGGATTAGGACCTGCGCCGCTTCCTGTGTGAGGCAGGGTCGTACTCTGCGGATGTTGTAGAGCATGAACCTACAGGAACGGGCCACCGCCTTGATGTTAGTTGAGAACGACAGGGTGTTGTCCAGGATCACGCCACGGTTCTTAGCGCTCTGGGAGGAGGACACAATGGAGTTGTCAACCGTGATGGCGAGATCATGGAACGGGCAGTCCTTCCCCGGGAGGAAGAGCAGCTCCGTCTTGCCGAGGTTCAGCTTGAGGTGGTGATCCGTCATCCACACTGATATGTCTGCCAGACATGCAGAGATGCGATTCGCCACCTGGTCATCAGAAGGGGAAAGGAGAAGATTAATTGTGTGTCGTCTGCATAGCAATGATAGGAGAGACCATGTGAGGTTATGACAGAGCCAAGTGACTTGGTGTATAGCGAGAATAGGAGAGGGCCTAGAACAGAGCCCTGGGGGACACCAGTGGTGAGAGCGCATGGTGAGGAGACAGATTCTCGCCACGCCACCTGGTAGGAGCGACCTGTCAGGTAGGACGCAATCCAAGCGTGGGCCGCGCCGGAGATGCCCAACTCGGAGAGGGTGGAGAGGAGGATCTGATGGTTCACAGAATCGAAGGCAGCCGATAGGTCTAGAAGGATGAGAGCAGAGGAGAGAGAGTTAGCTTTAGCGGTGCGGAGCGCCTCCGTGATACAGAGAAGAGCAGTCTCAGTTGAATGACTAGTCTTGAAACCTGACTGATTTGGATCAAGAAGGTCATTCTGAGAGAGATAGCGGGAGAGCTCGCCAAGGACGGCACGTTCAAGAGTTTTGGAGAGAAAAGAAAGAAGGGATACTGGTCTGTAGTTGTTGACATCGGAGGGATCGAGTGTAGGTTTTTTCAGAAGGGATGCAACTCTCGCTCTCTTGAAGACGGAAGGGACGTAGCCAGCGGTCAGGGATGAGTTGATGAGCGAGGTGAGGTAAGGGAGAAGGTCTCCGGAAATGGTCTGGAGAAGAGAGGAGGGGATAGGGTCAAGCGGGCAGGTTGTTGGGCGGCCGGCCGTCACAAGACGCGAGATTTCATCTGGAGAGAGAGGGAGAAAGAGGTCAGAGCACAGGGTAGGGCAGTGTGAGCAGAACCAGCGGTGTCGTTTGACTTAGCAAACGAGGATCGGATGTCGTCGACCTTCTTTTCAAAATGGTTGACGAAGTCATCTGCAGAGAGGGAGGAGGGGGGGGGATTCAGGAGGGAGGAGAAGGTGGCATAGAGCTTCCTAGGGTTAGAGGCAGAAGCTTGGAATTTAGAGTGGTAGAAAGTGGCTTTAGCAGCAGAGACAGAAGAGGAAAATGTAGAGAGGAGGGAGCGAAAGGATGCCAGGTCCGCAGGGAGGCGAGTTTTCCTCCATTTCCGCTCGGCTGCCCGGAGCCCTGTTCTGTGAGCTCGCAATGAGTCGTCGAGCCACGGAGCGGGAGGGGAGGACCGAGCCGGCCTGGAGGATAGGGGGCATAGAGAGTCAAAGGATGCAGAAAGGGAGGAGAGGAGGGTTGAGGAGGCAGAATCAGGAGATAGGTGGGAGAAGGTTTGAGCGGAGGGAAGAGATGATAGGATGGAAGAGGAGAGAGTAGCGGGGGAGAGAGTAGCGAAGGTTGGGACGGCGCGATACCATCCGAGTAGGGGCAGTGTGGGAAGTGTTGGATGAGAGCGAGAGGGAAAAGGATACAAGGTAGTGGTCGGAGACTTGGAGGGGAGTTGCAATGAGGTTAGTGGAAGAACAGCATCTAGTAAAGATGAGGTCGAGCGTATTGCCTGCCTTGTGAGTAGGGGGGGAAGGTGAGAGGGTGAGGTCAAAAGAGGAGAGGAGTGGAAAGAAGGAGGCAGAGAGGAATGAGTCAAAGGTAGACGTGGGGAGGTTAAAGTAGCCCAGAACTGTGAGAGGTGAGCCGTTCTCAGGAAAGGAGCTTATGGTCACGTTAACAATTGTAGCACTGTTTGTGCATTGCCTTTGTTATGCTAACTAGGCCTGCTTTATGGCTATGGTTGCTACCTTCATTAGCTTTATATAGTTTGTTTGCTTGCCATGCAGCCATTGATAAATTAGCCTGCTATAGCTTCGGCCTACCATGCCGCATGCTACTGCACCTCCTTTCTTTGATTAACTGCTGCTCTACTTATGCATAACCAATTTATACTGAAAAAAATATATAAACGCAACATGTAACGTTTTGGTCCCATGTTTCATGAGCTGAAATAAAACATCCCAGAAATGTTCCATAAAGCACAAAAAGCTTATTTTTCTAACATTTTCTGCACACACTTGTTTACATCCCGGTTAATGAGCATTTCTCTTTTGCCAAGTTAATCCATCCACCTGGCAGGTGTGGCATATCAAGAAGTTGGTTAAACGGCATGATCATTACACAGGTGCACCTTGTGCTGGGGAAAATAAAAGCCCCCTCTAAAACGTGCAGTATTGTCACACAACACAATGCCACAGATGTCAAGTTTTGAAGGGGCATGCAATTGGCATGCTGACTGTAGGGATGTTCACCAGAGCTGTTACCAGAGAACGTAATGTTAATTTCTATACCATAAGCCGCCTCCAATACCATTTGAAAGAATTTGGCAATACGTCCAACCGGCCTCATAAGCGCAGACCACGGACCTCCACCCAGGATATATCCGCCACCCGGACAGCTGATGAAACTGGATTTGCACAACTGAAGAATTTCTGCACTAACTGTCAGATAAAAATTCTCAGGGAAGCTCATCTGTGTGCTCGTCGTCCTCACCAGAGTCTTGTCCTGACGGCAGTTCGCCGTTTGTATATACGACTACAGTGGGCAAACACTCACCTTAGATGGTCACTGGTACGTGCTCTTCACGGATAAATTCCAGTTTCAACTGTACCGGGCAGGTGGCAGACAGCGTGTATAGCGTTGCGTGGCCGAGCAGTTTGATTGATGTCAACGTTGTGAACAAAGTGCCCCATGGTGGCGGTATGGGCAGGAATAAGCTACTGACAAATCAAATCAAATTTTGTCACATGAGCAAGACCTTACAGTGAAATGCTTACTTTACAAGCCCTTAACCAACAATGCAGTTTTGAGAAAAATCCCTAAAAAGTGAGAGATAAGAATAAAAATATACAGGGGGCTACATACAGGGGGTACAGGGGTCAATTGTTAATGCAACTAGTCCAGGTAGCCATTTGATTACATGTTCAGGAGTCTTATGGCTTGGGGTTTGAAGCTGTTGAGAAGAACCTCTTGGACTTGGCGCTCCTGTACCGCTTGCCATGTGGTAGCAGAGAGAACAGTCTATGACTAGGTTGGCTGGAGTCTTTGATTTTTAGGGCCTTCCTCTGACACCGCCTGTAATGGAGGTCCTGGATGGCAGGAAGCTTGGCCCCAGTGATGAACTGGGCCCTACGCATTACTCTCTGTAGTAGTGCCTTGCAGTCGGAGGCCGAGCAGTGGCCATACCAGGCAGTGATGCAACCCGTCAGGATGCTCTCGATGGTGCAGAATCCTGAGACTTCCTTAGATATCGTGCACCAGCTATTGTTTACAAATATGCATAGGCCCCCACCCCGTGTCTTACCAGAGGCTGCTGTTCTGTCCTGCCAATAGTGTATAACCCGCCAGCTGTATGTTCTTAATGTCGTATTACAGTTTTAAATGTCCCGTTGGTAGGATATACAGTGCCTTGCGAAAGTATTCGGCCCCCTTGAACTTTGCGACCTTTTGCCACATTTCAGGCTTCAAACATAAAGATATAAAACTGTATTTTTTTGTGAAGAATCAACAACAAGTGGGACACAATCATGAAGTGGAACGACATTTATTGGATATTTCCATTTTTTTAACAAATCAAAAACTGAAAAATTGGGCGTGCAAAATTATTCAGCCCCCTTAAGTTAATACTTTGTAGCGCCACCTTTTGCTGCGATGACAGCTGTAAGTCGCTTGGGGTCTGTCTCTATCAGTTTTGCACATTGAGAGACTGAAATTTTTTCCCATTCCTCCTTGCAAAACAGCTCGAGTTCAGTGAGGTTGGATGGAGAGCATTTGTGAACAGCGGTTTTCAGTTCTTTCCACAGATTCTCGATTGGATTCAGGTCTGGACTTTGACTTGGCCATTCTAACACCTGGATATGTTTATTTTTGAACCATTCCATTGTAGATTTTGCTTTATGTTTTGGATCATTGTCTTGTTGGAAGACAAAATCTCCGTCCCAGTCTCAGGTCTTTTGCAGACTCCATCAGGTTTTCTTCCAGAATGGTCCTGTATTTGGCTCCATCCATCTTCCCATCAATTTTAACCATCTTCCCTGTCCCTGCTGAAGAAAAGCAGGCCCAAACCATGATGCTGCCACCACCATGTTTGACAGTGGGAATGGTGTGTTCAGGGTGATGAGCTGTGTTGCTTTTACGCCAAACATAACGTTTTATTTTTCAAATAAAACTGTGAAGGACCTCGGCGTTACTCTGGACCCTGATCTCTCTTTTGAAGAACATATCAAGACCATTTCGAGGACAGCTTTTTTCCATCTACGTAACATTGCAAAAATCAGAAACTTTCTGTCCAAAAATGATGCAGAAAAATTAATCCATGCTTTTGTCACTTCTAGGTTAGACTACTGCAATGCTCTATTTTCCGGCTACCCGGATAAAGCACTAAATAAACTTCAGTTAGTGCTTAATACGGCTGCTAGAATCCTGACTAGAACCAAAAAATTTGATCATATTACTCCAGTGCTAGCCTCTCTACACTGGCTTCCTGTCAAAGCAAGGGCTGATTTCAAGGTTTTACTGCTAACCTACAAAGCATTACATGGGCTTGCTCCTACCTACCTCTCTGATTTGGTCCTGCCGTACATACCTACACGTACGCTACGGTCACAAGACGCAGGCCTCCTAATTGTCCCTAGAATTTCTAAGCAAACAGCTGGAGGCAGGGCTTTCTCCTATAGAGCTCCATTTTTATGGAATGGTCTGCCTACCCATGTCAGAGACGCAAACTCGGTCTCAACCTTTAAGTCTTTACTGAAGACTCATCTCTTCAGTGGGTCATATGATTGAGTGTAGTCTGGCCCAGGAGTGGGAAGGTGAACGGAAAGGCTCTGGAGCAACGAACCGCCCTTGCTGTCTCTGCCTGGCCGGTTCCCCTCTTTCCACTGGGATTCTCTGCCTCTAACCCTGTTACGGGGCTGAGTCACTGGCTTGCTGGGGCTCTCTCGTGCCGTCCCTGGGGGGGTGCGTCACCTGGGTGGGTTGATTCACTGTTGTGGTCGGCCTGTCTGGGTTCCCCCCTCCCCTTTGGGTTGTACCGTATCGGAGATCTTTGTGGGCTATACTCGGCCTTGTCTCAGGATGGTAAGTTGGTGGTTGAAGATTTCCCTCTAGTGGTGTGGGGGCTGTGCTTTGGCAAAGTGGGTGGGGTTATATCCTTCCTGTTTGGCCCTGTCCGGGGTGTCCTCGGATGGGGCCACAGTGTCTCCTGACCCCTCCTGTCTCAGCCTCCAGTATTTATGCTGCAGTAGTTTATGTGTCGGGGGCTAGGGTCAGTTTGTTTATCTGGAGTACTTCTCCTGTCCTATTCAGGTGTCCTGTGTGAATCTAAGTGTGCGTTCTCTAATTCTCTCCTTCTCTCTTTCTTTCTCTCTCTCAGAGGACCTGAGCCCTAGGACCATGCCCCAGGACTACCTGACATGATGACTCCTTGCTGTCCCCAGTCCACCTGGCCATGCTGCTGCTCCAGTTTCAACTGGCCTGGGCCCTAGGACCATGTCCCAGGACTACCTGACATGAGGACTCCTTGCTGTCCCCAGTCCACCTGGCCATGCTCCTGCTCCAGTTTCAACTGTTCTGCCTTACTATTATTCAACCATGCTGGTCATTTATGAACATTTGAACATCTTGGCCACGTTCTGTTATAATCTCCACCCGGCACAGCCAGAAGAGGACTGGCCACCCCACATATGCTCTCTCTAATTCTCTCTTTCTTTCTCTCTCTCGGAGGACCTGAGCCCTAGGACCGTGCCCCAGGACTACCTGACATGATGGCTCCTTGCTGTCCCCAGTCCACCTGACTGTGCTGCTGCTCCAGTTTCAACTGTTCTGCCTTATTATTATTTGACCATGCTGGTCATTTATGAACATTTGAACATCTTGGTCATGTTCTGTTATAATCTCTACCCGGCACAGCCAGAAGAGGACTGGCCACCCCACATAGCCCGGTTCCTCTCTAGGTTTCTTCCTAGGTTTTGGCCTTTCTAGGGAGTTTTTCCTAGCCACCGTGCTTTTACACCTGCATTGTTTGCTGTTTGGGGTTTTAGGCTGGGTTTCTGTACAGCACTTTGAGATATCAGCTGATGTACGAAGGGCTATATAAATAAATTTGATTTGATTTGATTTGGTTTTGCATTGTTGCCAAAAAGTTCAATTTTGGTTTCATCTGACCAGAGCACCTTCTTCCACATGTTTGGTGTGTCTCCCAGGTGGCTTGTGGCAAACTTTAAACAACACTTTTTATGGATATCTTTAAGAAATGGCTTTCTTCTTGCCACTCTTCCATAAAGGCCAGATTTGTGCAATATACGACTGATTGTTGTCCTATGGACAGAGTCTCCCACCTCAGCTGTAGATCTCTGCAGTTCATCCAGAGTGATCATGGGCCTCTTGTCTGCATCTCTGATCAGTCTTCTCCTTGTATGAGCTAAACGGCCAGGTCTTGGTAGATTTGCAGTGGTCTGATACTCCTTCAATTTCAATATTATCGCTTGCACAGTGCTCCTTGGGATGTTTAAAGCTTGGGAAATCTTTTTGTATCCAAATCCGGCTTTAAACTTCTTCACAACAGTATCTCGGACCTGCCTGGTGTGTTCCTTGTTCTTCATGATGCTCTCTGCGCTTTTAAAGGACCTCTGAGACTATCACAGTGCAGGTGCATTTATACGGAGACTTGATTACACACAGGTGGAATGTATTTATCATCATTAGTCATTTAGGTCAACATTGGATCATTCAGAGATCCTCACTGAACTTCTGGAGAGAGTTTGCTGCACTGAAAGTAAAGGGGCTGAATAATTTTGCATGCCCAATTTTTCAGTTTTTGATTTGTTAAAAAAGTTTGAAATATCCAATAAATGTTGTTCCACTTCATGATTGTGTCCCACTTGTTGTTGATTCTTCACAAAAAAATACAGTTTTATATCTTTATGTTTGAAGCCTGAAATGTGGCAAAAGGTTGCAATGTTCAAGGGGGCCAAATACTTTCGCAAGGCACTGTATATGCATATTCTAGCATCTTGTCCTGACAAAATATCCCGTATACTACGGGAACATTTTTTTCTCCAAAAATGAAAATACTTCCCCCTAGTCACAACAGGTTTTAAGAACAAATTATTTTTTACAATGACGGCCTACCCCAGACGACACTGAGCCAATTGTGCGCCGCCCTATGGGACTCCCAATCACGGCCGGATGTGATGCAGCCTGGATTCAAACCAGGTACTGCAGTGACGCCTCTTGCACTGAGATGCAGTGCCTTAGACCGCTGCACCACTCCGGAGTATAAGTGAGATAAATGCCCCCGTTTTGTACAAAAATGAACTCGGGTCCTCCTCGCCCGGCTGCGTCGTCTATTATTTCCAAGTTAATGTACAGAACACATGTGTTTTTCCCTTACTTAATCTATGTGCTAACAATGAAATGCTTACTACGGGCCCTTCCCAACAATGCAGAGAGAAAAAAAGAGAAATAATAGAAAAATAATAACACAAGGAATAAATACACAATGAGTAACGATAACTTGGCTACTGTATATACAAGGGTACCAGTACTGAGTAGATGTGCAGAGGTATGAGGTAATTGAGATAGATATGTACATACACATTGCATTCGGAAAGTATTCATACCCCTTAACTTTTTCCACATTTTGTTACGTTACAGCCTTATTCTAAAATGAATCTACACACAATGCCCCATAATATCAATGCGAAAACTGTTTTTTGGAATTTTGGGGCAAGTATATAAAAATACAATAAAAAAATACCTTATTTACATAAGTATTTAGACCCTTTGCTATGAAACTACAAATTGAGCTCAGGTACATCCTGTTTCCATTGATCATCCTTGAGATGTTTCTACAACTTGATTGTAGGTCAATTAATTTGATTGGACATGATTTGGAAAGGCACACACCTGTCTATATAAGGTCCCACAGTTGACAGTAAATGTAAGAGAAAAAACCAAGCAATGATGTCGAAGGAATTGTCCGTAGAGCTCCAACACAGGATTGTGCCAAGGCATAGATCTGGGGAAGGGTACCAAAACATTTCTGCAGCATAGAAGGTCCCCAAGAACACAGTGGCCTCCTTCATTCTTAAATGGAAGAGGTTTGGAACCACCCAGACTGTTCCTAGAGCTTTTCGCCAGGCTAAACTGAGCAATCGGGGGAGAAGGGCCTTTTTTATTTTACCTTTAAGTCAGTTAAGAACAAAATTCTTATTTTCAATGACAGCCTAGGAACAGTGGGTTAACTGCCTGTTCGGGGGCAGAATGACAGATTTGTAGCTTGTCAGCTCAGGGGTTTCAACTTGCAACCTTCCGGTTACTAGTCCAACACTCTAACCACTAGGCTACCCTGCCGCCACACTCTGACAGGGCTCCAGTTCCTCTGTGGAGATGGGCAAACCTTCCAGAAGGACAATCCTCTCTGCAGCACTCCACAAATCTGGCCTTTATGGTAGAGTGGCCAGACGGAAGCTACTCCTCAGTAAAATGGCACATGACAGCCCGCTGGGAGTTTGCCAAAAGGCACCTAAAGACTGAGAACGAAACCAAGATTGAACTCTTTGACCTGAATGCCAAGCATCACGTCTGGAGAAAACCTGGCACCATCCCTACGGTGAAGCATGGTGGTGACAGCATCATGCTGTGGGGGTGTTTTTCAGCAGCAGGGACAGGGAGACTAGTCAGGAAATGGAAAGATGAATCGAGCAAAGTACAGAAAGTACAGATGCTGGATTTGAACCCGATCAAACATCTCTGAAGAGACCTGAAAATAGCTGTGCAGCAACGCTCCCCATCCAACCTGACAGAGTTTTGGAGGATCTGCAGAGAAGAATGGAAGGAGCTCCCCGAATACAGGCGTGCCGAGTTCCGAGCGTCATACCCAAGAGGATGTGCTTCAACAAAGTACTGATTAAAGGGTCTCAATACTTGTGTAAATGTCATATTTCCATTTTTTTGGTTTATACATTTGGTAGCATTTCTAAAAACCTGTTTTTGCCTGGTCATTATGGTGTATTGTGTGTAGATAGTTTTTTTCCCCCCTCATCAATCTAATCCATTTTAGAATAAGGCTTTAAGGTAACAAAAGGTGGAATAAGTTAAGGTGTCTGAATATGCTCCAAATGTCACTGTAGGTAGGGATAAAGTGACTCGGCAGCAGGATAGACAGTAAACAGGAACAAACTATTTTTTTTAAACAACTTACAATAGAGCACGCTGGGAAATATGACAATGATGGGTGTGGTTTTGATTCAACTCTGGTTATTAACACCAACACTGCGGTTGTTTTACACCACTGAGTGATAAATGTAACACCTGAATCAACAGGAGAAATGTTACACTGAAAAAGCAACACTAATTAACACGGGCCAATGTGCTTTGTGTTATGAAAGGGAAACATCTGCAGCTTCAGTGTAGTAAGCCTACTTTCTGCTTTGGGCCCTATTCAAAACTAGTGCACTAAAATAGGAATAGGGTGCCATTTGGGACTTAGACATAATTACCTGCGAGGGGGGACTTGTGATCTTTTTAATTATTCTGTACTTCATTTTCTATCCCACCATTCAAAACGCAACATGAATATGGATTGCTACGAAGATCCATCTTTAAAAAATCTCCCATAAATTATACAACTTTGGTCCATATAGGGGATGAGGCGTGGATGGGGAGGCACAAATGGATCTCTTTCATTGCCTATACCCTCCGTCAGCAACCCCAGTCTCCACCCTGGCTGTGAAGTGTCGGGGCTAATTGAATCGACTGCTCTTTGGACCTGAAATGGGGGAGAAAGAAGAAAAATAAGTAGGCCTACACTTGTTATCTTGTGAACCCCTCAAACATGTCAAAGATAGGAATCGCTTGCATGTCAGCAGTATGAGATGGAATTAACAATAGATTTTTTTTTTATTGTTGCAAAGGTCATTAGGGCTGATTGACAGGGGTAATTATGGAAATGATCTCCCCGGTTCTGCAGAATGTTTTCCCGCCTCCATACGGACTGGAGAGCCATTCAATCAGCCCCTCTCGTGGGAAAGTTCAGCCATAACTGCAAGTGTACCAGCAAGATCTAATTAAGCAAAGAGATTTCATTAGTATTTATAGCCTAAAGGAATTTGTAAAAGTACAGAGCCAGTGAAGTTATATGAGACTGAATAGAGTATAATTATTGGTTAATGACAAAGGCCATAGAAGACATGGGTGTTGAATAGATCATTGAATGGTGTTAAGAATGAACAAAAACTCAGGAGAGGGCCAGACTTGAAAGCAACACTTAACTAGTTGCCTTGAACGCAGCTCGATAGCAACTCAACAAGCACCAGCTGCTACTAATTGCCAATCAGCCTCCATGCCTGTTTGCATCACTTTAACTAGTTGACTTGAACAGAGCTCCTCAACAAGCATCAGCTCATTGCTAATCAGCCTCCACACCTGTCCTCACTCTCCTTAATCACAACTACCGCCTTACTTAAACCTGGGGTGCCTTACTTAAACCTGAGGCGGCAGGTAGCCAGCCTAGTGGTTAAGAGCAATAGGATCAGTAACTGATTCAACTAGGTGAAAAATCTGTCGCTCTGCCCTTGAGCAAAACCTAATTGGTCCTGTAAGGCATTCTGGATAAGAGCATCTGCTAAATGATTTACATTTTAAATGTAATCATTATTTTAAACAGTTTCTACTCACGTTTCTGTTGGAGAGATTTAAGGTAGGTCCCTCCCTGTTTGCTCAACCTGTCCAATAGAAACTCGTTTTTTCGTTGCAAACTGGAACTGTTTGGAGGAAAGATTACACCCCTAACAGTCCTCTCTTTTGCATTGCAGGACACTGCATTACTGGCCTTAGGCTCTGCATGGTCAATCTGACATTGCAGTGGCTGTACAGAAGTCGAAGAGCTCATACGTCTTGTGCTTAGGAGCGCTGTCCTAAACATCCAATAATTTAGTCTGCACCGCACCACTCGTAGTGATTCAGGACTAATCTTGGTAGCCATCCAGCTAATTACAAACAACTAGCTAAAAGACAAGACCTTACCTCATCTGAGATGTGGCGTCATTTTCCTAGTGCTTGACGTAAGAGCTCACCCAAGAGCGCATGACGTAGGACTGCATCGTTTTCCCACCAGGATCCCATCGCAAATCTAACCATTGCTCCCCTGTCACGCCTTGGTCATTGTATCTTGTGTTTTTGTTATATGTTTGGGTAGGCCAGGGTGTGACATGGGTTTATATGTTGTATTTCGTATTGGGGTTTGTATTAATTAGGAGTGTGTATTAGTAGGGGTGTGTCTAGTTAGGCTTGGCTGCCTGAGGCGATTCCTAATTGGAGTCAGCTGATTCTCGTTGTCTCGGATTGGGAACCGTATTTAGGCAGCCTGAGTGCGCGTTGTATTTCGTGGGCGATTATACCTGTCTTTGTGTTAGTCACCAGATAGGCTGTATTAGTTTCACTAGTTTGTTGTTTTCGTATTTTCAGTTACCGAGCAGCGTGTGAACTGGCAGGATCTGAAGGAGGACGATATGGACGGCAGAAGCAGGGATTATACGACGTGGGAGGAAATCGACAGGTGGGCGGCCGACCCAGAGCGAGTGCAGGAGCCCGCCTGGGATTCCCTACAGCAATGCGAAGAGGGCTATACACAGATGGAATCGAAAAGGAAAGCACGGCTATACAGAGTGAAAACCGTAGGTAACGGGGGAAAGCGCAGAGAGAGAGTGGCAGAGTCAGGAGTCAGACCTGAGCCTACTCTCCCTGTTAATTGTGAGGAGCAGCAATATGAGGACTTCTGGTCTTGGGAGATGATATTAGACGGAAAAGGACCCTGGGCGCAGCCGGGAGAATATCGCCGTCCCAAGGAGGAAATAGTAGTAGCTAAAGCGGAGAGGCGCGAGTATGAGGAGGCAGCACTGTGACGCAGTTGGAAACCGGAAAGTCACCCCAAAAAAATTATTGGGGGGCTAAAAGGGAGAATAGTTATGCCAGGTAGGAAACCTGTGCATACTCCCTGTGCTCACCGTTGGGCTAGAGAGACCGGGCAGGCACCGTGTTATGCTATGGAGCGCACAGTGTTTCCAGTGCGGGTGCAGAGCCAGCTGCGACTCATACCAGCACTTCCTATTGGCCGGGCTAGAGTGGGCATCGAGCCAGGTAAGCTTGGGCAGGCTCGGTGCTCAAGAGCTCCAGTGCGCCTGCACGGTCCGGTCTATCCAGAGCCACCTCTACACACCAGTCCTCCGGTAGCAGCTCCCCGCACCAGGCTTCCTGTGCGTGTCCTCGCGCCAGTACCACCAGTTCCAGCACCACGCACCAGGCCTCCAGTGCGCCTCGCCTGTTTAGCGCAGCCAGAGCCTTTCTCCTCTCCTGCGCTGCCGGAGTCTCCCGCTTGTTTAGCGCAACCAGAGCTGTTCTCTTCTCCTGCGCTATCGGAGTCTCCCGCCTGTTTAGCGCAGCCAGAGCCTTTCTCCTCTCCTGCGCTGCCGGAGTCTCCTGTCTGTCCAGCGCCACCAGTGCTACCAGTCGGCCCAGCGCGTCCAGTGTGCCTCGCCTGTTCAGCGTAGCCAGAGCTTTTCTCCTCTCCTGCACTGTTGGAGTCTCCCGCTTGTTCAGCTCAGCCAGAGCCTTTCTCCTCTCCTGCGCTGCCGGAGTCTCCTGTCTGCCCAGCGCCGCCAGTCGGCCCAGCGTCACCAGTCTGCCAGGATCCACCAGAAGTGCCAGTCTGCCAGGATCCGCCAGAAGTGCCAGTCTGCCAAGATATTCTAGATCGGCCAGACAACCTGAATCATCCAGGTCCACCAGCCAGCCAGGATTTACCGGAGCCTACTACCTGCCTGAGCTTCCTCTCAGTACTGAGCTTCCTTTCAGTACTAGGCTTCCTCTCTGTACTGGGCTCCCTCTCAGTACCGGGCTTCCCCTCAGTACTGGGCTGCTTCGGTCCCGGGCTGCCCCTCTGTCCCGGGCTGCCCCTCTGTCCCGGGCTGCCCCTCTGTCCCGGGCTGCCCCTCTGTCCCGAGATGCCCCTCTGTCCCGAGATGCCCCTCTGTCCCGAGATGCCCCTCTGTCCCGAGCTGCCCCTGCTGTCCCGAGCTGCCCCTGCTGTCCCGAGCTGTCCCGAGCTGTCCCGAGCTGTCCCGAGCTGCCCCGCTGTCCCGAGCTGCCCCGCTGTCCCGAGCTGCCCCTCTGTCCCGAGCTGCCCCTCTGTCCCGAGCTGCCCCTCAGTTATGTGGGGATCAGGGTGAGGACTATTAGGCCATGGTCGGCGGAGAAGGTGGATTATCCTAGGACGCGAAGGGGAGGAACTAGGACATTTATGGAGTGGGGTCCACGTCCCGAGCCAGAACCGCCACCATGGACAGACGCCCACCCGGACCCTCCCTATGCTCTTGAGGTGCGTCCCGGAGTCCACACCTTAGGGGGGGGGGTTCTGTCACGCCTTGGTCATTGTATCTTGTGTTTTTGTTATATGTTTGGGTAGGCCAGGGTGTGACATGGGTTTATATGTTGTATTTCGTATTGGGGTTTGTATTAATTAGGAGTGTGTATTAGTAGGGGTGTGTCTAGTTAGGCTTGGCTGCCTGAGGCGATTCCTAATTGGAGTCAGCTGATTCTCGTTGTCTCAGATTGGGAACCGTATTTAGGCAGCCTGAGTGCGCGTTGTATTTCGTGGGCGATTATACCTGTCTTTGTGTTAGTCACCAGATAGGCTGTATTAGTTTAACTCGTTTGTTGTTTTCGTATTTTCAGTTATTTCATGTACCGCTATTTTCTTTATTAAAAGTCATGAGTAACCTACACGCTGCATTTCGGTCTGACTCTCTTCAAACAGCAGACGAACAACATTTAGGCTGTTTGTGTGTGTTTCACATGTTGAGGTAGAAATCGGAGTATAATGTTTGTACGGAAGTCAACTCCAATACATGTTCATGTCATTAATCAACTGCATTACAGGGTTTTAACTACAGTTAACTACCAACACCTATTTCTGTATGCTAGCTATGCTACCAGCTTATATGAATGGGAGTTAGCATTTAGTGGTCACTTTTAAATCTGGAAAAACTTCTAAATGTTACGCATTAAAAACAGCCAAATATATCCAAATCATTGTGGGCCTGTTACAATGACGGATTTGACAAATATCCACTGTTAACGTGGATTTAACATTGATTTAACTCCATTGATTTCTTTATCGCATCCCCATTGCCTTCCCGATCTCTTTCCAGTAGTTCAAACAAATTGTTTTCTTTGAAATCCCTAATCATTATAAAGATGATTTTTCTGGTAGCCTTTCCTCAAAATTATCAATTTTAAGGTAGTGAGTTTCTGTTTTATACAGGAGTTTGTTTGTTTATAAAGCTTGTATCACCATTACGTCCCCGATCTCTTTCCAGGAGTTCAAACTAATTTAGGTGTCTTTGAAATGCCTATCAAATGTTTTTATTTTTTATTTTTATTTTTTAAACTTGTTATCCTTCCCACAAAAAAATGATCCATGTTTGTCATGGAAGTGAATTTGTGTTTTATACAGGATGTAAGCCACCCGCGTCTACCTTCAACCAATCATGTCAATGCAGAGCTATACAGAGCTATATGGAGCCCTCAGCATAGTTACAGAATGTGGAAGGCGCACAGCAATGCTTGACTTGGCCACAGCAAGCCTCTGGAGTCTTCGATTGCATCACACCTTCTATATGGAGCCTCGGTTCCACATTTCCAGATCAAGCATAAATGGGCTTTTAATCTGCAGCCCTCTGCTTCATCCGGTCCATTCTCATTCCCCTCCTGAATCCTCATTCTCACATCCATTCAATTTCCCTCAGTAAATATTCTAAACCCATTTTAAATGTCTGGTCCTTAAAGTTGTGAATTGCACCTTTGAAGGGAAAGCTGGGGTGAAGTCAAATGCTGATGGTCTTGTGAGTGACTTTGGACTCTATGGATCCGTTTAGGTAATGCCTTTTGTTACTCAACATGTGTTGCTGCTTTAGGAGAGTATAAGCCTGTAACACACACATAAAGTATATGCCAATATGGATAATAACATGCATGTAAATAAAGTGGGGAGAACAAGTATTTGATACACTGATTTTGCAGGTTTTCCTACTTACAACGCATGTAGAGGTCTGTCATTTTTATCATAGGTACACTTCAACTGTGAGAGACGGAATCTAAAACAAAGATCCAGAAAATCACGTACGATTTTTAAGTAATTTATTTGCATTTTATTGCATGACACAAGTATTTGATCACCTACCAACCAGTAAGAATTCAGACTCTCACAGACCTGTTAGTTTTTCTTTAAGAAGCCCTCCTGTTCTCCACTCATTACCTGTAATAACTGCACATGTTTAAACTTTTTACCTGTATAAAAGACACCCGTCCACACACACAAACAGACTCCAACCTCTCCACAATGGCCAAGACTAGAGAGCTGTGTAAGGACATCAGGGATAAAAGTGTAGACCTGCACAAGGCTGGGATGGGCTACAGGACATTAGGCAAGCAGCTTGGTGAGAAGGCAACAACTGTTGACGCAATTATTAGAAAATGGGAGAAGTTCAAGATGACGGTCTATCACCCTCGGTCTGGGGCTCCATGCAAAATCTCACCTCGTGGGGCATCAATGATCATGAGGAAGGTGAGGGATCAGCCCAGAACTACACAGCAGGACCTGGTTAATGACCTGAAGAGAGCTGGGACCACAGTCTCAAAGAAAACCTTTAGTAACACACTACGCCGTCATGGATTAAAATCCAGGCCCGTCTGAAGTTTGCCAATGACCATCTGGATGATCCAGAGGAGGAATGGGAGAAGGTCATGTGGTCTGATGAGACAAATATAGAGCTTTTTGGTCTAAACTCCACTTGCCGTGTTTGGAGGAAGAAGGATGAGTACACCCCCAAAAACATCACATCCCAACCGTGAAGCATGGAGGTGGGAACATCATTCTTTGGGGATGCTTTTCTGCAAAGGGGACAGAACGACTGCACCGTATTGAGGGGAGGATGGATGGGGCCATGTATCGCGAGATCTTGGCCAACAACCTCCTTCCCTTAGTAAGAGCATTGAAGATGGGTCGTGGCTGGGTCTTCCAGCATGACAATGAACCGAAACACACAGCCAGGGCAACTAAGGAGTGGCTCCGTAAGAAGCATCTCAAGGTCCTGGAGTGGCTTAGCCAGTCTCCAGACCTGAACCCAATAGAAAATCTTTGGAGGGAGCTGAAAGTCCGTATTGCCCAGCGACAGCCCCGAAACCTGAAGGATCTGGAGAAGGTCTATATGGAGGAGTGGGCCAAAATCCCTGCTGCAGTGTGTGCAAACCTGGGCAAGAACTACAGGAAACGTATGATCTCTGTAATTGCAAAAAAAAAGTTTCTGTACCAAATGTTAAGTTCTGCTTTTCTGATGTATCAGATACTTACAGTGGACAAAAAAAGTAGTTAGTCAGCAACCAATTGTGCAAGTTCTCCCACTTAAAAAGATGAGAGAGGCCTGTAATTTTCATCATAGGTACACTTCAACTATGGCAGACAAAATGAGAAATAAATCCAGAAAATCACATTGTAGGATGTTTAATGAATTTATTTGCAAATTATGGTGAAAAATACATATTTGGTCACCTACAAACAAGCAAGATTTCTGGCTCTCACAGACCTGTAACTTCTTCTTTAAGAGACTCCTCTGTCCTACACTCGTTACCTGTATTAATGGCACCTGTTTGAACTTGTTCTCAGTATAAAAGACACCTGTCCAAAACCTCAAACAGTCACACTCCAAACTCCACTATGGCCAAGACCAAAGAGCTGTCAAAGGACACCAGAAACAAAATTGTCGACCTGCACCAGGCTGGGAAGACTGAATCTGCAATAGGTAAGCAGCTTAGTTTGAAGAAATAAACTGTGGGAGCAATTATTAGGAAATGGAAGACATACAAGACCACTGATAATCTCCCTCGATCTGAGGCTCCACGCAAGATCTTACCCCGTGGGGTCAAAATGATCATAAGAACGGTGATCATTTACCCCACCCAAAGGGCTCACATTCTTGATGTCTACCCTTACTAAAGGTGGCTGATGTAGTGTCCCCATGAGTGACAGAATACTGAGCCAATCACGGTGCAATGCTGAGCCAATCACGGTGCAATGCTCCTATTTTCTGCTGGCCTGCCCATCCACCACAGAAAGCACTGAGCTCGGCTGAAACACCTACATTTTGGAGCTGCCTGTTTGTGTATGTGACACGTATTAATGGCAAAATAACATGTAAAACAGCCCCCCAAAAATGTTTGGGCTTGATATATATATTTTTATTTTATTTAGGTGGCACTGCTTTATTTTCCCAGTACTAGCTCAAATTTTTCAGAGTTCCCAGTTGTCTCACTGAAGTCTGAGATTTTCGAGTTTCCAGTTGTTTTGAACACAGCAGAATGTTTATCATTTTAAGCTTCGAAAAGAGACCCTTAAACCCAGACTTGAACCACAACCCTCTCCACCGAATACCAGGGGAAGCAAAATAGTGATTGCTTTGCAAAAATAGTGATTGCTTTGCAATGCTTAAAGTTTATTCCTTCCAAACCATGCATTGTTGAATTTGTGATTTCCAACTTGTTGTGTTATGGTTATGTATAATGGCTGATGAGTATGAATAACGTTTTATCTATAATTTCTCGCTGCCAACACAGAAAGCACTGAGCTGGGCTGAAACACCTGCATTTTGGAGCTGCCTTACTCAAGAATGCAAAAAAAGAGATTGTTTGCAAACTGATAAGTGACTCGTATTAATGCCAAATTAACATTCAAAACATGTTGGGCTTAAAACAGGTGGGGGCTCTGTCCCATCTGTCCTGAATGACGGAAATTAGGGTTTTATTTTGAGGTGTTTTTAATAACTTAACTTTCCCTCACTGTTTCAATAAGAAGTTGTATTAACACTGCTAGCTTTTTTGGGGTTAACTTTTTTTTAAACTCCAAGCACAGATAGGACACCTGGAAATTCATTTCCTTCGGCATTACTCATGCAAACACATGTTTTATTTTTTATTGTGACATGTCATCAGTGAGATTCGACCCTATAATCTTTTCCTGGAATTAATACCACTAAGCCATCAAGATGTTATTTTTTTACACATACGAAGCTGTTCATTTTAGTCTATTCAAACAGACCTCATTTCAAAGGAAACAAGCACTAATTAGGTGGGGTCAATTAGTGGGCGCGGCCAACACACCTGAACACACTTAACAAGATAGAGGATAGAGAGTTTTGTTACTGAGAACGGAATGTATATGTTTTAAAGTAACATTCTTAGATGTTCTCAATGTTACCAAAGTTTTCTAGTGTTTTTTTTATGGAAGGTTTTCTTAAAATCGCGTTAAGAATGTCATTCGAATCTTCGGCAACACTTTACTTGACATAACACCTTAGATATTCAAAACCATGTCATAATATGTCATAACAGCTGACATAACTTCTCATAATATGGTCATAACATTTTCATGACCCATATATTTACAACTGTTGCGACATATATTGCGTTATTTCATGGCAGGTTACCACACCTATGTAAGTGTCAAAACCCATATTTATTCAAATTAGTTTTGTCCCTGCCAATAGGTTTCCTATTGTTTAAAAGTTTGTTTCTTAAATCCTTTGATGTTTTAATGAGTTCTTTAGTCATGTTTTTTCATCATATTTGAAATAACTTGTAGAAAATACACTTTACGACACTGTCATGAAGCATTATTAACATCCTGTTTCACTTTACTTGGACTAAGAAAATACATTTTAAGACACTGTCAAGAAGCATTATAAATGTCATAATCATATACGCCTGACAAGCCTATCACGTACATGCCCATATATCAGTCATCTGTCAAAAATAAGGTGTCTTGTCCTGGTCCTGAAATCTGCTCCTGCATTCATCCCAGTTATCAGCAACAGAGCATCGGAGTAGGTACATGTCTGACATTAATGTGTGCGCAATTACAATGATCATTTATTAAGGACAATTAAATACATACAATGCATTCAGAAAGTATTCAGACCCCTTCCCCTTTTTCCACATTTTGTTACGTTACAGCCTTATCCTAAAATGGATTAAATAAAAAATGTTCCTCATCAGTCTACCCCATAATGACACATTGAAAACAGGTTTTTAGAAATGTTTCCAAATGTATTAAAAATAAAAAACATAAATACCTTATTTACATAAGTATTCAGAACCTTTGCTATGAGAATCGAAAAAGGAGCTCATGTGCATCCTGTTTCCATTGATCATTCTTGAGAAGTTTCTACAACTTTATTGGAGTCCACCTGTGGTAAATTCAATTGATTTGACATGATCTGGAAAGGCACACACCTGTCTATATAAGGTCCCCCAGTTGACAGTGTATGTCAGAGCAAAAACCAAGCCGTGAGGTCAAAGGAATGGACCGTAGAGCTCTGAGACAGGATTGTGTCGAGGCACAGATCTGGGGAAGGGTACCAAAACATTTCTGAAGCATTGAAGGTCCCCAAGAATACAGTGACCCCCATCATTCTTAAATGGAAACAGTTTGGAACCCCCAAGACTCTTCCTAGAGCTGGCCGCCAGGCCAAACTGACCAATCAGGGGAGAAGGGCCTTGGTCAGGGAGTTGACCAAGAACCCGATTGTCACTCTGATAGAGGTCCAGAGTTCCTCTGTGGATATGCGAGAACCTTCCAAAAGGACAACCATCTCTGCAGAACTACACCAATTAGGCCTTTATGGTAGAGTGGCCAGACAGAAGCCACTCCTCAGTAAAAGGCACATGACAGCCCGCATGGAGTTTGCCATGTAACCAAGATTGAACTCTTTCGCCTGAATGCCAAGCGTCACGTCTGGAGGAAACCTTGCACCATCCCCCTATGGTGAAGCATGGTTGTGGCAGCATCATGCTGTGGGATGTTTTTCAGAGGCAGGGACTGTGAGACTAGTCAGGATCACTGGAAAGATGAATGTAGCAAAGTACAGAAAGATCCTTGATGAAAACCTGCTCCAGGGGGCTCAACACCTCAGACTGGGGGTGAAGGGTCGCCTTTCAACAGGACATTGACTCTAAGAACACAGCCAAGACAATGCAGGAGTGGCTTCGGGACAAGTCTCTGAATGTCCTTGAGTTTATTTTTTAAACATTTGCAAACATTCTTTTTTAAACTTTTTGCTTTGTCAAAGGGGTCTGAATACTTTCCAAATGCACTGTATATATATATACAATACCAGTCAAAAGTTTGGACAACGACTCATTCCAGGGTTTCCTTTTCTACATTGTAGAATAATAGTGAAGACATCAGAACTATGAGATAACACATATGGAATCATGTAGTAACCAAAAAATGTGTTAAATAAATTCAAACATATTTTATGTTTGAGATTCTTCAAAGTAGCCACACTTTGCTTTGATAACAGCTTTGCACGCCCTTGGCATTCTCTCCACCAGCTTCATCAGGTAGTCATCTGGAATACATTTCAGTTAACAGGTGTGCCTTGTTAACCTCTCTGCGCACGGAACCCGTTAGTGGGATTAAATTCGACAACATACGGTGATCGCTACATAAATAGTCATATTAAACATTCATGAAAATACAAGTGTCTCACATGGGTCGAAAGCCTAGAATCTTGCTAATCCAACTGCGTTGTCAGATTTAAAAAAGGATTTACTGCGAAAGAATACGATGTGATTATCTGAGGATAGAGCCCCATTAAAAACAACTATTTCAACCAGCACAGGCGTAACCTTTGTTTACCTTTGACGACCTTCCTCTGTTTGCAATCCCAATGCTCATTGTTACACAATGAATGGTCTATTGTTTGATCAAATACATTTTTATAGCCTAACACAAAACATTTTGAGAACCGCTTGTGTCGTTAATTCCGTCTCATTCCATTTTCGACGACACACTCGAGATAAATACACACATAGAATGTGACTTTTCCAGTCATGTTTGGTTTCATTGCAATCAACTGGTTTGTTTGTAACACAACCAAACCTGATGGGTCATTTCGCGGGATGTATTGACTGAAAGAAACCAATTTGAAGACAACAAGTAATGACATTGTGCACCAATGATATGACCGCTGTTTCATTGATTGACTGTATTTTAACCCAATGACCACTGATCATCTTGAAATCTTGCTGGGTAGATAGCCAATGAGCTGAGGTAAACGGCAATATGTAATGTTTATGTGTTGGAAGACCAACCCATGTAGTAAACTCCAGCATAACGAGGGTCATTCGCCATTGAAGTTTCATACTGGAAGGAGCAAAGCATGTTGCGCACAGCGTTGTTTTGGTAAAGCGCATATTCAGCTGTTTATATATCAATCAGTATGGCGACTAAGTCAGGAAAAGCTCAATCTAAGTCTAGATATACAGATGTACACACAATTTTCGAAGAAATTGATCGAGGACGATTCATTTAGCGATTCCCAAATGGAGGAATATTTTCTGAATGGAGAGGACATCGTTTTGGACTGGTAAGTTCTTCTCATGCTAATGCTGTTGTTTGAAATTAATAATATAAAATATTATTTGTGAAATGAAATAGCCTATTTGAGACTGTTGAGGGGAGGGCAGGCCCACAACAATGGCCAAAGTGAAATGGAGACAGTAGATACAGCTGGTCTGTTGTAATATAATAAAGACAGTAGATCTAGCTGGTCTGTCATCATATAATAGAGACAGTAGATCTAGCTGAAATGTCATAATTGTCACGCCTTGGTCATTGTATCTTGTGTTTTTGTTATATGTTTGGGTAGGCCAGGGTGTGACATGGGTTTATATGTTGTATTTCGTATTGGGGTTGTATTAATTGGGAGTGTGTATTATTAGGGGTGTGTCTAGTTAGGCTTGGCTGCCTGAGGCGATTCCTAATTGGAGTCAGCTGATTCTCGTTGTCTCGGATTGGGAACCGTATTTAGGCAGCCTGAGTGCGCGTTGTATTTCGTGGGTGATTGTACCTGTCTTTGTGTTAGTCACCAGATAGGCTGTAATTTGTTTCACTTGTTTGTTGTTTTGTATTTTCAATTATTTCATGTACCGCTTTATCTTTATTAAAGGTCATGAGTAACCTACACGCTGCATTTCGGTCTGCCTCTCTTCAAACAACAGACGAAGTTCATTACAATAATATAAAATAGACAGTAGATCTAGCAGGTCTATAATAATATATTCAACCTTATGTTCCCTGTACTCTATATATATTTATCTGTTTATTATACCTGTTGATACAGGGCTCATATGTGAAACTATTCTAACTGAACATTTTCTTTCACAGTGACACTGACTCCGAATGGCAGCCCCCAGTGCCAAGGTGTCCATCCCCCACTGAAGCTGGTTCATCCAGCTCCTGCCACAAGTGGTGTTCATCTGCACAAATGTATTTCTGCAGGCATGGATGTGCTGTGGCACCTGGCATCAGCAGCATAATATTGTGTAGAGGACTGAGGGTCTTCCAAATATTGAAAATGTTATTTTGTAAATGTGTATATATATATTTTTTTCTTCATGCTTTTTCTCAAAAAATGTTTTAGGGGGGTGTTAGAATACCATTTTGGTATTTTGTATATAGTTATTCCATTCAAAATGTATAACTTCCCAAATTTAGCCACTTGGGTACATTTGGGCTACTTGTGTGGGACACCTGGGTGACTTCATGATAAATGTCATGTAGCACACTCATTTTGGAAGTTATCATTCTGAAGCTTTGCACAAGTATTGTTGCCCTCTTGTGTTTTTCACTGAAATTGTCCCCATCATCCTATCTGAATGTTTGTTTTATCTTGTTCATTTTAAAGATGATGATACAAAAAATAAAACTTTTTTTCCCATTGTTTATTCTAAACCAGATCTATTGTGTGTTATTCTCCTACATTCATATATATGCATATCCTTGGTTCTGTGCCTGAGCTACAGGCTGTTAGATATGGGTATGTCTTCAGGCGGAAATTGAAAAAAGTAGGAGGGTAGTCACACTTTGCTTTGATAAGAGCTTTGCACGACCTTGGCATTCTCTCCACCAGCTTCATGAGGTAGTCATCTGGAATACATTTCAGTGAACAGGTTTTCCTTGTTAAAAGTTAATTTGTGTAATTTATTTCCTTCATGCATTTGAGCCAATCAGTTGTGTTGTGACAAGGTAAGGGTGGTATACAGAAGATAGCCCTATTTGGTAAAAGACCAAGTCCATATTATGGCAAGAACAGCTCAAATAAGCAAAGAGAAACGACAGTCCATCATTACTTTAAGACATGAAAGTCAGTCAATGCGGAAAATTTCAAGAACTTTGAAAGCTTCTTCAAGTGCAGTCGCAAACACCATCAAGTGCTATCATTTAACTGGCTCACACCTCCTCCATGCTTCATGGTGGGAACCATACATGCAGAGATCATCCGTTCACCTACAAAGACATGGCAGTTGTAATAAAAAATCTCACATTTGGACTCATCAAACCTAAGGACAGATTTCCACCAGTCTAATGTCCATTGCTTGTGTTTCTTGGCCCATGCAAGTCTCTTTTTCTTACTGTTGTCCTTTAGTTGTAGTTTCTTGGCAGCAATACGGCCATAAAGGCTGATAAAGTCCTGATTCACGCAGTCTCCTCTGAACAGTAATGTTGACATGTGTCTGTTACTTGAACTCTGTGAAGCATATTTTGGGCTGCAATTTCTGAGGTTGGTAACTCGAATGAACTTATCCTCGGCAGCAGAGATCACTCTTGGTCTTCCTTTCCTGTGGCGGTCCTCATGAGAGCCAGTTAAATGATAGCACTTGATGCCGTTTGCGACTGCACTTGAAGAAACTCTCAAAGCTCTTGAAATGTTCTACATTGACTGACCTTCATGTCTTAAATTAATGGACTGTCATTTCGCTTTGCTTATTTGAGCTGTTCTTGCCATAATATAGACTCAGTCTTTTACCAAATAGGGCTATCTTCTGTATACCACCCTTACCTTGTCACAACACAACTGATTGGCTCAAACACATTAAGAATTAAATAAATTACACAAATTAACTTTTAACAAGGCACACCTTTTAATTTAAATGCATTCCGGGTGACTACCTGATGAAGCTGGTTGAGAGAATGCCAAGAATGTGCAAAGCTGTCATCAAGGCAAAGGGTGGCTACTTTGAATAATCTAAATTATATTTTAATTTGTTAAACACTTTTTCTGGTTATTACATGATTCCATGTGTTATTTCATAGTTTTGATGTCTTCACTATTATTCTGTCGGAAATAGTACAAATAAAGAAAAACCCTGGAATGAGTAGATGTGTCCAAAATGTTGACTGATACTGTATATATAACATACACATATTGTTGACACCTTTAGACTATAGTGTAATGGAATGTATTGCCTTGTGTGGTAGGTTATGTTGGTATTGGCGCTCTTATGTAGGTGTCATAACCAGCTATAAAATAACTACCTGGTAGGTTGTGTGGTATTTTACGCTCTTATGTAGCTGTCATAACCAGCCATAAAGTAATGCAATATATGTCACAACAGACGCTGAATGTCAAGTAACGTGTTACCGAATCTTCTTCTGATGTATCTTCAGTAGCCGAGGTGTTTCCCGGAGTCTTCGTTTAGGAACGTACATGGCTCTTAAAAACCTTTGCACATCTATGAGTGATCCAGACCACGCCAAGGGCAGCCAAAGTGCAGAACCTCAGTACTTTGCTTTTTTTTGCATTTCCGCGTCACTTCATTCATAGATGATCTCTCAGCAAAACATAGAATCAAGATGTTTAGGTTATCTGTCTGATTGTGACTGCCGATAACTTCAGAAAGAAGTTGTCTACGATCACAGCGTTGCCAAAGTATTTGCAACGGTTACAAACAAGTGAAGGGTAAAATTATGCTTCAAATGAAAACCGAGATGACCACATTAAAAGATACATAGGCTAGTTCAATCATATTGAAGTCAATGTCATGTTCAATCAATTGAGTTGTATTGCGTAACTAGGCTACTGTCTGTAATTCTTTGCCTCAATGTGTTTCATGATGTCTGCTAAAATGTGCGCAATGATGTGCCCAATCTGTGATTTGGTGCGTTATTATTGGGTAGGCGTAATAATCAGCCGCAATAACCTATTTGTAGCCATAGATGGTAGGCCTAATATCTCTCTAGGAGCTGATCCGTCGACAGTAGATTTATTGTGGAATAATTCTAGGTAAGATTTGAATGGAGACAGCTTATCTGAGAGCAGCGCTGCTTTTCTTTTGATCCTATAAGTATCGACACGTGGTATAACGACGAACCGAGCGAATGTTCACTCTACTTGCTTGAGTGGGAAACAAAGTTGGCTTGTAAATAACGATGCACCTGGTACGATTCTCATAATGCTTAAATTACAGTGCAACTGGGGAAAGAGGCCCTGAGCAATCGGAAAGGCCACAATTCGTGTGTGTGCGTGCACGCAAGCTTGTGCAAAAAAAGTGTTGTGTGGCTTGATTATTGTTCAACATGTTGTAATCATATTCTCTAATCGCTGGTTTGAAACCAACATGGCTGAATATCTCCACCAGGCGACCAGAAAAATTAGAGACCAGAACTAGAGGTTTTATCAGGTCCAAAAATGTGTACCTAGACCAGAACGGACCCGAGGACAACCCGACCTAGACCCGACCTGTACCCTAACAGTTCCTGGTCTAGACCAGACCCGATGGGAACCGAGTGACCAAAAAATGATCTTTATGAGCCAAGTTGCTCTTCTGGTTAATGACTAGGTCTTTATATGTTGGATAGGTATTCTATAAGTTAATAAATTCACCTTATTAGTGTAAAATAAATATGATATAGGCTATGCAGAGCCATGGTCGGGGGGCCATTAGGGTCCACTCTGGTTTATCAGCTGCAGTTAAATAGACCCATGACCCCAATGATAATCAATCAGGACCCGATCGGGTCCCAGGTCGGTTTTCGGGTATTCGGGTTCGGGTGTACCGGTGATTCTGACTCCCGGGGACAATCGCTACTATTCACCATCATGAATGGGCGGGCTCTGGAGCAGAAGACATTGTGTTTTCTTTGTTGTTTTACATAAATGAAAGTGAAAGTGTTTACTTTTCTTCAGCCCCATTCCTCAGCTTTAATTGGCAGGGCTACTGTGATTTTAAATGATGAATTGTGCTTCTAAATGGTTTGCTTATTTGTGTGTCCCTTATTTGTTGTTTATCTTTTGCATGACTTCAGTTTGTAGCTGGAAATGAATAACTGAAAATGTACATGTTTGTTTTACCTACAATTTGTCATGATTGGCCATATGTCATTATGAATTTCTTCTAGACTGTGTATTAACGTTGCAACATTGTTATTGCTAGAAGTATTTGTACTTTTACAAATGATCAGGTTCTGTAATAGAAAGAAGGTAGAAAAAATATAACCCAGCAAGAGAGTAAGAAATTACCCACTGTTGGGTAAATAAAAATAAAGTAATGATTACCCAGCAATGAAGTCAAAAATGAATAACAATAACCTTGAGTACACTGAGTGTACAAAACATTAGGAACACCTGATTTCAATGACAGATTGACCAGGTGAGTCCAGGTGAAAGCTGTGATCCCTTATTAATGTCACCTGTTAAATCCACTTCAGTCAGTGTAGATGAAGGGGAGGAGACAAAATATAGGATTTTATGCATCGAGACAATTGAGACGTGTGTGTGTGTGTGTGTGTGTGTGTGTGTGTGTGTGTGTGTGTGTGTGTGTGTGTGTGTGTGTGTGTGTGTGTGTGTGTGTGTGTGTGTGTGTGTGTGTGTGTGTGTGTGTGTGTGTGTGTGTGTGTGTGTGTGTGTGTGTGCGTGTGCGCGCGCGGGCCAGCCATTCAGAGGGTGAATGGGCAAGACAAAAGATTTAAGTGCCTTTGAAAGTGGTATGGTTTGTGTCAAGAACTTCAACGCTGCTGGGTTTTTCACGCTCAATAGATTCCGGTGTGAATCAAGTATGGTCCACCACCCAAAAGGATATCCAGCAAACATAACACGACTGTGGGAATGATTGGAGTGAAGACGGGGCATTATCCCTGAGGAACGCTTTCGATACCTATACCTTGCAGAGTCCACGCACCGATGAATTGATTCTGTTCTGAGGACAACGGGGGGTGCAACTCAATATTAGGAAGGTGCTCCTAATTTTTTGTACACTCAGTGTATATTTCGTTACAAAAATCTGTCAATGGATTTGTCAAATGTTGAGGATAAAGCGAAAAACGACACTCAAATGTCCTATTTCAATGCACACAAATTGAGTGAAATGAACTTAAATTTCAGACAATATTGACTAAATAACTGAAAATATGATGCAACTTAAAAGTGTTATTTTAGGGACCAGGAGGACATTATCTATCAAAAGGTATGGAAGAAGAGCAATATGAAGCAAATTCATGCATCGAAAGTGAAGGCCTAGAATCATATTGTAATGTGTGACATTATCGCGATCAATTGATCATGTATCCATAGCAAATCCCTTTCATATCCATCATCAGTTCTGCCAGCTCTACATTTAAGGTGTTCTAACTCAGGTGTCCATTCGATAAATCAGCCATAGACCAGTTTACAGGCCGTGATATTACAGATTGTCCATGTTGTTTCCTCTTGGCTGTTAACAGTATCATCCTGTCATGTTGTATTTTGTATAGGCCTACCAAAGCAATTTTGTCGTTATCATTCCGGCGCATCTGCAGAGCGCGACACACATTCTCTGTTTTGGCCACTTTAATGCATTGTTATGACGGTGCGAGGCTCTGCGATGATTCTACAAAAGGGACGGTTAAAAATGGGCTACATCATATTGTTTGACAGAAAGTTGCAGCTTGATAGAGTGGATTCTTCAACGGGGTGAAATGGCGAATTCCCCCAAAAAGGAACGGCTGAGATCCTGCCTTCTGGTGGGTAGTTTATAGCCTTGAGGGCCGTGTCTACAATCGCCGTGTCTACAGTGAAAAATCTAATTTGAGATTGCGTTTAAATTAAAAGTTGTTTTCTTCTTCACTCAAGTAGCCTATAACATGACACCTTCCTCTTTCTTTTTCCTAGATGAAAAGAACAGTTTTCCAGAGAATGGCACGTGACGAGCTGATCATTCGGCAGTGATGTAAAATAATTAACATAATAGCCGTAATTAAAAGACCGCTAACAATGGCATTAATTTATCATACCGTTTTACTCGCTTGCTGCCCCCAACTGCTCTCCGATAATTAATTAAATCAGTTGCCTTTCAAAAATCTGTTTTTCAGGAGCAGCTCTTTGCACACTTGAACAAATTCTAACTTCGCATTTTTGCTGTCAATCTTCTTCATTATAACAATGGTTATTTCCTGCACCTTTTGTGTACCCATTGAACGCCTACATCCTTGTTGTATCACACTCTGACAAAAGGCCCCTCATGTTATTAGCGAAATGGACCAATTTTTTAAAATATAATATCAGTGGCCTAGTCAAGTTGTACAAATCGTTAAATGAACGTTATCGACAATACACTGCTATATCAACCAGAACACCAACTGGAAATATTTTGAAACGAGGCGTTGGGCCAAACCAACATTTTCACGTCAGATTGATGTATAAAACCATCTTGATTAGATTGATTCCAATAATCTCAACCTTGGATAAAATAAATCTCAAAATACAGTCTGAAACTGCTGAAACGAAACGTGGTGAACGCCAAACAGACTCACAAGCATCAGGCTAATAACAGGAGCCATAGCCCTTCATCTGCGGCAGCTCCAGCTCCACATTTTCCTGGAAGGGAAGGGTTTAAACAGAGGAGAGAGCATCCTTTGATTCTGTAGCCACCACTAAAGCGATTATGCACAGTTCACCAAGAACGCGCCGAGTCTTCTGATGATTTTTCCTCTGCAGACAATAACACATTATTCGATGTTTAGGATGTTTTAATTGTGTATGATATTAATTAATAGTGAAAATAATGGAGCATTATGGCGTATACAAGTATAGTGCGGGAATATATGGCTGTGCGTAATTAAATATGTAGCGGTGCGTAACTATTACGCGCCGTTCTTGCTTCAAGTGCAGCCTTCAACACCCCTTCCCGTTTCCATTCTAGGAATTTATTTTTCTTCAGAGCACACATTCTCTCGATCTCTCGCTCTCTCTCTGCCACACCTTTCAATTTCAACCTTATCTTTTTTATTTAAGCAATTTAATTAGGCAGAAATTCTACACGGTTTTGCCGTATAGGGTGGCATTTGTTTCTGACCTTGCTTGGTAATCACATCGCAACGCAGCGACGCGGCGACTGTATACGGTCTGTCAACTGCTATCTGCTATCGCTGCTGCGTCCTCTAATGGTTCATAGTGAGAGAGTTCGCTTATTATTCTAAAAAGGTTTTTGTCGGGCTAAGCCGTGCATGTGCTTTAAATGTAGGCTACATTTTATTATTAAACTGCGAAGGTAAAAAAGCGGACTTATGAGGCTTCGAAAGATCACAGCGAGGAGGGGTTTGAACCCCTTTTTGCTGTAATATCGTAATAACCCATTTACGCTGCCCGTCTTTCACAACATGCTGCACGTCGGATTTTTTAAAATGAGCCTTTTAGGATAGCCTAGACCTGTCTCTAAATGTTTCTAAGATGCCCAAATCTAGTCAATAATGCACAAATAAAAAGAAAAGTATCCCCCCCCAAAAAAAACAACAATATGATATAAACATAAAAACTACCTTGTGAAAAGGGAAACAAACATGTTACGCAAATAGTTGTGTGGTGTCATTGGTAGCTGGATAGGCTATAGAAAGGAGTTGGTGTGCTGTGATTTCATCTGCTAAATAGCCCAGTATTGATAGACGACACATCACACAGGTCACCGGATGCTTGCAAGAGCTGAAGATTAGCTGAATGCATGTCTAATCGGAGGGCCTTGTCCCTTTTCACTATGACACAATTATTGACGATATGATTGAATTAATAAGACTTTTATTCAACAAAAGGAGCAGACGCGTCATAGGTGCAGCACTAGGCACGAGCCCCACGAGCCAGGGAGAATGCCAGGGAGAATTAAAGGATAGAGAGAAGACCGAGGTCGCGGCAGCGAGGCGCCTGTTTTCAGATTAAATCGCATCCAAACCCTCGATAACAAAATATAGGCTCGGGAATGAGGAATCTAATGATGCCAGAAATTATGTAGCCTAATATTAGATCCTCAAATTGTAGAATAGGTTTCCTTTATGCCTTGGTACAGGTCTATTTTCGATTTACGTATAGCCTATAAGAGCATATTGTTTGAAATAAAATAATTTGGACGGTTTCTCGATAACAATGTAAAATATAGCCTATAAATATAATGGTTATAATATTGTAATAATATTGCAAAATTATAACATTCAAATAATAATTAGGTATATTATTATTAACAATAGGCCAAATTGAGTATTAATAATAGTTTTATTGTAAGACCTAAATAAAGATGATGTTGTCTACATAATAGTGTTTTATACGCAAATAATCAAAGTATTAGGGCTATGTGCTGTCTGAGGGATTTGCAACATCAATTGCTGTTTAGATTTGGAGGCCAGACGAAGGGCTTTGAACTGAGCGAAATAGACCTTGTCATGGTTAACTGCTACTCCGTTCCCATCGTAAAGTAATTTACACATTTTTGTTAGTTCTAATGGAGGGGTGGTAAGAATAATTGATTCTGTTGTCAATTAAATATATTTTCATTAAGGCAGGAGGTGGGTTTCAGACCGAATCAATAGGACTTTATATTGCTTGTGCACATAGAACATGTAAGATAGCAAGATTCTCCTTTTAAATGTATTCTAAACAAACCATGCAACGGCAGACCTAATAAATGAGCAATGGACCATTCCTCTTTTGAATAGATAAACAGTGCTTTTTGTCCGACCATCATCAGGCTGTTTGCGCGCTATTATCAGAGCATGAATGGTAATAACATGTACTTCTCCTGATCAGCCCCATCCGCTCGCTACAATGACATAGGGCAACATTTTCTCATAAGACGCCGGAAACTTCTCTATTGGTTTATATCTTCTTTCATGAGAACAGCCCACATATACGGCGCATCTTCATGGTTGTGAATTAAACTTTTGCGTTCACCCGGTCCCGTATTTCCTACTTATTCACATGACAACACTTACAATAATTAGGTCTTAACACCTCTGGCAAAATCGGCTAACAATTCTTTATTTATTATTTTCCATTGTTGTTGCCTAATACCCTTCTCACCTTTGACAAATCCACTGAATTCATCGACTGAATATTTGCCAACACATTATCTGGTTCTATTTGCAAAATGCAGCGTGAAAGTGAAACTTGATATTTTTAGGTGGCCTATAATAGTTTTTCTTATAGACAGTAAAATAAGTATCTATTTTACCAAATGAGTCTTATGCCTAAAGTAATAATAATGCATAAAGTAATGTGAGTACTGAGCCAGTAAACATTATAGACTAGCCCAATAGCCTATTTCCCAATTAAATAACATTATTATATTCAATGCATACACAACAATAACTAGAAGAGATTCAATTAACTTAGCTGTCGACGTTTTCATTCAGCAGCTTTCAACACAAGCAATTTGTTTTAAGCAAAGTTAAGATTTGGATTTAGCGCAGCCCGGAGTTAATGCGCATCAGATTTTTCAATCACGCAGGCCAATTTTATTTTTTGCTTCCCCCAGCTACGGTTAAATTGTCTATGACGGACGAACACAGCCAGAAAGTGGAAAGCAGCATTACTGTTGTCCCTTTGTTGACAAATCCATGAAACAACTTCAGTTTGCATGGCTTAGCACGGGGACGTCTGACGTCACCCAATCACGTGGCAGGACTGATAGTATATCTTAAACTGAAAAAGTAATCTTTCAGACAGTCCTTAACATTGGCTTTAAAAGCACTTGTCATCTAAACTTCGCACTCAAAAAGCACTCTTACTATGAAATAGCGGTTGAAGGACATCGTGGCGTGAAGCGCACCCACACCAAACCCTAAAGAAGAAGACGCTTCGTAGCCTAGTAGACTGGATAAATATTTTCAGACGTTTAAGTTTCTCTGGCAGGCCGGTCCGACCTGCATTTAGAATCCGGCGACATCTGATCTAACCGCTACGTGCCGCGTGCGCACCCACGCACCTAGATCCCTGGTTGTTTCTCGGTAAAGTAAGTTGTGATGACCCTGTCTGGTGGCAACAGTGCCAACGACATGTCCGGTCAGACAGTGCTCACTGCCGAGGATGTGGATATCGACGTGGTTGGCGAATGCGATGAGGGAATGGAGCGGGACAGCGACTGCGACAGCCAGGGAGGCATGCACGACCGCTCCGAGGAGGTGGAGGAGATAGAAGTGAAGGAGAGGTCCGGGAGTCCCTGCGAGAGCGCCGGGGAGGGAGAGACCAAAGCAGACGGCACGGAAAGCGCGTCTGGTTCCATAAGCAGCAAGCCAAAAAACAGCCTGGTGAAGCCACCCTACTCCTACATCGCACTTATCACCATGTCTATACTCCAGAGCCCACAGAAGAAACTCACACTCAGCGGGATCTGCGAGTTTATCAGCAGCCGGTTCCCGTATTACCGGGAGAAGTTTCCAGCCTGGCAGAACTCCATCCGTCACAACCTGTCGCTGAACGACTGCTTCGTGAAAATCCCCCGGGAGCCGGGCAACCCTGGCAAAGGCAACTACTGGACCCTGGACCCACAATCGGAAGATATGTTTGACAACGGCAGCTTCCTCCGGAGGAGGAAACGTTTCAAGAGGCACCAGCCAGATATTCTCAGGGACCAGACAGCCCTCATGATGCAAAGTTTTGGGGCTTACAGTATTGGGAATCCTTACGGACGTCACTATGGAATTCACCCAGCCTACACCCATCCAGCGGGGATGTACCCTTACATGCACCCGGTAGGTCCCATGCTCCCCCCGACTGTCCCTCTTTTGTCCTCCGCTGAGCTGAACAGAAAAGCATTCAACTCCCAGCTCAGCCCCAGCCTTCAGATGCAGCTTAACAGCCTTAGCACAGCGTCTATGATCAAGTCCGAGCCCTCCAGTAGACCGTCTTTCAGTATAGAAAACATCATCGGGGTATCCACGTCCTCGAGTGCACAGACTTTCATGCGGCCTCCGGTGACTGTTCAGTCTGCGTTGTTGAGCGCACATGGCCTAACCAGGACAACAGCAGCTATTGCACCAATTCTTAGCATGCCATCTAATATCATGTCGGGACAGTTTTTACCCTCAGTAACGTCAGCAGTGTCCAAATGGCCTTCTCAATAAAATACTTACATTTTTCTAGAGACTTGGAGGGACTGTATACAGCACGATATAAGCAGCACTGGACTCTGGCGTCCGTCAATCTGTAGCCATGTAAAAACAACAAAAAAGAGAGAAACGGAATGCTTTTTGTACAGGTAATATTTGTACATATTTGTAAAAAATAAAGAATTTGACTTGTTTGACCTTTTACCTATTTTCTCTTTGGTGTTTGAACTGTACAACAGTTGTAGTTATACGAGAGTTCCTGATATTATTTTCTATTTTCTTTTGTATGGGAGCTCACTGTTAGTTCAAAATGATCAACTATTTTGCTTTGATTTTTCATACGAGATACAACATGTTCTTATTCTAAGTCTGGACAAATAGTCTGTCTATAAATTCAAATATATGTATTCTATGTAGCTCTATTGTGTTGTAAAATGGATTCATTTGTTAATAAATCCACCAAAAAATAAGCATTAACAGTATTATTTTTTCTTTATGTAGTTTTTGAATGATCTGATATATATCTGCTGTGTGATAATTACTATTGAACCGTCTCTAATTTAAACCATTTTAATAGTTGGAAATAATCTGAAAGTAGACTTGGATATGATAAACTATCAGTATGGATTTGTAAGCAAATAGCCTAGATAAAAATGTAAACATATTTAACAATTAAAACAGATTGCAAACCGGTGCATTTAATTGAAGGCCAATAATTAAGGTAGGCCTCTATCCTTTCAATATTTCTACTGCCATGCTTATGATAATTAGGTGAGAGGGTCGTAACGTGTTTATTACCGCGAGCAAGTAATAAATGAGTAACTTAAAACACAGGTAATTAGCTAAAGTTAAAATTTAATATCGATATAAAATATGCCTATTGATATTACAAATGAGGAAATATTTAATTTAATATCCCTTCATTATCAATATCAATTTACAGTTAGGCCTAAATTCAACTGTCTTTAAAAGTAGTTTGTGGCTTGTTATTATGATATCATCTTAGAATTTCGCATGACAATAACTATACCATTATAGCCTATTTGTGGTAGTGCCTTATGATGGCTTATTTACAGATGTGAAAACAATTAAATATATTTGAACAGGAATAGAATATAGGCCTAAACACAAATCAGAAATTAGGCTACTCTGATGTCTTGAAATGATAAGACCACAGAACGCTCGATTCAACATTCTGCCTCCTTGTCACTACCTGGGGCGGAAGGTAGCCTAGTCGTTAGAGCGTTGGGCGAGTAACGGAAATGTTGCAAGATCGAATCCCCGAGCTGACAAGGTAAAAAACTCACTATTTCTAGGCCGTCGTTGAAAATAAGAATTTGTTCTTAAAATTGACTTCCCTAGGTATATTTAGGTAAAACTTGAAACAAACATAGAAGCATTAGACCCGGTTTGCAAAAGATGTTGGTGTCTCAAAATAGTAAAATACTATATTATCAAATAAGTTGTTTCTAATGTTTTCACTGACATTATTAACTTGAAAATGAAACTGGATTTCATAATGAGAAAGCTTATGCAGTGCAGATGTCGAGACATTAAGGTGTCCTATTACAAGAGAAACTAAGAAGATATAAACATGTCTGCATGTCGCTACTATAAAAGTAACACTTAGTTTCACAGTTGTGTCTGGCTAATCAGTTTTACACAAACAGCAAATGGTGGATGGTGTGTGTGGCCGGTGCAGTGCACCAGGGTTGGGGGGGGGGGTATTTTTAACGGATACTCATGTGAACAGAGAAAGGGTTATCTACTTGAATTCACTTTCAGTCTGAAGAAGCTGCTGAGGCAGTGCTTCTCAATGACACTGGATAACGGGGCGCCCATTCCACGACTGACTTCTTATTCATTCAGATGAGACTACATTGTTATGCGCATTGCTCCGATTTGATATCACATACCACCGATGATTTACAGGAAGTAGCGATGCAGAGGCTTCTCTCAGAAGACGTATATCTAATATGATGCCATATAAGCCCAGGTCTACTGGCTTTCGAGGAAAAATACTGTAGTAAAATGTAGACCTTGGGACTTCTTGTGAGGGGAGATTTGTAAGGCCTACAATCACTTCGATAGGCGATTGTTGGTGTTATATTAGGCTGTAATGTCTAATTGAAATGTGTGCATTAATAAACGAACTCTTATCAACCGACGGTTGTTCATTAAAATGTTTAATTTTAATTGGCAAGCTGGTTATTTTCCAAATAACTCTGAATGACGCAATGTGGGTATGTGTATCATAATTATTACCATGTTCTCTATTATGTCTTTAGTAAGAGTAATACATTTTAATTAAGCAGGCAGTATAACAATTCATCTCGTGCTAAACAAAAACATCAGCAATTGAGAACACTTAAGCCTACATAGGTCTACAGTCTATATTGTCATGCAATACCGGTAGGCTTTAGTTCGTTAAGAATATGGCTTTTATTCGATGGAGCCATTCCGCCCCTTGTCTTTTTCGGATCTGCCTGGTCTGTGTTCACTGTTAATAATGTAACACACAAATAACATACACACATGACCGCGTAACAGCAATGACTTGTGAACATCGCTAGGTGGCGTTTATTGACACCTGTATTCTTGTGCAAAGCAATTTAAACACAGCGAAACATAAGGCAAGTCCTAAATATCTGCCCTGGGGCATTATATGGGTGACTTTCATCAGGGGCTACTGTTCTGTTAGAATAAGTAGGTTCCTATACTGGAGGGATTTGGTAGATGTTATTTATCTTGGAATAGGGACACTGTGACATTGTTTGGATTCAACGGGATTTAATCGTGTGTCTATTTTAGGGGCAGCTGGTGGGAAATAGTTGACTCTTTAACAAGTGCAAGGTTATGATAGATCCCATGCTTTTTATATACCTGACGTCAAGTTGTAACCTTCGATGTGTATCGTGGTCCTTCTGTAGCTCAGTTGGTAGAGCATGGCACTTGTAACGCCAGGGTAGTGGGTTCGATCCCCGGGACCACCCATACGTAGAATGTATGCACACATGACTGTAAGTCGCTTTGGATAAAAGCGTCTGCTAAATGGCATATATTATTGCAACCGTGGACCACCAGAGCTCCTTAAGCAGACTGACAGGGGCTGCTAACTCGTTTTGACAATCACAATCCTCAAAAATAATTGGCTGCATAATGTAAGCTTAAATACCAGGACAAAGTTAATATACTTTTTTATTCTTGTTGCAGTCTCAGGTTGCTTTGACGAATTGTTGTGCACAATATGTAAGTGTTTTCATATTGTGCACAATGAAATAATTGTCTTTCCCATAATACTTTCTTAGAAAAACAAATCGGAGCCGATATGAAAAATAAGCTAAAACTATTTTGACTTGAATTAAGACGAAAAAACAAGCATAACCTATTTATGGACAACAATAACGATAATACGTATAGATATTAGTTATATGAATAAACTTCAAATTGGTATTTAAATATTCATATTTATTACAGGTCTCGATCAAATACGTTTTTGGATGGAAATGACGCATGACAAGTCTGGTTTAGCCATTTTGAAGGTTTTCAGGTTTTGCCGTATAGATAGGGTATATAGTAAGCTACTATATGTCAAATATGATGAATAGGCTAATATTCATACTGACATAGCCACGTCTTCTCCAACGAAACGGCTTACAACACGGGAAGAATGATAATTTGCGCACAAATGTTTGGACGCGTTTCCGTTTTCGGGTGGCCTAAAAATCCTATAGAGCTCTGTTGTAAGTTGCTGCGCTCAGTAGATTGCGCGGGGCTCACAATCACACACGACGTTGACCTTTGCAGCTGCACCTGCTCTCGCGCCCTGCACAGGTGGGGTGTATGGATAGCGAGGACAAGCGGTTCCCACAACCCTTTAACATACGCTCAATACTGACAGCACAGTCAGCATGGAACACCACAGAGATTCTCTCGTATACTTGACATAAATAAAATAAAAAGAGTATTGCATTAATACAGTAGGTCTGTATAAAATCAAATGTGGACTGTAAATTAAAGCTTAGCTGAGTATACAGTATATAGCAATGCATTTTGAGTGAAGATTGAGTAATACTAATAGCAATATTACAGTATAGCCTCACCTATATTATTTACGTTTATGTACAGTTGTGTCTGTGTATAAATGTGTTCTAAATGTTTGTAGTTGACATGTACTAGGCCTACAACAGAGAAATCAAGGAACACATTTCCCATATAGTTACACATAAGGGCTGGCCTATGTCATCTGATTCACCATATAAAATAAATGCTCTAATATGGAACTGGGACCTCTAATATTGCAAATGACCGATTCCCATGATGACCACTCTGTTTCGTACTGCCTACTTTATTAGCTGTAAAATGTATTTCAGTTGGGAATGTAGGCTACGATTTGTGTAGCCTATTTTTATACAACGAAGAATACTTTATTGGTCCATTTTCCAGGTGACACATAGCTAATATTCCAGGTGACATTCCCAAAATAATATCTCTCTGTTTTGTAGGCCTATTTCCCACTGTTTCTTAAAAATGAGAATACTTTATTGATCCATTTCCAAGGTGTTTCAGTTTATCCAAAGTGCAATTTACTGGGAATGTGTGTGTGTGTGTGTGTGTGTGTGTGTGTGTGTGTGTGTGTGTGTGTGTGTGTGTGTGTGTGTGTGTGTGTGTGTGTGTGTGTGTGTGTGTGTGTGTGTGTGTGTGTGTGTGTGTGTGTGTAATGAAATCTACAAATACATTTCAATAATTACCTACGATCTATGGCAAATGGTCAATAATTATATTAACTGTGCAAACAAAACAAAATGGTTGCATATTACTATTATTATTATATTATTATTATTAATATGGTTGCATACCTAGTTGTTGCATTTAGCTACCACTGCCATTGTGCCATTACAATGTTGCTATTGTCATAATACTGTGTTGTAGCAACAACAAGTGTCACCTATTGGATAGAGTTACTTCATTACTTAATTGATCCCTTCATCCCCTAAGGGCAAACAGACAAGCGTCCACTAGAGTCCAGCAGCAGCACCTTCAGTCATTGGTCACCCTGATGATGGTGATGGTGATAAGAGTACCCCAGCTTAAGCTGTTTCCGTTCCTTTTGTCTCCTGCTCCACATCCATTTCCCACTCTATTGGATTGGTAGGAAACATAGGTATAGTAAAAAATAAGACATAGACTCAAGTGGCATTGGCAAGCAAAGAACAAGGCTGCATTGCTTCACTTCCTTCTCCACAACTATTGCCTACTCTTTTCTATGCATTCGAGACATGGGCAAAGGAATAACCCTCGACTGGGTCTGCATTTGAAATGGCACCCTATTCACTATATAGTGCATTAGGGAATAGGGTGCCAGTTCAGACACAGTGCATGGTCAGGCAAGACCTGGAAAGCCTTCAATATAGAATTATAGCAGGGGTGACAAGCCAGGCCAGATCATAGACAGTAAATGTAGATGCAGCAGTTACTGAATATTTAAAAGGCACAGAGATTAAGCAATAAATGACAAAGTAAAGCTGGCACACCAGGGTATTAATAACTAATGGCCATCAATGAGTTATAGGCTTCTCATTGTAATGAAAGTCATTGCAAATCAGCAGTTGTCCGGGGTTATTATTATTTATAAATAATTGATGTGTGAACCACAAAGAAGTGATGTGTTTTATCCAATACCTTCTTACCCCTCAGAATGGAAACAGAGACATGGTTGTAATGTAGATGTCACTGGATTGAAAGGTCATACAGGATGTGCCTCTGGCAGAAAGTAACTGGACTGAAGGTGACAACAAGCACCTTGGTGACACAGTATAATCTGCTACAGTATTTTGATATTCATAAATTACCTCATATTGTTGTCACATATTGTTGTGCTTAGTCTATAGCCTCTCTCCTTTATGTCAATCCTCCAGAGAGAATCATGGCTTTCATAGCACTCATCACAGACGTTGCAGGCTAATCATTTGTATGACAATAAGTCCGTCTAATGTTCAGACTAGGCATTCGTTTATCATTTGGACCAACACCTGGAAACGGTTGCTAAGCGTTCAAACTCATGTGTGCCTACCACTGCCATTTTAAAAGGACATTTGTGGAAAACTGGTTCCATAAATCTCCAAATCACAAATGAACAAACAAAATGGATACATCCTTTACTAATCTCTGCTTTTTCACCTCTTACCTGTGCATATTTGACACATGATGTGAACATGTCGGTTTATGCCAATTTCGATGGGGATCGAATATTCTATATATCGACCTCATTCAGCATCATCCATCTCTCATCCAAAAGGCACAGAGGAAGAGAGGTACGTCATCACCCAGCGCCTGCTCTGACGTGTCCATGAAGAGTAAACAACAATCCTGCAGGAACATGCAACATGCACCGAAAATTAAAGCATTTCGTTGCCGATAATAAAGCTATTTTATGCTCGCGGGCACGGAGAACTGGAGTCTTGTAATCCCTTTGTGTTTTGCTCGGTTTTACGGCGAGATGGGCTGTAAAATCCTTGAACTCGTATTCAGGTAGGAAGTGGACTAGCTAGCTTTATTTGTGCTAATGCTGAACCTGCAGTGCTCACTGACAGCTCTCAGTTTCTAACATAGCTAGCTAGCTAGCGTGGCATTGTAAACGTATCGAATTGCTGATTTTGAGTGGTGAAAGGCAGCCGGTATTTTGGTGCAATTATTATGGCCATTAGACGAACAAAAATATGAGAGTCATCTTGCTGCCACTCTTCAGCAGAATGACTGTGCTCTCTTCCTCTGCATATTATTGCTGTAGCTAGCTAGTAGATATGATCATTTAGCAGCATATTCACATATTTATCTTCTTTCCAGTGGCTGGCAAACCACCTATCTAAGGGGCGAAACTCAACGGCACTGGCAAGAAGTTACATATAATCTGCCTGTTTATGAATGGTAGGCTGGTCTTGATGCACCTGTCCAATAGCCTATGCTATTGTCTTGCATTTGTATGGGCTTTTAGCAATAGCTAAGGAACTCCCATTTTTCTTTATCCTTCCAGGTACTTCAACAACTTGAAATGCTGAGGTTTAGACTGACCCCCTCCTAACAGCCTAACATAGCCTACTCTGTGCTCATGTCTAAGTCTGTTTGTACACACACACACACACACAAGTTATTTCTAACACTATGTCACCATGTGTATGTGCTCCCCTGCAGAGCCAAGCGGATAAACCCAGAGTGGGTGGAACTGCACACGTCTCAAGGTTATGAAAGCTTAGCCCATAAGATGTTTACGAGAGCCACAGCTAAGACTACTGAAGGACAGGTATCAAACAGCTGTTAACCCCCCCGTGTGGTTTTCAATATCATCTTCTATGATACATTTTACATAAAAGTTCTATAGGTGATTATTTGTGGGTCATCCACGAAATGAGTCCTTTTTGGGTAGTGTAACTTGGTGGTGGTGGTGGTGCGGGGGGGGGGGGGGGGGCGTATTTCACCAAATTATTACATTCTGTCACATGTTCAATTGAACTTGTTATCAAGAGGTTACATTTTATTTTAGTATGTGCCAAATAAGGTAACAGGTTGACTGCAACAAGGTTGACGATTGATCTTAAAATCAGCTATAAATGGAAGCTTGTGTGCAACAGGGAGGGGCAATTGAATGCAAGCTTCACAACAACAACAAAATGCAATTGTTGAGACATTTCTAGCCTGTCTATCTATGGGTAACAGGGTTGATGTGTTATGATCGACCCACTCAGTTTTCCACCACAAAATACCAGAAAATGGCCAAAAAGAGTAGAACCAGCTGCTTTTACACTATGACTGTTAGATGTTCAATGTTGTTTTTGTTTGTTTTAATATTTAAAGGGGAATAGTTTCATCATACATGACATCAGAGGTCAGGTTTTCCACTTCATAGTTCCGTAGGGGCACCGCTCACAACAAGACAATGCCCCCCATTCCTCCCCCTAATCGGGCTACTCTTGCACATTTTTTTTGTCTGAATGAGGGAATTGCTGCAGACGTTGAGGAGTATAATAAATACTGCTTCGACGTCATACAAGCAAACCACACACCCCTGAGCCCAAATGTTAACAGTCCCATATTTGAAAACTCATGTCATTTACACGATCAACGTTTTATCATCACTGTGATGGATCTACAGTTACAAGGAGGACAGGTGATAGACCCTGGGTTGTCCTGAACACAATGGGCCTGTGTTTTGTCGTATTGTGGGGAAAATGAGCCGCCAAACACGCACATGAATTCACTCGTGACTCCGTTCTATGCGCACCAAAATTACAATCCGTTTGTCTGATGTGCCTTTGGAAAGCCTAACGCTGTGGGATTGTATTTTATAGCATGTCGGCAATAGGATAAGCGGTCAACAGATTGGGATTTATTTTGGGATGTTTGGGACACAGGGCTGTGTTCCAGACCAAAATAAAAACGACAAGTGTGCTGCCTTTAGTCCCTCAATGGCAAAGCTGGGAGAGCTCAAAAAAGCATCTGATACTTGAAGGCTCGTTCATTGAGTCATAAAAGTGCGTTGAAAGGACTTATGTACTGGGTACACTTTGGAGAGGTGTGTGGCCACCTGGAAACACCACTTAGACTTGTCATTCAAACCCTTGTCATCGTTTTTCCCCTTCTTATCTTCAAATCATATTTTTTATAATGTTTCTGAATGTGTCAGGAGTATTATCCGATTTGGCTTTGATTTGACAAATGCTGTGTAAAGTACAGTAAATGTAAAATGCACAAACAATCAACCGTGTATAATGTTTGGATTCAGTCTTGTGTCAGGGTGAACTGTTGTGTCTTCCCCTTTGGTCTGATCCTTTCTCCATCATCTCCAAACGGTTCTGTTTCAATTACTACCATGGTCATGCGTATGCTTTTTATAGTTTCTTCTGTTTGGAAACATTTCAATTTGGCCCGATCCATATTGACCAATGTCCAGGTGTTCTCGGGGTTAACCGTGTCGTCATGTCTATATTCTTTAACCTGGGGTGAAATACAACAGTGTGAGCCTGGGCGTTGCCCTATGGGGTGTGGTGGGTTTGGGTCTGGGCTGGGACATGCTAGGCTCTCTGGCCTTCGTCCTGGCCCCTCAACTACAAACAGATGGAGCTCTACCACTCCCTGCCCTTCTTCTGCTCCTTACTGGGCAAGTGTTTCAAGCAGGGCCTGGCAGGCCGAGGGTTCGTTAGCTGACTTAGACTTACAGCCCTGGCTAAGGAGGTTTGTGTGTGTGTGGAAAGATGTTGTGTGAGAGCCAGCAGAGAATGTATGATTTCACTCTATAAAATTAATCAATCAGACAATCAGTTTACCATCAAGTCTGATGGGGAAAAAAGCATCAAAGATCAGATTATTTTCATTAACTCTGAATCACAGTCAGAATGATTATTTTTCAAGGAATACTCTGAATCAACAACTTCCTGTAGCCAGTGGACAAAACATGGCCCCATGAAGTAGCCTATACTATGTCTACTCTCCCAAACAGAGTAGCGGAGTTATTGAGGCGAGGCAATCCGGTTGGATGACTGTTACTAGTGTCCTCACATTTGTTTATCTAGTAACAATGTACCAAGGGCATCTGGTAGCAAATGGATAGCTGGATTAGATGGGTAGGGGAAGATATGTCCAGATGACACTATCGCCATGCCCAAGCTCCTCAGCTATTCCTGTGTGTGCAACTTTACCACCACACAACTTCTACAGCTGACCTACTGTGAAATACTTTTAGCTGATGCATGGTCTTCACAACATACATTGACTAACTTGGGATGCACGGACAGTCATGGTACACAGCCGTTGTCTTTTTGGTGTCCGCTACATCAATTCTCAGAGGAACATGTGAGAGAGAACAACAGAGAGAGAGAGCTGAGATTCAGCCCATGCATACTGTTGAAAATATTCATTTGAATGTTTTACTGCTTTACAAGTGCATTTATAAAGCATTAAGTTAAGGGCTTGTAAAGGATTTCATGGTAAGGTCTACCGACGCCTGTTGTATTCGGCGCATGTGACAAATAAACATGGATTTAATTTAAAGTTAATGTACAGACAGTGCCCGAGTGAGTTTATGTTTTGGGCATTTGACCGTTTTAAAGTGATACTTCGGGATTTTCCTCAGTCAGATGAACTAGTGGATACCATTTTAATGTGTCTGCATGCAGTTTGTAGGAAGTTGCTCACTCGCTCTAGCAGATACCCATAGGCTTCCAGTCATTGCAGTAACGCTAGTAAGCATTGGCTTGCGAAACTACCTCTAACTTCCTTCATACTGGACACAGAGTAATACAAATGGTATCCACAAGTTTCTGACTCTGGTGCAGTAGATAAAGGTTCCATTTCAAGGTTCGGTGTACTTTATCATTTGTCTTCTCACCCACCTTCTACCGAGGTCGTTCCTGCTAGTAAAGATCGCTGTAACAGTCCTGGTGACGTTTGCTGGCTGCCATTCCTGTCTGACCCCAGCCAGGCCCTGTACTGCCTCTTTCCTGTGGAGTGGGGCCGCTTCAAGGTACATACAGTGTAATTGATAGTGTCCCCAACCTTTTTCAGTGTTCAAGCCAATTAGTCATACTCTCAAGTTGACGTTTTACATAATTAAGCAGACGCTCTTATCCAGAGCGGCTTACAGTAATGAGTGCATACATTTTTGTACTGGTTCCCCCGTGGGAATCGAACCCACAACCCTGGCGTTGCAAGCATCATGCTTTACCAACAGAACCACACAGGGTCAAGCTCTTTCCCTAATATCCTGCGATGTGAGTCACCTAAAGATTCTAGAACGGGTCGACAACAGTAAATTATGTTTTTTGGCCCCCCCAAAGTTTTAGTTTAAATTTTCTTTTACTAAATTCACCAGGATTTCAGCTAAACATGTGTTTCATTTAGGAAGTCTGTTCACCATGTATTCCCAGAAATAAATCAAGAGACATGATCGTGTCTCAATGTAATCAGGGTATCAAGTGATTGTTATTTTCAAGTACAATCTATTTTTGGGCAATTTGCAGTGCACAAATAATTATAATTATGTTCCGGTTCTCCAACCAAATCGTCCCACGGCTGAATCTAGATCCCTGTTCTGGAATGTTGTGGTGACCAACCGATGTTATGGTGACCAATCCAGGTTCTTCATCCACTGCCCAGTCCTTTGACATAAAGATGGATGTAAGACATGAGTTTTCAGACTTTTGTTGCCTAGGGAACCCCACCCAGTGGCGGGAAAAGTGCCCAAATGTCATGTTTGAATAAAAGTAAAGATACCTTAATAGAACATAGTAAAATACTACTTGAGTAAAAGTCTAAAAGTATTTGTTTTTTTAAATATACTTAAGTATCAAAAGTAAAAGTAAATGCTATAAATAATTTCAAATTACTTTTATTAAGCAAACCAGACAGTACGATTTTCTTCTTCTCTTTTTTTTAACAAATAGCCAGGGGCTTCAACGCTCAGACATCATTTACAAAAGAAGCATTTCAGTTTTTTGAGTCTGCCAGATCAGGGAGCAGTAGTGATGACCACACTTTCTCTTGATAAGTGTGTGAATTGGACCATTTTCCTGTCCTACTAAGCCTTCAAAATGTAACAAGTGATTTTGAGTGTCAGGGAAAATGTATGGGTGTAAAAAGTGCATATTTTCTTAAGGAGTGTCGTGGCGTAAAAGTTGTAAAAAAAATATGAATAATAAAGTACCTCAAAAAAATGACTTAAGTAGTACTTCAAAATATTTTTACTCAGTTAATTTACAACACTGCCCCTGCCCAGGCAAACTGGTAACACAGGGACCCCCCATCATATGTTAGCAAAACACTTTTTTAACATCTTGTATTATCATCAGGTGAATGATAATGGGAAGAAGTAATCAACATTTGAATATGACGATATTTGGTAGATAGCTTTTCATTATTTTGATATCCCCACAGTTCTATAATCGGAAGACGAAGTGTTGTCTCTAACATAGCCTATTAGAAAGGTAATATAACGCCAAACACATTCCTAGCTAATAGCAGCCCCTGGTTAAATAAAGGTTAGCCATGTTTTGGTCGAGAAATCAACAGCACTTGCCACGACTAGTGAAGCGCGGGTGCTTTTTCAAAGCCTATGTCAGATTACTCCAGTGTAATTAGCTATTAAGTTGACATCATTAGAATATTTTCCTGTTTTCTACTGTAGGTATGTAATTCAAAATCGATTTATTCTGTTGTCGCCAGCGATATTCAATCAAAAAAGCAGTACCTCTGCTGCTCCACCCCTGAATGAATAGCCCTGATTTAGGATGTAGAGGATGCCTACCCATCGTTTAGGTGACCGTCGTGATCTACAGTGATAACTGCGTTTTTTACCTGAGGGACCACAATATCTGCCAAGTTGAAATCAGTTGGTGGTAGAAAGACGAGGGGGCTAAGGTAGTTAACACAGTGCTGCCCCTTATAGACAGGAGTGGTGCGCTGTGCCCCCTGTTCTTTAAACCACAGCCTACATGCTCTCTCACACACACACACACACACACACACACACACACACACACACACACACACACACACACACACACACACACACGCACACACACACACACACACGCACGTACGCACACACGCGCGCGCACGCACGTACGCACACACACGCGCGCACGCACGTGCGCACGCACACACACACCTCTGTGCTTAGCAAATTGGAAATGGATCCCATGCAGGATCGTAGAAAACAGAGGAATACAATGTTGAATGGTCGGGGGCCTAGGTGGGGGGGATACAGATAAATCTAGCTAATTTACTGCCAGGGTCATTTCAGCACATCATTGTGGGGCCATGTTTTAGCCATGTGATGTGGTGCCAGGGTCCAATGCTATCCGTGTCAGAGTTCATCCATTCGTTGTGCAAAATGTCGTCAGCCAAACCGCTGCGTCCTTGATAAGTGAACTTACACGTGTGTATGTCCACACAGCGAGGCCACACTGGAAGAGAAGGGAGAAAGAACGAGGGAGGGCGGGAGAGGGGGGAGGAAATTAAAGACGAACGGACAATGATGGATCACACAGGGGACATTAGTGAGAGCAGCATCGCAAACACTTCCGCGGCACTGTTGAAAGCGTGTCTTGATCGAGGTGCTGAGGTAAAGTAACACTGTTATGGGGGAGGAGGATGGGGGGGGGGGTCGGGGGTGTAGAGGGGGTCGGCAGCTGAGGCCAAGGCTTGCGGCTCAGCTTTTTGAAACCTCCCCAATGCCCGACGTGTCCTGTAGACCTACCCATTCCCGGACGTGGCACCCAAGGTGCGGTGAAGTGAGAAGTAATTGAAAATTCTGTGAGGCTGGTCAGGATGGCAGTATGCATGGCAGTTGTTTGTTTATGAAACGATGCAAACATAATACACAGGGTGTGAGCGACTCCATAGCCCTACGGGCTGCGGTGCGAGGGGCTCCAGGTGAAGCCTCTCTGAACCTATTGTGAAATTGTGAAATTGTGTAAGCGGAAGCCGGGCCAAGAAAAGAGGACATGGCGAGAAGTGGTGGGAGGGTGAGGAGGAGGGGATCGGGGGTGAGGAGGGGAGGGGCGGGCGGGAGGAGAAGTTGTAAGTTTACCCATCAAACAGCACTCTGGCCATCTCAGTTTTCCTGCTTCACAAAAATGGCACCAAATGCTGCAGCCTGTGACATTCCACAGAGGCTTATAGGTGAGGAGCGCCACCAACGGCACTAACCCACATTTGCTGCCGAACCCCATGGTTCATGTGTTGAACTCAGCCCAGGCGGCATTGGGGGGACATTCCGGTAGGGTACTTATTTGGCGAGGCTATAGGAGGGGGGGTGTTCGAGCAGAGATGAGGCCTAGATGTCGGCAGTACGGCCTGCCTGCTGACTGGGCCTGTCCGTAACCTCCACACACACAGCTGTGCTCTGAGCAGCTGTAGCAAGGCCCAGAGGACCTCGTAGAAATTCACACCATAGAAGGGACCACACTGTCGCAAGACATGGTTAGACCAGTGTTTCCTAACCCTGGTCCTCCAGTACCCCCAACAGTACACACTTTTGTTGTAGTCCTGGACAAACACACCTCATTCAGCTCATCGAGGGCTTGATGATTACTTGTCAGGTTGAATCAGGTGTGCTTGTCCAGGGTTACAATAAAAATTTGTGCTGTTGGGGTACTAGAGGACCAGGTTTGGGAAACCCTGGGTTACACTGATCTATGCATTGCATTTCTACATTGTTTAATATCACAGAAACAGCAGGGGACCTTAATATCTGATCCCAGAACAACTTCTCGGGCATTTAAATCACAACGGTCCTAACTCCATCTGTCTTAGGTGGGTGTGGTGGGTGGACACTGTGACACCACAGTGGTCTTCTATGGGGTGGTCTGAATGTGAATGTGCCGCAGTATGCTGAAGTTGTTGTAATGTGATTATCTTTTGAACATTTAACCCTCTGTGCCCAAGTGTACAAATAAGTGCATTGCTTCTAGTGACATCCCATTCCCTGGACCCTGGCAAGGGCGATTTATGAGGCTGGTAATGCTTCCCGAAGCGCTCCTGTGTCAATACACTGTGGAATGCACAGAAGGGATTTTTATTGCACTTTCAGTTGGGCCATTTTTACTTGGAGCATCGCCACTTGTTTGCTTCTCTTCAAAACATTGCATACTGCAATACCATATATGTGAGTTTCTACATTTGAAACCCTTGTGGCTTGTGATGACTTTTGTAACACATTGTATTTGATTCACATGGATTATCAACACTTCATTAAAATTAAAAAGTATATCAGTATAGGAAGTGAGCTATTTTCGTATTTAAAGGTGTGTGTGTGTGTGTTGACAGGATCAAGTGGCCAACACATGGGTGCAGCTTGAACGGCCTGATAAAGATCAAGACCATCCTGTCCACTGATACCCAGCTCTACCTCGGGTAATCCCCCTCTCCATCTCTTTATCGTTCTCTCTCACTCCATTTCATTATCTTTCTTTCTGTCCCTACTCTCTCTCTCTCTCTCTCTCTCTCTCTCTCTCTCTCTCTCTCTCTCTCTCTCTCTCTCTCTCTTTCTCTTTCTCTCTCTCTCACTCTCTGAGAAGCCTCACACGAGAGCCTCTGTGTTATAGCAGAGTGAAATGAAGATTATCCCTTGTAATAATATGCGAGAGCATCTTCTGAATACTGAGCACTACCAGCTGCTATGGGCTTTTATCGGCCCTCTGACAACTGTTGGCAATTTGCTGATGAGATTTCAGATTTGGAAATCCACAATAAACTATTTGAACCATTTCAGTTTGGGGGGTGGGGAAAGCAAGATACAGCTAACTTTTCTGTGGCGTCAAAGATGATTCTCCCCTAAGGTCATCATGAATGAGGAGAGGCTACAGTCAGTCATAGAACCCTTCTCTCATCGTCATGGTGGTGTGTGCTTGAATAACCCGTGGGGCTATATTTAGGGGTGTGCACTCTGAACAGGATGGACAAGTTCCTGCCAGACTGTTAAGACCAGAGATTAACTGTGAGTTCTGTGACTGCAGCGTATTTAACAGAAATGAAAACACTAGATATTGTTGGTCATGGGTGAATATTATAATATCTGTATGTTGTGAGGGGAGGAAGGGTATACGTCTTTCTATGGCCTGGTATCACTGGTCACCTTACTGTTACAGTTGATGGTTTATGGTTGTGGAATACCACCAAATAGTTCTCAACAACCCCAGAAAATGATCTGTGAACTGTACTCTAAATCACCCTGACCCTCCAGCCCACTTCCATAGCCCACCCATCCATTACCCCTCTAAGCACTCCTCTTGCCCCATGTTGGGGGCCCTGTTGCCCCTTCTCCCCAGGGGCCCTTTAGGCCTTAATGGGGCCCATGACACAGCTGCCCTCACCTCTCACTCATGTGCTGCCCTACCTTACCCTATCCCTACCCCTTCAGCCGGAGTGGAGGTACCCCTCTGGTCCCCTCCCCTCTCACCCCTCCCTTCCTCTATCCCCAGTGAGTGACAATTCAAGGGTTAAACTAATGCTGGGGTGCCCTAAGCGGGCCAGTATTTGATACATTTCCCACATAGCTGGTGGTCTTATGGGTGTACCGTGCTGGGGTTAAAACGAGCCAGCAGCCGCACAGTTCGGTTTCACCATGAGGTTTAGGTTTCTGGGCTGGGCCATTCACTATTTGGTCCGATTTATCATAGCATTGTTTCTATGAATGATGATAGATTACTTCATTCTTCTCTGTTATTGTTTTCTTTTCAGTTTGGCCAACACTCTCTCCTGGCTATCCTACCTATGTCAATCAAACTATTGGTGAACACTACTCATTGGCAGTTCAAACTTCCCTTGGTAAGTGAGTATTCTTGTCTGATGTTTCTTCTTCTTCTGATGTTTGATTCCATTTGAGGTAAATTCCTCTCGGGCATTCTTCCTCTTCTCGTCCAAGTTCACGAAAAATCAATCATCCTGCCTGCCTTGTGAGTAGAGGGGAGTAGGGGTGTGCGTGCTCACATGCATGTGTGTGTGTGCCTTCCTGCCTGCATGCGGTTGCTAATCATTTACCTTACCAACCGCAGTGCAGTATATAAAACAGAAACAGGCAACTGTAAGCGCGAGGTTATCTAGGTTTTACTGCACAGTGGGATTTGGTTCCAGATTTTGCTGATCTGTTGCTGCGTTAACGATTGAGTTCTATTTCCCACCTGTCTGTCCCTGGATCAATCAGCAATGTCCACGGCTTAGGGAGGAACGCCGGGATGTGGAGCAGAGGAGGGCTCTGTTTGTGGTTGATCAATTCTCGTGGGCTATAGGAGGGAGTGTAACTGGATACGCAAAGAGTACCACTGTGGTTATACAATCATCCTAATCCCTATGTAGTGCACTACTTTTGACCAGGGCTCATAGGGTGTTTATTGTTCAATGAAGTGTGTATAATTTAGGGGTGTTTAACCTGTTCTCCTCCAATGCTTTCTGTCTTCCCCTAGACCACGTACTACTGAATGGCCTCCCTGTTCACGTAAGAAGCTACAATTGGGGGAACCACTGATGGAGAAAGTATACTGGCCAATAATAGCACCAGGTTAAAGGTCATAGGAGAGACTATTAAAAAAAAAGTACAGTCCTGTCCATTGAATGTAAACTCCTAAAATCGCTGTTGGACAAATCCTCGGAAGGTATAGGATGCTTTGTCAGATGAATGTTTGTGTTGATGTTCTATGGATGGTTTCATTCCCGGAGGAGTCACGTAAAGATTCAAATGAAGTCAGTATGAAGGGACCAGTCGGAGAGGAAGCGAAACGGACTAACTTTCGCCAGCTGTCGTTAACTTCTTCCAGCAGCACTAATTGCTGTGCGTGTGGTTTAGTATAGGGATGTCTGTGGATTACACTGCATTGCCAGCATACCTCTCCTCTAAGCATGTCTTGTATAGGGACAGCAAGTCATTCTGTGTATCAACTCTAGTACAGTCGAACTGACAGGGTCCACATTGTGCATCTCCACTCCACCCATTGATGGAGACATGCATCTTTTGTTTGGGTAAATTGAAGACATAATTGCATAATTTAGTCAAATGGTTTCTTAAGCACAGTTATTGTAAGAGCGTCTGAATGTGCTGGCTTTGTTGAACTGGCGAAGTATGTATTTAAAAAAGAAATGTGATGGGCATTTATTTTGCCAATGAACAGATGGGCTTTTGTTGGATTTAAGAAGGCCCTACTACGGCTGTCTGAATTGTAAACACACAGATATGTGTTTCTGAGAGACTACATTGTTGTTGTGCTGCCCCGCTCCCTCCCCCTCTATCTTTCCTCCGCAGTATTGCTGCCATTGTTACTGACGGATGGTCTGTTGGGGCCGTACGTGGTCACCTCCCTTCCTGTTCGTCAGCGTATACCTGCTTTTCCGCCCTTGGAGCATTGCTCAGTGGACGAGCTGCGTCTGGGGCCCTACCACCGCCCCATCCGTATGCCCAGCATGGACCTCGGAAGGGTCACCAAGTGGAAAGTAAGCGTAGCCTAGTGGTGTAAACATACCTTTCACGTTGCACCACCTCTATGTCTCTCTGTGATAGAAGGAAATGCTAAAGTATTCATTCATCCATTCATAGTGAAACATTTATCCGATTGCAAAGACAACACAGATTGCGTTCTTTACCAGGCAGATAGTTGCAATGTTGTCTGTTCTAGTAGTGGGTAGGGCAGGGGTTGCCCAATATTTTCTTTACCTTACTCAAGTTACTTCAGATATGTAAAAAAAATGTTCACAGCCACCCGGTGGGAAGGTGAGCTGGAGGTTTTTGTCACAGTAATTTCATGGTCATTTCAGAAGGTTGTTGTCACTAACCACGTTTCCATCCACAGTTTTTATGTAAAGTCATACCGTATAAAACAAACAAATCACGACAGCTGTGATGGAAACAGGGAGATTGGTGGGGTCTTTTTATGTCTATAAAATAAATGACGTGCTAAATGGCGGTGGAAACGTCTTTATGCGCAAATATGAATATAATAACCATTCATATCGAAGTGAACTTGGAGTCACGCGATGATCTCACAGGAGGTTGGTGGCACCTTCATTGGGGAGAACGGGCTCGTAACGACTGGAGAGGAATCAGTGGAATGGTATCAAATACTGTACATCAAACACAAGGTTTCCAGGTGTTTGATGCCATTCCATTTGCTCCGTTCCGGACATTATTATGAGCTGTTGTCCACTGCATAATATGGTGTGTCGTCCTCCCACTATGACTCGGGGAAAGCATGCAGTTTATTAGGCTACGGATGAAACAAGTTACGCTGAACTTCACAGGGTGGTGAACGTGTTCTTGATGCTCCTTTCCAATAAATATCAAGGGTCTTATTCTGGTGACATGATGATCGATGCTTGACTGCCGTTTGACAAATAAAAAATATTCTGGCTTTTATCCATAATAATCTCATCATGTAGACTAGCCTACCCGCACAGTATCAGCAAGCTGTTGGCTGGAATGCACATGCCAAGACCAGAGTAGGCACATTTGCTATTTAACTATTTAACAATGTTTTGGTACAATGGAAACACGTAGAACTTTACATTGTTTTTTTCCGTACATGACAAATGAAGTGAAACAGTACATGTTGTGTGCACTATGTCATCAGGCACCGATTTTTTTATCCGCACCGAAATTTGTTTGGTGGAAACACCACTGGTGGGAAATGCGCATATTTTCTTTATGCAGATTTTTTAAACATTTGCATGAAAATCTGTCACCTATTGGATGGAAACCTAGCTACAGTAATTTCATAGCCTGAATTGCATCAACGTGAGAAGATGCATATCTCTGCAACTGTATAAATAAATATAATGTGCCACGGACTGTAAGCTGTGTAAGCTGCCTGGGATGAAAGCCACTGCCAGGCCCCAAGTATTATTTATCACTTATTTAAGATACAGGCGTCTGACATGGCTTCCTGGCCCTGCCCAGCTCTACAGCTGCACCCTCCCCTCCCTTAGCGACAGAAATGGGCTGCATCCCAAATGTCACCCTATTCCCTATAGTGCACTGCTTTTGACCAGGCCCCATAGGGCTCTGGTAAAAAAAAAAGTAGTGCACTGTATAGGGAAAAGGGTGCCATTTGGGATTGGGACGTAGCCAGTGACACCGCTACTGGGCGGCGCTGTGTGGTGTGGGTGATCATGAGAAGGAAGTGGTGTCTTTTTATAGAGTCATTAACACAAGTTTTGCCTAGATATATTTATTTACACAAGAGGCATAAATAAGGAGGCCCGGCGTTGGGGCTAGGGTTTAATAGGGTTGGTCTCATACGGAGACGCTTACGCAACCTACCCTCACTGATCCCTTGGCCCGTAGGTCCCAAATAGACATGTTAATGTTGATCCTGCTACCAACACTGTTTGCCTTTCTGTTCGGGACGCACCGGCCCAGGCAACATAAATGTCAGCTTGTGATGAGGTAGTGTCCTGTGATGCGGGATCGTCATGCAATGCCTCATTTTATTTTTGATCTTGTCTACTTTGAATAGTTATTGTGACTAAGCCACACCCATCCCACTCACTTTAGCAGTTCAGAACGAGAAAGTGTAGGCTATACAGAAATATTTGAAATTGAAAATCATTAAATGAAGTAATGAGGATGTCTACCAGCCTAATTGAGTTGTAGATTACGTCTATTTCTCTTCGTGCTACTTACTCCGTGCAGCCAATTGCGATGTCTGCTTTAGGTATAATGCAGGATAACACTTGTAGATTTGACCGCTCTAACCCAGTTCCACCTCCAACACTACCCCAAAAAAACCTGCTATGCTGGTATCAGCTTTCGCGGATCTGATAGAATCCAGCCCTTAATTAACCTAAAATCTATTCATGTAAAATGTCATTAGGACATTATCAATTTGAATGGCATGTCAAATTCAGTTTCTGATTTGACTGGGCTATGAGAGGGCCTTGGCTCGTGGTCTAACTGTGACGGCTTAACTCCCTTAGAAAACTATAGACCTGAAAAATCTCTCTCCATCTCTGTCTCTCTCAATCTCTCCTGCAGTTCTACATCTCCATCGTGGCCATGGCTGGTTTGTGCTTTATGAGCATGGTGCTGGCCCCTCTGGCCAGGCTGCCTGATTTGTTTCCCCTCCTGGTGTCAGTGTTCTTTTCCACCACTTCCTGGGCCTCCTCTTCTACTTCAACCTTGTCCAGATTGCCGAGCCGCCTCCACCTGGGAGTAAGAATCAGAGTAGTCGCTACCCGGTAGAAAGACAACTTACTGGAAAGCAAACTATGCACAGTGCCTCAGTCACTGACCACCAAGGACCAATAGGACTCACGGAGAAATGCTACTAGTCTATAATCTTTATTCTAGGGACAATCCTCCTGTCAACATGAATGGTTGGTGTTTTGTCAATGCCTAATTATGTACATCAAACTTACATTTATGTTTTTTTTCAACTTGAATTGTTTTTCAATATTTCCAAATGTTTGTTCCATCATTACAATTATTTTGTACAAATTGTATTTTTCTTGAAAAATAAAATCACCTCAGATATGACTTTTCGATGAACCTCGATTTTTACAGCCGTATTGCCAGCACATATATTAGAGTCGTCTCGAAGCAGTTTCAAATAAGCCCCTCGTAAAGTGTCCACCTTCTCCAAGTCTTCAGCTAGCTAAATCACAGGCGGTAATAGTGTTGCACTGTGTCGTAGCCAGACAATAATTAGCCAAACCATGTCTTTCAACCATTTTAATTTAGCTTCATAAAATATTCATTACAATAGCTAGATACAAGGAGAGTCCACACAGCACACAAAGGGCTATGCATGTAACCACAGAAAGCAGTGACAGGTCAGACAGGCCCTAAAACTGGGATGATGGAAGATTACATATCTGAACATAATGTCATAAAGTCGAAATACCACAGAAAAAAATGGTACAAGCAATCTTTTTCCCTCTCTGCCTGTGAGTTAATGACAGGCATAAAAAAAAATCCATTACAACGATAAATGTTATCGGGTCACTGAGGGCCGGCTGCTATGCTGTGTATCTGCAGCCGCTGGCCCTGCAGCCAATAACACTCGAGATAGAAGAGGGAAGGGTGAGATATCCAGAGGCCCGTGCCTTTAGAAGTACTACTGTGGAAGGACTGGGAGGAAGAGGACAACAGATGAAGGTGTGGAGTTTAAAAAAACAAGTAGAAACGTCAATGGCCATTACCAAAACGCTGTCATTTTCATAAATGCATACTAGGCCTATTGTACTTATGACTAGAGATTACATATAGAAAATGGTATAAATTCATGCACCACATTCAAAGCATCGCCATAGTGCTGGCCTAAGTGGCCTGTGTCATGATGGGTAGTGGGCTGGAGACGGGGGGGTGAGACCGAAGGAAAGTGGGACCCTCGAGGAGGAAAGGGTTGGTGGGGTCGAGGTATAAGTTGATACGGGTAGGAGCCAAGCCGGAGGTGGGTTGGATTAGTGGGAGTGGTGGTGGGGGGGGTGTTGGCTCGCCAAGGGCCCCTTCTACCACCTCCAGAGGGCCAGTATGAAAACATTAGTTTTGTTTATGGGCGTGCTCATTTTGTCCTTCACATGGCCTCCAAGGGTGATAAAGTGAGAGTTATATGATCCACCTTGGGCAGAAATAGGAAATGTGTCTGTGCACACCAGCTGTTGCTTGGGTCGCTTGGGCTGCAAGAGGCCTCGGCCTTCCCAGGCACAGACAAATAAAGAGCCGGAGACTGAAGTGTGTGCCTGAGTGTGTGTACACGTACGTGAATATTGTAGCCTCTCCTCGGAGCCCGTATTCATGTTTCTTTACTTTTCCAGCTAGAGGAAATGGTGAGGGTGGATTTCCACACAGCATCAGGTCTAATAGGACGAGGGGGTTCGCTCGCTGAAAGAAAAATATTTTCGCAGCGCTGCGTCGCGGCCGTTATTGTAGAATCAACATTGGTCACTGGCGAGGGAGAGGCTTTCTATAGCAGACAGGGCTCAATGTAAATGTGTCTAACGTCTTAACGCTGCCTTTTCACTTTCTGACATGTTCCCCCAATGACTGACAGGCAAAACCTCCGAGACATCTCTCCGCCTCACAACTGACAGCTTGGGTTCTATATTCATCAACCGGCCATCTCCGAGGAAGAGGAGAGAGTAGCTGTTCCAGTTGCCGTCGGTAACCTACAGGAGGATATCAGAGAGGAAAACATGAGCGTAACCCTACTGTCTGTCACACAGTAATATCACCACTTTGAGATAAAGTTGTAGGCTCTATAATAACTTACTTTTATAAGGCCATTATGGGTTTCATCAAATCAGAGGAGCTGCCAGACAATACCTGTAGAGAACAAAATGTTATTAGATACTACTTCACATTTAGAGGTTAAATACAGTTACCGCTTTCAGAGGAAAATTACAACTGACACTGCTACTCACATCCCAAACGGACAAATCTGAGGGCCCAAGTTGTTTGATTTAGCAGTGAGATAAATATCTGAATTTTTTTTCTTTTTAAATACTCACCTAATTGATTGACAATAACGTAAAATCATAGTTCTCCTTCACTGGAGAACTGTAAAATACAACGACATAGTCTGTGTCAGAAATCATCTCTGAAGGAGTGCGTAGCCTGAAGCCTCTGGGGGCGATCGAACTAAAGGCTGCAGCTCTGCAAGCAGGCTTAAGTTTCACTAAAATAATATACAGCTCTGCTCCTTTTTGCAGCCTTTTTTAAAATCAAAAAGCATAAAACTCCTCCCAAACAGGTGGCATGGGTCTGAGGAGGAGGAGAGAGGATTGATGTGGCAGATAGTGGTGAAGCCTAGGCCTTATCCCTGGCCCTGGAAACACCAGCCCATCTCATCGCTTTTATTACATTTAAGGAATCCTTTCTTTAATACACCCCATTACTGCTGACATACAAATCTTCCTCAACATGGACCCATCTATGGCCTGATCAATTTTTATACTGCTGAGCCGTCCCCTTTCTCCTCATTTTGTCATCTGAAAATTCATATTATATAGGGTTTTCTTATGGGAAAATGACAGTAAAAATCGGTTACTGCCCAGAAGATGTCCACACGTTGTTGGGTTGCCTGTGACTAAAACTAAAATGTGTTTCTGTCGTAAGCAGAACTGTTTAAATGTTATTTATTTTTTATCCTCCTAAGAAAATATATTGTGAAGTGCAACATCGATTTAGAACGTAACAAAGTCTCTGTATGGGTTGGAGGGGGAGAATTTATTCATCCTTTGCACAACTCCTTTAATTGAATTTTCCAAATCTAACCACACAAAAATAATCAATACCTTCTGCTGAGGGGAACTTATCTCACAAAGATTATGGCCTTCTCTTTTCAATTCTGTAGCTATCAGCACATACAGTACAGGCAGGTGTCCTTCCTCCTGGTGTATTTGTAAAATACTGGGCAGAGCCTGAATGCTCACGAAAAGTGACTTCTCCAGAATGCTTACGAAACTTTCTTTAACCTTTTAAAAAGAATGGCCGTTAATCGCTTCTCAACACCACGGGCCCGGGGCACTTTGAAGAAAGAAGATTTTTAAAAAAGGGTGCTGCTTGCCACTGTCTGTAACTAAAGAGGGAAGGAGGAAGGACCAGATGGGGGAAGTGAAGTGGCTTCAGATGTTTTGGCCGTCAATGCTAAAATATCCTTGTCGATTGACCCGGCTGCCTTGGCAGTATGTATGTCCTGCCACTGGCACTGAGCTGCAGCCCAACAACTTTTCCTGGAAAGTGCAGGCGGAATAATCGGTTCACCAAATCAGATTTGTATGCCATTGTATTCATTGTGGACTAACTGACGACATGAAAGGCTGACAGGTAATTAGAGGAGATCAATCATTCTGGCGAGGTCCTCGGGGGAAAGCTGACATTACGTCACATTGACTTACTCACCTAGCCTGGCAAGCCGCTGATCCCGCAAGCGTACATGAATGTTCGCCGGGTGGATATCCATGCAGAAAACATTCATGTAAGCTTACAGGATCAGTGGCTTGCCAGGCTAATACTACTGCTATAAGTACTGTGTTTTACCCATCTCTTCCTGAAAAACAAATACGCAAACCTTCAGTAACCCAAGAAAGGATGTTCGTGAGAGGCTCTCAAGTTAACAATCTGTCACAGCAGTTGCCATCTTCAACAGCCATCTCTCCCACTGGACACAGACGTCAGATCAACGCCTATATTTGATTTACATTTGGTTGAGTTTGTCAACTAACATGAATTCAATGTGAAATCAACAACAAACAAACTAAATTGGACTTAGGTTAATAGTTGGGTGATACAAAGACGAAGGGCCCTTATGTTGATGACTTTTTGCAAATCCAATCGGTTGTCCACATTGATTCAACGTCATGGCGTAGATTCTTGTTGTTGTAATTATGTGGAAACAACGTTGATTCAACCAGTTTTGCCCAGTTGACTAAATTTTAAAGCGCTTGAGTGCACTCTTAAATGTAGCCTACTGGTCATAACTGAGTTGTCAGTCACGTCTGCTAAATAAATAAAAATAGCTATAGATGTGATGCAGGTCCAGAAGAACGCAGTCAGCATGACAAAGCAGTTACCCTTTTCAACACAGCTTCTTACACCTCTCCATGCATTTAGCACGTGAACCCAGCGCCCAAATGCCACAAGCGTCAAGTCTAAACAAACATTTTACACTGGGCAGCAGAACCATGCCTCCGTCAGGCTCCATGACACGATCACCATCATCTGTCTGGATTTCATGCTCCCTCCACAGCACAGATATGTGCCAGCACTCCTCTTCCTCTGACTTGAATAACAGCTTGTTTATTTTAAATGTGTGTCTCAAGGCAACAGAGGAGCGATTCTCCTCCCTGAGCTATCGACTTTGACGTTGTAAACTTTGTTGTTTATTAAGGGGGTTTATGCACAAACAGTAAACGTCATGCTCCACCATATGACATATTTATTGTTTTACATTTGACAAAGCAACACATACACTACATGACCATAAGTATGTGGACGCCTGCTCGTCGAACATCTCATTCCAAAATCATGGGCATTGATATGGAGTTGCCCCCCCCCTGCTATTACAGCCTCCACTCTTCTAGAAAGGATTTCCACTAGATGTTGGAACATTGCTGCGGGGACTTGCTTCCATTCAGCCAAGAGCATTAGTGAGGTCGGGAACTGATGTTGGGCGATTAGGCCTGGCTCCCGTTCCAATTCATCCCAAAAGTGTTCGATGGGTTTAAGGTCAGAGCTATGTGCAGGCCGGTCGAGTTCTTCCACACAGATCTCGACAAACCATTTCTATATGGACCTCGCTTTGTGCACGGGGGCATTGTCATGCTGAAACAGGAAAGGGCCTTCCCCAAACTGTTGCCACAAAGTGGGAAGCACAGAATTGTCTAGAATGTCATTGTATGCTGTAGCGTAAAGATTTTCCTTCACTGGAACTAAGGGGTGTAGCCCGAACCATGAAAAACAGCCCCAAACTGTATTCCTCCTCCACCAAACTTTACAGTTGGTACTATGCATTAGGGCAGGTAGCATTCTCCTGGGATCCACCAAACTCAGATTCATCCGTCTGACTGCCAGAGAACCCGTTTCCACTGCTCCAGAGCTTTACACCACTGCAGCCGGCGCTTGGCATTGAGCATGGTGATATTAGGCTTGTGTGTGGCTGCTCAACCATGGAAACCCATTTCATGAAGCTCCCGACGAACACTTCTTGTGCAGATGTTGGTTCCAGAAGCAGTTTGGAACTCGGTAGTGTTATGCAGGTGAATGAGGACCCAAAAGCGACTTAACAGAAACAGAGTTTATTCCAGTCTTAACAAAAATCGATTAATCCTGAATTCTTTCACAGGTAATGTCCAAACAGGAATAACTGAAATCCTCTAGTCAGTAGAGGGGAACAACAGGAGATGTGACCACAGACTGTCAGGTCGCTTCGGGTTGGCGCAGGCCGTAGCTGATAGAGACACCTGCTCACACGCAGCATCTGAAGAAGGCAAAAACACGACAGGACGGAACAAGGACACAGTACAGCAAACAAGGATCCGACAAGGACAGAAGCAGAAACAGAGGGAGAAATAGGGACTCTAATCAGAGGGCAAAATAGGGGACACGTGTGAAAGAGTAAACGAGGTAGTTAGGAGAATGAGGAACAGCTGGGAGCAGGAACGGAACGATAGAGAGAGAGAGAGAGAGAGGGGGAGAGAGATAGTGAGAGGGAAAGAACCTAATAAGACCAGCAGGGGGAAACGAATAGAAGAGAAAGCACAGGGACAAGACATGACAATCTATGACAAAACATGACAGGTAGTGAGTGATGCAACCGAGGACAGACGATTTTTACACTCTACGTGCTTCAGCACTCGGCGGTCTCGGTCTGTGAGCTTGTGTGGCCTACCACTTCGCCGTTGTTGCTCCTAGACGTTTCCAGTTCACAATAACAGCACTTACAGTTGACCGGAGCAGCTCTAGCAGGACAGACATTTGACGAACTGACTGGTTGGAAAGGTGTCATCCTATAACGGTGCCACGTTGAAAGTCACTGAGCTCTTTAGTAAGTCCATTCTACTTCCAATGTTTGTATCTATGGAGATTGCATGGCTGTGTGCTTGATTTTATACACATGTCAGCAACGAATGTGGCTGAAATAGCCCATTCCACTTATTTGAAGGGGTGTCCACATACTTTTGTGTATACAGTGTATGTTAGACTTCTTCACTGTTAATAATTAAAACCATGTCCAATGACCTTATTGGAAAACAAGCCCGACTTCCCTGACAATCCCCCTATTCATTTTCCACAAATCATCATTATGTGATTGGAGCACAAGTATAGCATAATGTGTGCCTAATAACCAAATGAATTATCTGCCTGGGAAATCGACAATGACAAACAGCAAATGACTTGTTTGTGTTACGAAAACAAAATGTTGTTTTTCTCCAAAGATGATTTTTTATTGGAAAAATACATTCATATTGGGATTAAATGAATACTGAGCCAAGTAATAGATCAGAACAAGGCCCAGTAGATCATGTCTTGGAACCCTCAGCCTGTCCAGTTGACTGCATTCGAAACCATCACACCCCTGTCATCAGTCAGTGGAAACCCCCCAAAAATCACTGTCCCCTCATTTATGGAATCAGGTCACCATCATAATAACAATCTAATTTGAACCAATTCAGGACATAACTGATCTGAATGTCATGGACATTATAGACAATGCAACTATTAGTGTTATAGGTGTTGTTATCTGATTGGTCAAAAAGGAGAGGCGTCAACACACTGTTATCATTTTTTATTTGAAATGCTGCTAATGTTTTGGCCCTACTGTCCTTCCTCAGAGCATATTATCTGATCATAAAATGTTAATTAAAGCTGTAAACACCCCCCCCCCCCCGAACACACTTTGAAGAAAATATTCTGAGACAATATAATTGTGTCAATAAAGTATTGTTTCCCCTAAACACTATTTATAAGTTCATTGCACAATTAGAGTACCAATTACCTTGCAAACAACTCTGGCCAGCATCATCCACTCTGAGACAGGACTCTGCATTGGATGCTGAAAATACATGTTCCAAATTTCATAACAAATTTGCACAACAACAAGCACACTGACAAATAGAAAGTGAGGTGAAATCAAATATTTTACAACCATTTATTTGCCGTAACTAACCCCTGGCCCCCGACTAATTACTCTTTAAACGTAAGTAGCTCAATCCAGTTTAAAAAACTAAACTAAACATTTGCCATGTACAGATGTGGGATCTTAATTTGATCACTCTTTTGTTGCTGAGAAAATGCAGATGAGCTTCGTGATTTACATAAATTCCCTGAACACCCCCCCCCCCATCACACACACACACACGGTTATATAAACAGTATCAGTGTTTCCGCTACATTGTAGAATAATAGTGAATACATCAAAACTATGAAACAACACATATGGAATCATGTAGTAACCCATTTTTTTAAAACAAATCCCATTTTTACCTAGGAAAACAAATCCTTCCACTTAAAATATTTACTGCCTTGTAAAGTGGTTGTTCCACTGGATGTCTTTGCACACTCTTGGCATTCTGCACACTCTTGGCATTCTCTCAACCTGCTTCACCTGGAATGCTTTTGCAACAGTCTTGAAGGAGTATGCTAAGCACCGTTGGCTGCTTTTCCTTCACTCTGCGGTCCAACTCATTCCAAACCATCTTAGTTGGGTTGAGGTCGGGTGATTGTGGAGGCCAGGTCATCTGATGCAGCACTCCATCACCCTCCGTCTTGGTCAAATAGCCCTTACACAGCCTGGAAGTGTGTTGGGTCATTGTCCTGTTGAAAAACAAACTATAGTCCAACTAAGCGCTTACCAAATGGGATGGCGCATCGCTACAGTGTCACCAGCAAAGAACCCCCACACCATAACACCTCCTCCTCCATGCTTCACGGTGGGAACCACACATATGGAGATCATCCGTTCACCTACTCTGCATCTCACAAAGACACGGCGGTTGGAACCAAAAGTCTCAAATTTGGACTCATCAGACCAAAGGACAGATTTTCACCGGTCTATTGTCCATTGCTTGTGTTTCTTGGCAAGTCTCTTCCTCTTGGTGTTATTTAGTAGTGGTTTCTTTGCAGCAATTCAATCATGAAGGCCTGATTAACAATGTCACCTCTGAACAGTTGATGTTGAGATGTGTCTGTTATTTGAACTCTGAAGCTTTTATTTGGGCTGCAATCTGAGGTGCAGTTAACTCTCATTAACTTATCCTCTGCAGCAAGGTACTCTGGGTATTATTTTCCTGTGACGGTCCTCATGAGAGCCAGTTTCATCATAGCGCTTGATGGGTTTTGCGACTGCACTTGAAGAAACTCTCAAAGTTCTTGAAATGTTCTGCATTGACTGACCTTCATGTCTTAAAGGAATGATGGACTGTCATTTCTCTTTGCTTATTTGTTCTTGCCATAGTATGGATTTGGTATTTTACTAAATAGGGCTGTCTTCTGTATACCACCCCTACCTTGTCACAACTGACTGTCTCAAACGCATTAAGAAGGAAAGAAATTCCACAGATTCACTTTTAACAAGGAACACATGTTAATTGAAATGCATTCCAGGTGACTACCTCATGAAGTTGGTTGAGAGAATGCCAAGAGTGTGCAAAGCTGTCATCAAGGCAATCTCAAATGTAAAAAATATTTAGATTTGATTAACACTTTTTTGGTTACAACATGATTCCATATGTGTTATTTCATAGTTTTGATGTCTTCACTATTATTCCACAATGTAGAAAATAGTAAAAATAAAGAAATACCCTGGAATGAGTAGGTGTGTCCAAACATTTGACTGGTACTGTACATTGAACAAAAATATAAACGCAACATGTAAAGTGTTGGTCCCTTGTTCATTGAGCTGAAATAAAAGATCCCAGAAAATGTTCCATACGCACAAAAAGCTTATTTCTCTACAATGCTGTGCATAAATTTGTTTACATCTCTGTTAGTGAGCATTTCTCCTTGACCAAGATAATTCATCCACCTGACAGGTGTGGCATATCAAGAAGCTGATTAAACAGCATGATCATTACACAGGTGCACCTTGTGCTGGCGACAATAAAATCCCACTCTAATAGGTGCAGTTTTGTCACACAACATTATGCCACAGATAACTCAAGTTTTGCGGGAGCGTGCATTTGGCATTCTGACTGCAGGGATGCCCACCAGAGTTGTTGCCAGAGAATTGAATGTTTATTTCTCTACCATAAGCTGCCTCCAACGTTGTTTTTGAGAATCTGGCAGTACATCCAACCGGCCTCACAACCACAGACCATGTGTGTGGTGTCTTGTGACCGAGCGATTTGCTGATGTCAACATTGTGAACAGAGTGCCCCATGGTGGAGGTGGGGTTATGGTATGGGCAGGCATAAGCTACTGACCACGAACACAATTGAATTTCCTCGATGGCAATTTCAATGCACAAAAATGCCTTGATGAGATACTGAGGACCATTGTTTTTAGGTATCTGTAACCAACAGATGCATATCTGTATTCCCAGTCATGTGAAATCCATAGAGTAGAGCCTAATAAATGCATTTCAATTGACTGATTTACACATATGAACTGTCACTCAGTGACATATTTGAAATTGTTACAAGTTGCGTTTTATCATTTTGTTCAGTATACAGTATATATATATATATATATATATATATATATATATATATATATATATATATATATATATATATTTATGCTAAGATGCGCTTTTAAATGAATAGTTATTGGCTGAATGATTGGAAATCTATGGGAACAGCTAGCATGCCGCTAGTCGCTACCCTTTGACCAAACGTTTACATTTTGCTGTGACAATATAGGTCAAATTAAGATCCTACATCTGTACATTCAAATCAAAATCAAATTTTATTGGTCACATACACATATTTAGCAGATGTTATGGCGGGTGTAGCGAAATGCTTCTTGGAATTATTGCTTTTTGAGCATATATCTTGACTTAGTTCCACTACAGCTTATTGAATTGCCCTTGTCATCATACCATATACTGTATGGTTATACTAAGTGGTTAAATCCCCACTCACCAAGCTCTCTTTGTCTCCTCTTTTCACTCTTCAGTTCAGCAGAGCCTCTCGAGAAGAAACTCTTCAGCTCACTGCTGCCCCCTGATGGCAATAAAACAAATGATCATCAATTATTCAGACCGATATGAATAGGGTGAGCGGTTCCTTTTCTCAAAAGTAGCATCACAAATATAAACTCTCCCTACAGTGGATGAAATTACCTGGAAATACCAGAGCAAAACCATGTTTAAGGCCGTCGTATAGACGTATCTCAAACTGGAGCTAGAGTATGATGGAAGTGCAACATTTCCTTTTGAATTCATGGTGATATTAGACACACAAAAAAATGTAATTTACTACTAATTCCTCCAGGCCCCACCTTGCCTTGATAAATGAGGCTACTGACCTTTTCAGTTTAGATCTGATGACATGTTGCCTGGTCCAAATGAATTAAGGTCCAAAGTAAAGAATTCAAATCAGGTTAGAGATGTAGGATTATGCTACTAAAACAGTGCAATATGGAACTTTTTGGGCAACCCGACCAAATGCACATACAATCTGTCAGTCTCATTTAAAGCAAGTCTAAGAAGTGGTAGATCTGTTCTATCTGCATTATTTCTACGCTTCCCGTTCTCAAATTGAGTTTTTTCTGTCTTTTACTTTCGGTTTTGTACACCGGCTGAAAATACAATATTTTTGCTTATGGAAAATATATTTCACAGTGGTTTCGATGGTAAAATGATTCTCTACACCGGCGGTTCTTCAACTTTTTCAGCCTGAGACCCACATTACAAGTGTTGTGTGTCCCTGGGACCCAAGCTTATGACAACATGCAACTATGCGTAAATATTGGTACATTTAATCTCCCTTATGCCTAAAACAAAAGCAATATAGATAAGAACAAATAACAATGCAATGAAATACCCATATAAATAGCTTTTCGTGTTTGTTTTTCCCATTAAAAACACTCATATCTGTCTAGGTTGGAACATTTCTCAAATACTACAAATCATTTTTATTCTGAACTGGAATAAACTGATTGATCACATCACACAGATTTAGAACAGAAAACACACACAGGCTCAGTTGTTGATAGTGAAACCCTAAGTAACAGAACAGGTGAGAAACGATTAGGCCTACTGTACTGTAGAAAGTATTGTTGAAAAAAAAAGTCTAAATTAGAACTGTTGCTGTTAAAATACAATAAATATGTGTTTATTCTGAACTGGAATAACTATTCTGGGCTAAGGTTTTGACAGTGCAGCACGGAGGTCATGCTCAGCATGGAGTCTGTTTCTGTACTTGTTTTTTAAGTATGCCAGAGTTGAGAACCCAGAGTCCCATAAGTATGTGATGCCAAACTGGATCAGAACATCTACTGCTTTCTCAGTCAGGCAGGAGACCACTTCCTGCTGTAGATGATGAGCAACCCAGAACATCTACTGCTTTCTCAGTCAGGCAGGAGACCACTTCCTGCTGTAGATGATGAGCAACCCAGAACATCTACTGCTTTCTCAGTCAGGCAGGAGACCGCTTCCTGCTGTAGATGATGAGCAACCCAGAACATCTACTGCTTTCTCAGTCAGGCAGGAGACCGCTTCCTGCTGTAGATGATGAGCAACCCAGAACATCTACTGCTTTCTCAGTCAGGCAGGAGACCGCTTCCTGCTGTAGATGATGAGCAACCCAGAACTATGTGTGTTTGCCTCAAAAAGCATCTCGCTTCAATCAATTTATTCAAGTCCAGAATAATAATTATTACTTGTATTTTAACAGCAACAGTTTCAATCTAGATTTGTTTTCAACAATCATTTCTACAGTAAGTTGTATAGTAAGCCTGATCATTTTTCATCTTCATCTGTATTTACTGTAATTTACGGTTGCACTCATTAGCTAGCTAGCTTACTTGCTTTGGTTAACGTTAGCTATTAGCTGTGTCCTAGGCCACGGGATTGTTTGGAAGAGAAACTCACATCAACTACAAGAGATAGTACTCCCTTATTTTTGGGGCGGCAGCGTAGCCTACTGGTTAGAGCGTTGGACTAGTAACGGTTGCAAGATCGAATCCCAGAGCTGACAAGGTACAAATCTGTCGTTCTGCCCCTGAACACCCACTGTTCCTAGGCCGTCGTTGAAAATAAGAATTTGTTCTTAAATGACTTGCCTAGATAAATAAAATACATTTCTGCTTCTGTTATAAAATGACATCAGTGCCTTGCTAGCTGACTTTTCCACTGTCAAAGCAGTGTTTCCTGAAGCATTCTGCCCGGTACTGAAAGAAGTCCCTGGGTTTACCTTCATGCTGAGGATGTTTGGTCAGGACGTGTCGTTATATTCATTTGTTCGTTTGAGACTCATTGCCAGTGCCGATTTTAGCATGTAAATCTTGGTGGGGCAAAAAAAGTGGAATGCAGGCCAGCAAAGCCACTGCACTGCACATCTCAACACTAAACAATACATTAATTGCACTTTACGGTGACAAACGGTGCTCACAAACTGTTAGGGCCTACACAAAGTCCCAACAGTTTACCACTGCTACACCTGGCTATCAGCGGAGCCTTGTCCGGCAGTGAAACAATTCATTCAGCCTTGTTTACTGCCTTTAAAAAACATAGCTGATATGGCTGACTTGCTTCAACAAATGTCGTTTCTAATGACATTTGAGATGTACAAACTATGGCATAAGGGGACTACAAGCGGATAAGAGGCCATCCGTAATTTCGATTAAGACAATGAGTGAGCTAGGACGGACGTAACATTAGTCAATATAACTATTTGTTTAGCACTTTTGAAATGTACAGGGACAGAATTCAGAACATGGGCCGTTCTTACAGGGCTCTCCCTGTACACCAAGTTAGAGCCGTAAGGTAAATAAAGGGGGCATATAAGCAGACAATGAAAGCTCTTACAATATTCAATGATTACATTTCTCCAAAACAGGTTATAGGCTACAGTAGAACAGTCAGAACAGTAGACGAAATAACCCCACCACCCTCATGGGGCACTCTGTTCACAACGTTGACATCAACAAACCCCACACAACGCTGTATACACTGTGTACCATCTGCCCGGCACAGTTGAAACCGGGATTCATCCGTGAAGAGCACACTTCTCCAGCATGCGAGTGGCCATCAAAGTTGAGCATTTTCCCACTGAAGTCGGTTATAACACTGAACTGGTCAAGACCCTGGTGAGGTTGACGAGCATGCAGATGAGCTTTCATGAGACGGTTTCTGACAGTTTGTGCAGAAATTCTTTGGTTGTGCAAACCCACAGTTTCATCAGCTGTCCGGGTGGCTGGTCTCAGATGATCAAAACTGCACTTTTTAGAGTGGCCTTTTACTGTGCCCAGCACAAGGTCCTCCTCTGTAATGATCATGCTGTTTAATCAGCTTCTTGACATGCCACACCTGTCAGGTGGATGGATTATCTCGCAGAGGAGAAATGTTAACTAAACAAATTTGTGCACAACATTTGAGAGAAATAAGCTTTTTGTTAGCTCATGAAACATGGGACCAACCAGGGCCAGATTAAGAAATCATAAGGCCCGGGACTCAGATTGTACAATATTAGAAGAACATATATATACAGTATATTATAGGCTACAGTAGGCTAAACACAATTTCCAGTTGCACACTGACCCACCTAATTATGAAGATGAAGCCAATGGCTTCTCACGGTAATGGCTGCTGCTCTCGTCGTGGCAGTAGTCTATCTCAAGATGAGCTACTTTGAAAAACAGTGCTGCTCTTAGCTAAAAATTGGGACTTGTTGAGAATTGTTTTCCTTCTATGGTTCTACAGACAGATTAGTCTTCTCTTTTTAGCAGTAGGCATTTGCTTTCCAAACTGTACGTTCTATCCCCCAATTGTATTTTGAAATCCCATGAGGCAAACCAACAGCTGCAACCAACCATAGAAATATAATCCATAGATGTCGGTTAATATTCAAGTCAGGGCTAGCATCCATTGCTATTGTACCCATGAGTTTAACAGTCAAGTTGACAGGGCAAGAGGTTACAAAACCCTTCTATTGATTATATGTCTTTGACCACAATGCAACAAGCTGTATATTTGACAAGCATGCTGGCTAAACTGCAGCCTTCCCATCTGTAGGCATACTGGTAACTGCCCAAATAAAGGAAACACTTGAGTAAACAAAGTATGTTATGGTGTGGGGTGCATTTTCCTGGCATGGTTTAAGTCCACTTGAATAATCTATGCCATGGTGCATTGAAGCTCTTCTGGCAGCTCATGGTGGCCCAACACTCTTTTAACACATTTTATGTTGGTGTTTCCTTTATTTTGGCAGATACCTGCATGCTCTTGCGATAAAACTGAATCCACAGTTATTTTTGATAAACTATTGATCCTCTGGGGCTAAATTATGTTCTCTGGTGTATTTTGAACATTGGAAGCGTGCTCCTATTGTTGGATAAATAATTATAATGAATAAAAAACGTTATTAATTTAACATTTTGCCTCAAGAGCTCACCTACGGGCTTGGGCCCAGCCCCTGACTATAACAGAATTGACCAGTCACATTTGTTTATTATGCAGTATTTATTTTTATGAATCAGTTCCCCAATCAAGACAGGGCCCCCCCAGTTACCCACATGGGCCCCCTACCTCCTCTCCTCCCCCCATCGGATGATTAGCAGAGTGGCGGCCGGCAGCAGCAGGCTGTCTACACTAATTGAAAGAGGGCTCCTGAGAGCAGCTCCTGAGTAAAAAAAGAAAAATAGAAAATATATAGTACATATACTGATATATTGTATATATAATATATACCCTATATATTGAATTAATTTAGCATTTTTTAACATTTATTATATTTTATTACACTGAACAAAAATATAAAAGCAACATGTAAAATGTTTCATGAGCTGAGATAAAAGATCCCAGAAATGTTCAATATGCACAAAAAGCTTATTGTTCTCTAATTTTGTGCACAAATTTGTTTACATCCCTGTTTGTGAGCATTTCTCCTTTGCCAAGATAATCCATCCACCTGACAGGTGTGGCCTATCAAGAAGCTGACTAAAAAGCACGATCATTACACAGGTGCTCCATGTGCTGGGGACAGTAAAAAGCCACTCAAAAATGTGCAGTTTTGTCACATAACACCATGCCAAACATGTCAAGAGTGTGCAATTGGCATGCTCACTGCAGGAATATCCACCAGAGTTGTTGGCAGAGAATGTAATGTTCATTTCTCTACCATAAGCCGCCTCCAAAGTGGTTTGAGATCATTTGGCAGTAACGTCCAACCTTTACATTTTTATTCAGTATGTTATTATTCGTTTTTTCCCCCCTTCCTTTTGGGCCCCCCATGGGCCTGGGCCCAGGGGCTTCAGCCCCAGTAAGCCCCTGCATTAATGCGGCCCTGGGACCGACATTTTACATGTTTGTATTTATATTTCTGTTCAGTGTAATACGCCGTGATGACAGAATGTCTAGTCCATCAAATACATCATGACCATGTTTAAAGGGTAACATTTATATAGATCCCTCTTAAATGACTGCACCATAAAACTAATGCTTTTCTTGATTGATATAATTGACTCAAAAGGGGTATGCTTTGGGGAAGGAAATGGCTCTGAAACTACTCTTATCCAAGTATTTTTAGTGCTATGTAAATCACTGATAATTCGGTCAATGATGAATCCACTTCATTGCATGTCTCCTATCATTAAATTCAGATTTTTCATAATGACCATCAGCCAAGTGTGGCAATTGAAATATCCACGGATAATACAGGGAGACCTCCCCTTCTTTCCCAGTATCAGAATAAATAGGTTTCTTTTTTGGTTCACACAGACTCAGTTGAAATATTCAACAATTTGACAACCACTGTTTTAGTAGCTACTAGCTCATAAATCAATGGCTAGTGCGACATTACTAGCTGTAAACCATTGGCGGTACTTCCTCAATTCCCGACTTGCAAGCGCACTGATGTCTTCTAAACCTCCATGGCTATTTTGCAGACTGGACGTGCTGGATCCCCTATAAAAATTCCCATTGGATTCCCAAAGGGAAAATGCCATAGGATTCTCATTGGAACTATCCCATTGGATTGGATTGTAATGGGACTCTCAATTAACAAGGTTATCATTGGGGTTTCATAGGATTATCTCATATTCCCATTGGATGTTAATGGGTTATTCATTGGATGGGGTTGCTATACTATTACCATTGGTTATTCATTGGATTTTTTTGTGTGTATTTCATGGGATTTATTCAACATGGCCAAAGGATTAGAAATTAATTACCTAGCTTTCATCTAGCACAAAAAAACATGATTTATTAATAGGTTGTTTTGATTTATTTTATTCTGCTTTTGGCTTCAGTTGGGTGACAATGTCCTGTAGCTTGTAGACCAGGACTGGCAGTCCTCATTGAGGTCTTGTCCACCCCCTAAAAACATCTCTGGACACGAGCTAAAAAAGTATAAAACACAAATATGAATCATGACGTACTGTACATCATTTGAATAATATACCTGCACGCTCTTACATTCTAAAATCAAAACAAACCAAATGTTAGTTGTCACATACGCACGGTTAGCAGATGTTAATGCGAGTGTTGCGAAAGCAACGTCATAAGCAAGATCTACATCAAAATGTAACAATTTTAAGCATAGCTCATTAGAGTCATACCAACAAGAGTGAGCACTTTGTTGATTGACAAAGCTGGCTTTGTCTCAGAATCTTGAATGATGTTTGATTTCCTGCCCGACACGGAGAACAACACCATCTCCTCCCTGGTGAAGAGCACCTCAATCAGGCCTTGTTTTTTGTTGTTGATCAGGAACTTCTCCTTGGCCACCTGAACGCCAAAGCTTAGATCAACCTAGAATTTCAGAGACACAGATCACAGCTTGTTATTGTTTTTCACAAACTAATGAAATCTATAGCGATCTATTATATTAGAAATAGGACGTCTATGATGTAGCACTGGAAGAAATGTTGCATTGCTGCATTTTTTTCCCCCATTGGTTTCATTTAGGTTACATATTGCCAATTTCCAAACGAGCCATACTCTCTGAATAAATGTGATCAAACAAATGAAATGATTATACTCACAAAGTCCTCTCTCTTTAAATCCTTTGGCATTTTGGTGACCGCACACACCAGCTACTCAGGTTTTTCATTTTCAACTGATGTGTTTTGATGAGAGAGAAAAAAAGAAGACAGAACAACATTTTCAGTTGGATTATCAATGATCATTTGTGTCTTTGCATCAAACACAAAAAACGAACAATTTTGAAAATCAAACAAAACTGCACAGCATCTTGAGATATCATTTTAGAGTGTGCTTGCGTTATGCTTTGGCAGAGATAACAGCATCTCCCTATTGTCCTTTGTCCTGGCTTCAGACAATCTCTGAAAGAAAACGCTGAATCTTGTAATGCATGTCTTTCTAATGGCACATGTTAATACAATCTTACATGTACAGTGTAATACAAAGGATAATTCCATCGTGGGTTCTTTATCACTCTTACTTGGATGGTAGTTTATTATTCAAAATCAGCTAAACATGAATAATGATTTTCTTATTTAAAAAAAACATTGAGTAATTAACTGATTTTAAGGTAAAAGTGATTAAAGCACCCATTCCACTAGGCACCGACATCAATTCAACGTCTATTCCACATTGGTTCAACGTAATTTCTTTGAAACAATGTTGATTCAACCAGTGTGTGCCCAGTGGAACATGTGACAAAACTGTGGTATTGTCTTTAAATAGAGGGAGTTGAAGTCTTGCATGCTTCACCTTTTTCACTGACAGCTTCTTCACCTCTTCTTCATAGTTTTGAGGAGAAATCTGGAGGTTTGCGACACTTTTTTATTTTCTCCCTTAGTCCCCTGCCTTTTGGTGCCTCTTCCTCCTCTTCCTCCAACCAATATTGCAGCTCTTTCTCCTTCAGATAGGGTGTTCTATGACAGTTCATGAGGGTCCTATGAACTCCCATTGATAGCCAATGGGAATCCCATGTGCATTTTTCACAAGGGATTCCAGAAGTCATATTAGGACATGCACACAGACTCTCTTAGGAGCCTACTTGGAAACTAGTTTGGATTTAGATAGTTTTGGTATAATAGAAGCTTTAAGAGAGGGGTTTAATGCCTTGATATTTAACCTCTCTGGGATATGTGGGACGATAGCGTCCCACCTCGCCAACAGCCAGTGAAATTGCAGGGCTCCAAATTCAAAACAACAGAAATCCCATAATTAAAATTCCTCAAACATACAAGTATTTTACACCATTTAAAGATACACTTGTTGTAAATCCAGTCACCATGTCCAATTTCAAAAAGGCTTTAAGACGAAAGCACACCAAATGATTATGTTAGGTTAGTACCTAGTCACAGAAAAACACAGCCATTTTTCCAGAGAAAAAGAGAGGAGTCACAAAAAGCAGAAATACAGATACAATTAATCACCAACCTTTGATGATCTTCATCAGATGACACTCATAGGACTTCATGTTACACAATACATGTATGTTTTGTTCGATAAGGTTCATATTTATATCCAAAAACCTCAGTTTACATTGGCACGTTACGTTCAGTAATGTTTTGCTTCCAAAACATCTGGTGATTTTGCAGAGAGCCACATCAATTTACAGAAATACTCATCATAAATGTTGATGAAAATACAAGTGTTATGCATGGAACTTTAGATAAACTTCTCCTTAATGCAACCATTGTGTCAGATTTCAAAAAAGCTTTACCGAAAAAGCACACCATGCAATAATCTGAGTACAGTGCTCAGACAACAAAACAAGCCATAGGCCTCCCGGGTGGCGCAGTGGTTAAGGGCGCTGTACTGCAGCGCCAGCTGTGCCATCAGAGTCCCTGGGTTCGTCATATTACAGTTTGAAGAAACATGTCGAACGAAGTATAGAATCAATCTTTAGGATGTTTTTATCATAACTCTTCAATAATGTTTCAACTGGAGAATTCCTTTGTCTGTAGACATGCAATGGAATGCAGGTCGCTCTCACGTGAGTGAGTGTGATCAGCTCATGGCACACTGCCAGAGCCCTGACTCATTCAGCTCTTATTCCCCGCTGCTTCACAGTCGAAGCATCAAACAAGGTTCTAACGACTGTTGACATCTAGTGGAAGCCTTGGGAAGTGCAATATGACCCCATAGACACTGTTTATTCGATAGGCAATGACATGAAAAACTACAAACCTCAGATTTCCCACTTCCTGGTTGGATTTTTTTCTCAGGTTTTTGCCTGCCATATGAGTTCTGTTATACTCACAGACATCATTCAAACAGTTTTAGAAACTTCAGAGTGTTTTCCATCCAAATCTACCAATGATATGCATATATTAGCAACTGGTCCTGAGTAGCAGGCAGTTTACTCTGGGCACCTTATTCATCCAAGCTACTCAATACTGCACAATTAATAGTCTTAGCCCTCCAAACTCATATTAGTTATATCAATATACCTGATTAACTTTATCTGGTTTTCCATTACAATTCAAATGAAATATTTTTTCTGAGTATGGACAATTTCTGGAATCTTTTATTTCAGCACATGAAACATGGGACCAACACTTTACATGCTGCGTTTACATTTTTGTTCAGTGTAAGTTGCCTGTTGGTACTTTGTTCGTTAAAGGGGCAATCGGGTGTTTATACTAGAATTCAACATCTGGCAAATTAGTCACTTGGCAAAATATATACTTTTAGAAAGATAAGCATGACATTGCGTGGTCTTATTGACTAAACAACCAAAAATGTAGGTTTCTTCATGAACCAGAAAATCTTATTTCTAGTTGCTTATCAAAGCTATCTGGCTAACTCATTGATCCTGCTTTATAGTATATAGTTTTTTACAAACAATGTAGTAAAACAAGCTTAGCATTTTAGGTTTTAATGTTTTGTGTTCGTATGGAGCACCACCCTCAGCAGGTCGGCTAAAATCGGATGCATCCGATTTTCAGGGGAAAGGTAGAGAGTCTGTGACATGACTTCTGCTTTTGGACTTGCGAGGCCAGTCCCTGGTGAAAGATATAGCAGTCTGGGAGCTGGCTCTGGATCTCTGAATTGGTTTCACTCTGGAATTGCAACACTCCAATCTTCTTGTCAGGACCAGTTTCTTTTAAGCCTGCTATGTTAGGTTAGGGTATGACAGTTGAACTAAGCTCATGAGGCATTTATAAGTTCGATTTTTCATTGGGTATATAATTAATTTAAAAGTAAATCAAATATATATATATATGTACCAACAAAAAAATTGCTCCTTTTAATAAAACTGGTCTTGACCTGCTTCTGCATTCAGAACTATTGCACAACTTACATTATCAGTGCCGTAAAAGCGCTGAGTGACCACTAGATGGAGGTGTGGAACCACTACACAAGTTTGTGCGGTTTACTGTAATGTGTTGTGTAGTAGCAGTCATTTAATTGTGTGTGTGTGCGTGCACTCAGATAAGATGTGTCTGAGAGCTTGGCATGCTTTCATAAATGTCTGGAGAACAGTGAAAAGAGAGAGAGAAAAAGGGAGGGAGGACGAGAGAAAGAGGGAGGGAGAGAAAGAAATATGGAGGGCGAGAGAGGGTAAGGGAGAGAGAGTGAGGAGGGAGAGGGAAAGGGTAAGGGAGAGAGAGACGGTAAGGGAGAGAGAGAGAATTGCTTTCATAATTACACTACCTCATACATCTCTTCCTATTCTTTCCTTTTTTATCCTCCTCTCACTCCTCTTTTCATAACCTAATTTGATGACTGACAAATTACGCTTCTTACAACCAGGTACACCATTCTCTTTTCCCTCTCCCTCCCTCCGCTCTTTCCCTCCAGCTCTCTCTCTCTCTTCCCCCTCATCCTATCCCCTCTCTCTCTACCCCTCTCTCGCAATCTTTCCCTGTCTCTGCTCTCGTTTCTCCCTTCCCTTCTCTTTATCTTCTCCCTCATTCTCCCTTTCTTCATTCCTTTCTCTCTTGCTTCCCCCTTCTCCACCCTCTCTCTCACATATGAAGTAAAACAGTATGTAAACATAATGACTATGTACATACAGCCTCTAAGGTTCATGGTACAGTAACCGGGTGGTAGCCGGCTAGTGACAGTGACTAAAGTTCAGGACAGGGTACTGAGCTGGGGCTGGCTAGTGGTGACTGTTTAACAGTCTGATGGCCTTGAGATAGATGCTGTTTTTCAGTCTCTGGGTCCCAGCTTTGATGCACCTGTACTGACCTCGCCCTCTGGATGGTAACGGCGTGAACGGGCCGTGGCTTGGGTGGTTAAGGTTATTGATGATCTTCCTTGCCTTCTGCGTTGGGCAGACCGCACCACCCTTTGGAGAGCAATGCGGTTGCGGAAGGAGCAGTTGCAGTACTGTGATACAGCCGAAAGGTTGCTCTCTGCTGCATCTGTAAAAGTTTGTGAGGGTCTTAGGTGCAAAGCTAAAATTCTTCAGCCTGTCTGTTTGGGTGGACCATTTGATTGTCAGTGATGGGTACGCCGATGAACTTGAATCTTTTCACCTACTCCACTATGGCCCTGTCGATGTGGACGGGGGGAAGGCTCCCTCTGCTGTCTCCTGAAGTCCACAATCAGTGGCAAGACATGAGTATCAAACCAGTGGAGGATGTGAGGGGAGGACAGCTCATAATAATGTCCAGAATGGAGTCAAGAGAATGGTATCACACACGTTCATGTGTTTAGGCTTAGGGCTTAGAGCCTAAGAGCCAGCTACTTCAACATAACATTGGTGAAGTGATGTCTTATGTAAACAAATCTGAGGAGCTGCGTAATGGACTGTGTAGTGGCGGTCAGTGGCGTTTATGATGAGGGAGGACAAAAAATTCATGAGCATGGCCTTATTTCTATTACAGCATGTTGGATGACTGTCTTTCATATTCCATTCACCCAGTTCAATGTAACATCGATAGGTTTAGGCTACTACATGATTCTCAAATGTTCTCTATACACATCATGAGGTTGCTACAAACTAGCCTATTGAATAAAAGTTTACAATGTAGTTGCACACAGGTTGAGAGAAACATTTGAGGTGACAGACAGTGACTTGCCTAGTTAAATAAAGGTTAAAAACACCACCTTTCACACTCTTGCCTGCATCTAGCTGATCTAGGGTGTAATAATTAGTCCAACAGTTGCAAACAAGAGTTTCTAATGGACAAATTCAGGTATGTTTATCCCTGTTTTGTTTGCTTCCGTTTAAGAAATGTTTTTCAACAGAATCGGCAGAATGAATACACACCTGATCACGCATAAACACAGTTCGCTTTCATAGCAGCCATGTTGTGTTCCTTCTTGCCTCTATGCACTCTCCTCCTCTCACCGTTCCCTTTGTTTGTGGACTTGCACAACACATCAGCTGTATGTGACCAGGCAAAAAAACATTCCAAGCCAAACCATGTCATAACCACTACACACAGCCTACATCGTTGTCTCCATATTAGTTAAAGTAACGTCCTAGTCAACATAGCTAATAGAACTAATGCGTTAGTAAACCCGCTACAATTATGCAGTAACGTTAGGTTATAGTCAGTAAGCATAAATTATTAAAGCCAAAAGCTTACCTTGACTTGGAAGAGTTCCAGTGTTGTGTTGGATAGTCATTGCCAGCTAGTTAACATAGCATACCTCTGTTTGAGCCCGGGTTTTGAGTAGGCTAAACTAGCCAGCTGCATTTGCTAGCTAAGTGAAACTGAGAGTGAAAAAAGGCACACTCTCTCTCTCTTACGTCTCCTTCATTTTTGAAGAATTGAATTTGTTGAAAACTGTTCAACTATTGTCTTTCTTTCTCTTTCAGTCAACTACTCACCACACTTTATGCACTGCAGTGCTAACTCGCTGTAGCTTATGCTTTCAGTACTAAATTCATTCTCTGATAATTTGATCGGGTGGACAACGTGTCAATTCATTCTGCTGGAGCTCTGATAGGTTGAAGGACGTCCTCCGGAAGTTGTCATAATTACTATGTAAGTCTATGGAAGGGGGTGAGGACAAAGAGCCTCCTAAGTTTTGTACTGAAGTCAATGTACCAAGAGGAGGACGGAAGCTAGCTGTCTTCTGGCTACACCATGGTGCTACCCTAGAGAGTGCTGTTGAGGCTACTGTAGACCTTGCAAAACATTGTTCTATTAAATTATTTAGTGTTCTGAATATGTTTAGTATAGTTTTATCTAAAAAGTATAACTTTTTAACTGGTTTACAATTATACTTTTATGAAATTCACTGAAGAGGATGGTCCTCCCCTTCCTTCTCCGAGGAGCCTCCACTGGCTGAGTGGTATACTTAAGCAATAAGGCCCGAGGAGGTATGGTATATGGCCAATATACCACGGCTAAGGGCTGTTCTTATGCACAACGCAACGCGGAGCGCCTGGACACAGCCCTTGCCATGGTATATTGGCCAATCATGAAAAATAAATGAACTTGTTATGCAGGTGAATGAGGACCCAACAGCGACTTGGCGAAAACAGAGTTTTTAATCCAGTAAGAAACTTTACAAAACAAAAAGCATAATACTACTCGAAAAGACGAGAACAGACTGGAGACTTGATCGAGAACTGCAGGTTGCCTCGGGAAGGCACTTGAACCTAGCAGACTCAGACACCTGCTCACCACGCAGCATCTGAGGGAAACACGACACGACAGGGCAAAACATAGACACAGCACGGTGAATATAGATGAGGATCCGAACAGGGCAGGTACGGAAAACAAGGAGAGAAATAGGGACTCTAATCAGGGAAAGGATCGGGAACAGGTGTGGGAAGACTAAATGATTGATTAGGGGAATAGGAACAGCTGGGAGCAGGAACGGAACGATAGAGAGAAGAGAGAGCGAGAGAGTGAGAGAGGGAGGGGGAGAGAGAGGGATAGAAAGAGGGAAAGAACCTAATAAGACCAGCAGAGGGAAACGAATAGAAGGGGAAGCACAGGGACAAGACATGATAATTAATGACAAAACATGACAGTACCCCCACTCACCGAGCGCCTCCTGGCGCACTCGAGGAGGAATCCTGGCGGCAACGGAGGAAATCATCAATGAGTGAACGGTCCAGCACGTCCCGAGACGGAACCCAACTCCTCTCCTCAGGACCGTAACCCTCCCAATCCACTAAGTATTGGTGACCCCGTCCCGAGAACGCATGTCCATGATCTTATGTACCTTGTAAATAGGTGCGCTCGACAAGGACGGGAGGGGGGAGGGAAGACGAACGGGGGTGCGAAGAAAGGGCTTGACACAGGAGACATGGAAGACAGGATGGACGCGACGAAGATGTCGCGGAAGAAGCAGTCGCACAGCGACAGGATTGACGACCTGGGAGACACGGAACGGACCAATGAACCGCGGAGTCAACTTACGAGAAGCTGTCGTAAGAGGAAGGTTGCGAGTGGAAAGCCACACTCTCTGGCCGCAACAATACCTTGGACTCTTAATCCTGCGTTTATTGGCGGCTCTCACAGTCTGTGCCCTGTAGCGGCAAAGTGCAGACCTCACCCTCCTCCAGGTGCGCTCACAACGTTGGACAAACGCTTGAGCGGAGGGAACGCTGGACTCGGCAAGCTGGGATGAGAACAGAGGAGGCTGGTAACCCAGACTACTCTGAAACGGAGATAACCCGGTAGCAGACGAAGGAAGCGAGTTGTGAGCGTATTCTGCCCAGGGGAGCTGTTCTGCCCAAGACGCAGGGTTTCTGAAAGAAAGGCTGCGTAGTATGCGACCAATCGTCTGATTGGCCCTCTCTGCTTGACCGTTAGACTGGGGATGAAACCCGGAAGAGAGACTGACGGACGCACCAATCAAACGACAGAACTCCCTCCAAAACTGTGACGTGAATTGCGGGCCTCTGTCTGAAACGGCGTCTAACGGGAGGCCATGAATTCTGAACACATTCTCGATAATGATTTGTGCCGTCTCCTTAGCGGAAGGAAGTTTAGCGAGGGGAATGAAATGTGCCGCCTTAGAGAACCTATCGACAACCGTAAGAATCACAGTCTTCCCCGCAGACAAAGGCAGACCGGTAATGAAGTCTAGGGCGATGTGAGACCATGGTCGAGAAGGAATGGGGAGCGGTCTGAGACGACCGGCAGGAGGAGAGTTACCCGACTTAGTCTGCGCGCAGTCCGAACAAGCAGCCACGAAACGGCGCGTGTCACGCTCCTGAGTCGGCCACCAAAAGCGCTGGCGAATAGACGCAAGAGTGCCTCGAACACCGGGATGACCAGCTAACTTGGCAGAGTGAGCCCACTGAAGAACAGCCAGACGAGTGGAAACAGGAACGAAAAGGAGGTTACTAGGACAAGCGCGGCGACGCAGTGTGCGTGAGTGCTTGCTTAACCTGTCTTTCAATTCCCCAGACTGTCAACCCGACAACACGCCCATAAGGAAGAATCCCCTCGGGATCAGTAGAAGCCACAGAAGAACTAAACAGACGGGATAAGGCATCAGGCTTGGTGTTCTTGCTACCCGGACGGTAAGAAATCACAAACTCGAAACGAGCGAAAAACAACGCCCAACGAGCTTGACGGGCATTAAGTCGTTTGGCAGAACGGATGTACTCAAGGTTCTTATGGTCTGTCCAAACGACAAAAGGAACGGTCGCCCCCTCCAACCACTGTCGCCATTCGCCTAGGGCTAAGCGGATGGCGAGCAGTTCACGGTTACCCACATCATAGTTGCGCTCAGATGGCGACAGGCGATGAGAAAAATAAGCGCAAGGATGAACCTTATCGTCAGACTGGAAGCGCTGGGATAGAATGGCTCCCACGCCTACCTCTGAAGCGTCAACCTCGACAATGAATTGTCTAGTGACGTCAGGAGTAACGAGGATAGGAGCGGACGTAAAACGTTCTTTTAGAAGATCAAAAGCTCCCTGGGCAGAACCGGACCACTTAAAACACGTCTTGACAGAAGTAAGAGCTGTGAGAGGGGCAGCAACTTGACCGAAATTACGAATGAAACGCCGATAGAAATTAGCGAAACCTAAAAAGCGCTGCAACTCGACACGTGACCTTGGAACGGGCCAATCACTGACAGCTTGGACCTTAGCGGAATCCATCTGAATGCCTTCAGCGGAAATAACGGAACCGAGAAAAGTAACGGAGGAGACATGAAAAGAGCACTTCTCAGCCTTTACGTAGAGACAATTCTCTAAAAGGCGCTGTAGAACACGTCGAACGTGCTGAACATGAATCTCGAGTGACGGTGAAAAAATCAGGATATCGTCAAGATAGACAAAAACAAAGATGTTCAGCATGTCTCTCAGAACATCATTAACTAATGCCTGAAAAACAGCTGGCGCATTGGCGAGACCAAACGGCAGAACCCGGTACTCAAAATGCCCTAACGGAGTGTTAAACGTCGTTTTCCACTCGTCCCCCTCTCTGATGCGCACGAGATGGTAAGCGTTACGAAGGTCCAACTTAGTAAAGCACCTGGCTCCCTGCAGAATCTCGAAGGCTGATGACATAAGGGGAAGCGGATAACGATTCTTAACCGTTATGTCATTCAGCCCTCGATAATCCACGCAGGGGCGCAGAGTACCGTCCTTCTTCTTAACAAAAAAGAACCCCGCCCCGGCCGGAGAGGAAGAAGGCACTATGGTACCGGCGTCAAGAGACACAGATAAATAATCCTCGAGAGCCTTACGTTCGGGAGCCGACAGAGAGTATAGTCTACCCCGAGGAGGAGTGGTCCCCGGAAGGAGATCAATACTACAATCATACGACCGGTGAGGAGGAAGGGAGTTGGCTCGGGACCGACTGAAGACCGTGCGCAGATCATGATATTCCTCCGGCACTCCTGTCAAATCGCCAGGTTCCTCCTGAGAAGTGGGGACAGAAGAAATGGGAGGGATGGCAGACATTAAGCACTTCACATGACAAGATACGTTCCAGGATAGGATAGAATTACAAGACCAATTAATAGAAGGATTATGACATACTAGCCAGGGATGACCCAAAACAACAGGTGTGAAAGGTGAACGGAAAATCAAAAAAGAAATAGTCTCACTGTGGTTACCAGATACTGTGAGAGTTAAAGGTCGTGTCTCAAATCTGATACTGGGAAGATGACTACCATCTAAGGCAAACATGGGCGTAGGCTTGTCTAACTGTCTGAAAGGAATGTTATGTTTCCGAACCCATGCTTCGTCCATGAAACAACCCTCAGCCCCAGAGTCAATCAAGGCACTGCATGTAGCACCCGAACCGGTCCAGCGTAGATGGACCGACATAGTAGTACAGGATCTAGATGAAGAGACCTGAGTAGTAGCGCTCACCAGTAGCCCTCCGCTTACTGATGGGCTCTGGCCTCTTACTGGACATGAATTAACAAAATGTCCATCAAATCCGCAATAGAGGCACAGGCGGTTGGTGATCCTCCGTTCCCTGTCCTTAGTCGAGATGCGAATCCCTCCCAGCTGCATGGGCTCAGTCTCAGAGCCAGAGGAGGGAGATGGTTGCGATGCGGAGCAGGGAAACACCGTTGATGCGAGCTCTCTTCCACGAGCCTGGTGACGAAGATCTACCCGTCGTTCTATGCGGATGGCGAGAGCAATCAAAGAGTCCACACTGGAGGGAACCTCCCGGGAGAGAATCTCATCTTTGACCACTGTGTGGAGTCCCTCCAGAAAACGAGCGAGCAGCGCCGGCTCGTTCCAGTCACTAGAGGCAGCAAGAGTACGAAACTCTATAGAGTAATCCGTTATGGATCGATCACCTTGGCATAGGGAAGCCAGGGCCCTAGAAGCCTCCCACCAAAAACTGAACGGTCAAAAACCCGAATCATCTCCTCTTTAAAGTTCTGGTAATTGTTAGAACAATCAGCCCTTGCCTCCCAGATAGCTGTGCCCCACTCTCGGCCCGGCCAGTAAGGAGTGAAATGACGTAAGCAACCCGAGCTCTCTCTCTAGAGTATGTGTTGGGTTGGAGAGAGAACACAATCTCACACTGGGTGAGAAAGGAGCGGCACTCAGTGGGCTGCCCGGAGTAGCAAGGTGGGTTATTAACCCTAGGTTCTGGAGGCTCGGCAGGCCAGGAAGTAACAGGTGGCACGAGACGAAGACTCTGGAACTGTCCAGAGAGGTCGGAAACCTGAGCGGCCAGGTTCTCCACGGCATGGCGAGCAGCAGACAATTCCTGCTCGTGTCTGCCGAGCATGGCTCCTTGGATCTTGACGGCAGTGTTACGAGCGTCTGTAGTCGCTGGGTCCATTCCTTGTTCGGTTCCTTCTGTTATGCAGGTGAATGAGGACCCAACAGCGACTTGGCAGAAACAGAGTTTTTAATCCAGTAAGAAACTTTACAAAACAAAAAATAATACTACTGAAAAGACGAGAACAGACTGGAGACTTGATCGAGAACTGCAGGTTGCCTCGGGAAGGCACTTGAACCTAGCAGACTCAGACACCTGCTCACACGCAGCATCTGATGAAGGCAAAAACACGACAGGACAGGGCAAAACAAAGACACAGGACACGGTGAATATAGATGAGGATCTAAACAAGGAACCAGGGCAGGAACGGAAAACAAAGGAGAGAAATAGGGACTCTAATCAGGGAAAAGGATCGGGAACAGGTGTGGGAAGACTAAATGATTGATTAGGGGAATAGGAACAGCTGGGAGCAGGAACGGAACGATAGAGAGAAGAGAGAGCGAGAGAGTGAGAGAGGGAGGGGGAGAGAGAGGGATAGAAAGAGGGAAAGAACCTAATAAGACCAGCAGAGGGAAACGAATAGAATGGGAAGCACAGGGACAAGACATGATAATTAATGACAAACATGACAGAACTACTTCAAAATGTGATAGCCTCAATGGCGATGTCCATTCTGTTACAGAAGCCTTAATGGCACAGATCCAATTATGAAGCTTCTTTCCATCTCTATGGGCAACATTTCACTTAACTCCACATTTACTGGATTGGTTGAACAGTGCATTAGAGAACCTCCCCCAACAGTTTTTTTTTCTCTTGTCATGACCAGAATGTGGGGCATGTAGTTTTGGTTAGGTTTTCGTGACACTAGGCTTGTTCGACATTGCAGCCGACAGTGCAGGTGACTGCCGACTGACTGACCTACAAATCACCTTGCATCAAAAATAACAATTTGCATATACTTCAGAATGTTATGAAGAGTGATCAGATGAATTACAATTAATTGCAAAGTCCCTCTTTGCCATGCAAATGAACTGAATCCCCCCAAAAAAACATTTCCACTGCATTTAAGCCCTGCCACAAAAGGACCAGCTGACATCATGTCAGTGATTCTCTCGTTAACACAGGTGTTGTGTTGACGAAAACAAGGCTGGAGATCACTCTGTCATGCTGATTGAGTTTGAATAACAGACTGGAAGCTTCAAAACGAAGGTGGTGCTTGGAATCATTGTTCTTCCTTTGTCAACTATGGTTACCTGCAAGGAAACATGTGCCGTCATCATTGCTTTGCACAAAAAGGGCTTCACTGCTGCCAGTAAGATTGCACCTAAATTAACCATTTATCGGATCATCAAGAACTTCAAGGACAGCGGTTCAATTGTTGTGAAGAAGGCTTCAGGGCACCCAAGAAAGTCCAGCAAGCGCCAAGACTGTCTCCTAAAGTTGATTCAGCTGCGTGATCGGGTCACCATCAGTACAGAGCTTGCTCAGGAATGGCAGCAGGCAGGTGTGAGTGCATCTGTACTCACAGTGAGGCGAATACTTTTGGATGATGGCCTGGTGTCAAGAAGGGCAGCAAAGAAGCCAGTTCTCTCCAGGAAAAACATCAGGGACAGACTGATATTCTGCAAAGGGTACAGGGATTGGACTGCTGAGGACTGGGGTAAAGTCATTTTCTCTGATGAATCCCCTTTCCGATTGTTTGGGGCATCCGGAAAAAAGCTTACCCGGAGAAGACAAGGTGAGCACTACCATCAGTCCTGTTTCATGCCAACAGTAAAGCATCCTGAGACCATTCATGTGTGGGGTTGCTTCTCAGCCAATAGAGTGGGCTCACTCACAATTTTGCCTAAGAACACAGCTATGAATAAAGAATGGTACCAACACATCTTCCGAGAGCAACTTCTCCCAACCATCAAGGAACAGTTTGGTGACGAACAATGCCTTTTCCAGCATGATGGAGCACCTTGCCATAAGGCAAAAGTGATAACTAAGTGGCTCGGGGAACAAAACATCTATTTTTTGGGTCCATGGCCAGGAAACTCCCCAGACCTTAATCCCATTGAGAACTTGTGGTCAATCCTCAAGAGGCGGTTGGACAAACAAAACCCCACAAATTCTGACAAACTCCAAGCATTAAATATGCAAGAATGGGCTGCAATCAGTCAGGATGTGGCCCAGAAGTTAATTGACAGCATGCCAGGGCGGATTGCAGAGGTCTTGAAAAAGAAGGGTCAACACTGCAAATATTAACTCTTTGCATCAACGTCATGTAATTGTCAATAAAAGCCTTTGACACATATGAAATGCTTGTAATTATACTTCAGTATTCCATAGTAACATCTGACAAAAATATCTAAAGACACTGAAGCAGCAAACTTTGTGAAAAATTCATAGTTTTATCTCCGGTGTGATCAGGAGACCAGCAGTTTCCGTAGCCGATCATTTTCCTCCTCGTACTCAGATTTTCTCAACTGCCCTAACGTTAAGCGCTCATCTAACAACACACGCAACAACTGTAGTTTAGCTATTTTCAGTCAAATGAGAGTTAGGTTTTAGAGAACTCCTTGGTTCTAGTGGGTGGCAAGCCCAGAAACACACAACAGCGCCATCAGCTGGATGGGGGTTTACTATTGTGCAAGGCAGCCCACACAGGCCAGTGGTAAAGGGAAACGCAATAACTACATGTAGATAAACAATGGTTATCGTACAGGATGATCTGGGAGAATCAGTTCTCAGAAGTCGACTGTATATCACTACCCTATACAAGTGTAAAACTAGAATCCTTCATTTCTACATCCATTTTTGGACTTTAATATAATTAATAATAATTGATTCTTGACGAATAAAAACGTGTTTTACGGTAATGTTTGTAAACAATGTAAATAAACACAGTATAGCCTCAAAACATGATTAAAACCATACCTTTCAAAAATATGTACGGTCAGTCCTTGCTTCCATTGCTCTGTCTATGAATTTAAGAGTGGTTCCATTTCTCCTGGCCCATCCCTCAGCTTTTTAGCAAAACAGGGGCGGGGTCACGCTTTGTTATTGTTTCAATTAAGGATTCTTGCTTTAAATTAATAACATGAATGAGCAGCATTATGTCAAAACGAATTCAAAAATACTCTTGGACATATGGAAGATTTTGTCTGGATTGTATATTTTGAACGTATAAACAACATCAGTCTGACCATTCTGTCACCACCATGAGAGACATTTCAAAACAAACGACCAGATATTCATGTTTGTAATGAGTGTGAACATCACCAGACCTTGAACCTTGAACCTGGGAGATTCCCGTTACAATGTTTGACCATTGCATCATCAATTGAAACTAATCAAACTTTGTTTACATACATATATATATATTTTTAAACATAACTTGAGTTGCTTTTCTTTTCCTAAGGGTGTTGTCCACATGCTGCATTTGTATTCCAATCATCTGACTGTTGATCCTCTTTGTCCAAATGTCATTTCTTCTATCAGTTTTGTTCCTGATATCTTTCTTTATGGATTTTATCCACATGCCTCAGCAGATTAGTCTTATGAGTGAAACTTTTACCACAGACTGAGCAGCCATGATGTTTCTCTCCTGTGTGAGTCACAATATGCTCGGTTAGAGTCTGCTTGGGACTGAAACTTTTCCCCCAGTCCCCACAGCTAAATGGTTTCTCTCCTGTGTGAGTCAGCATATGCTCGGTTAGAGTCTGCTTGCGACTGAAACTTTTCCCCCAGTCCCCACAGCTAAATGGTTTCTCTCCTGTGTGAGTCACAATATGCTCGGTTAGAGTCTGCTTGCGACTGAAACTTTTCCCACAGTCCCCACAGCTAAATGGTTTCTCTCCTGTGTGAGTCAGCATATGCTCGGTTAGAGTCTGCTTGCGACTGAAACTTTTCCCAGTCCCCACAGTTAAATGGTTTCTCTCCTGTGTGAGTCCTTATATGTTCAGTTAGGTTCCATTTTTGAATTAAGTTTTTTCTACAGTCACCACAGTTAAATGATTTCTCTCCTGTGTGAGCCAGTATATTCAAGTTCAGATGCACCTTCTGATTGAAACTTTTCCCACAGTCACCACAGCTAAATGATTTCTCTCCTGTATGAGTGACTTTATGTTTGATTAGGTTATTCTGGAGACTGAAGCTTTTGCCACAGTCACCACAGCTAAAAGGTTTCTCTCCGGTGTGGGTTAATGTATGCCTGGTTAGCGTCTCCTTGCGATTAAAGCTTTTCCTACAGTCACCACAGCTAAATGGTTTGTCTCTGGTGTGAGTCTGTGTATGTTCAGTTAGGGTCTTCTTGTGTCTGAAGCTGTTATCGCAAAAATTACAAGTAAATGGTTTATCTTTTATGTGAGTCAGTTCATGCATGGTTAGGTTATTCTTAAGACTAAAGCTTTTCCCACAGTCCCCACAGCTAAACGATTTCTCCCCTGTGTGAGTCAATTTATGCCTGATTAGGTTACCTTTGAGACTGAAGCTTCTCCCACAGTCACCACAGCTAAATGGTTTCTCACCTTAGTGAATCCTCATATGCCTGGACAGATCTCCTTTGTATTTGAAGGTCTTGCCACAAACAGGGCAGGTGCAGGGTTTCCCACCGTGACAGAGTTGGACATGGGCCTTCAGTTTACAGTTGGAGTTACAGTGATTCTTGCAGTAGCAGCATTCACTGAGTCTCTTTTTGGCCCGAGTCACATGCCTCTGATGATCAGCTTTCAGAGGGAACGTTTCACCACAGTCATCACAGCGGTGAGTCTTTCTAGACATGATGCCGGGTTTGGAACCGCGTTTCCCCATTGACCGGTTGAGATCTGATGTCGGGTTGGGATTCAGTGGTGGTCTGCTGTCAAGTCCTACTGGGTGGCTGCTCATGGCTGGGTTGTGGCTGTAGGCATTTTTTTTGATTATCTGGAGGGACACAGGGAATGTGAAAACCCTTGAGGTGGGTCACAGTGTCAAAAGGTGTGAGATCCATTGGTTTAGGGTCATTTTCTCTGTGCTCCACAGTCTGGCTTTGGGGAAGAGTCAAGGACCAAAGTGGGTCTTCCAGATCACATTCACTTTTCACGCACAAAGGAGTGAGCCCTTGAAGTTGCCCTTCCGCCTGACTGGTCCTGAATTCCTCCTGTTCCTCTTTAATCTGTGTGGGCTCTGGGTCCTCTTGCCCCAGACTGGGGCTCCACTCCTGCTCACAGTGCTGCTGCTCAGGGGAAACCTCCTCTTCAAAGACATTGAGAGAGAGCTGCAGGGAGTCTGGAGGGGAGGAGAGAGGATTTGTATAGAGTCATCTATACAGCCTTGATGCAGAGGTTATCTATACAGCCTTGATACAGAGGTTATCTATACAGCCTTGATACAGAGGTTACCTATACAATCTTGACACAGAGGTTATCTACTATATACAGCCTTGAAAAGCATCAGGGTTGGGGTCAACTAGACTGATTTAAGTCATTCAATTGACCCTTCTCTAAGCCCCACCCCCTGGTTACTATTGCAACCTTGGAGAAGATTTTCCCGGGAAGCCCAATTCCCCTTTCCAACCACTGGCGAAATCCCCTCACAATGTTCTTAAACTGTGTTTTTAATACACAATGATATGAAACCCAGACTACCACTTGCTAATCAGGAAACTGTTGGGTATGTTGTGGTGGACTGTCATTACAATTTCTTCACCTGAACCTGGTAAAATTATGTTTATACTGTGGCTAAACACTTTCATGGTTCTAACCACTTTTGGAGTTAAACCACTTTTGGACCTTAAAGAGCAACTGAACATGCCGATTAGCATGTGTGTTTTTCTGTTGCTCATTACAAAAACGAGATTTCCGTCTGGGAGGTGCGTTTCCAAATCAATTCCGCATCTGGTTAATGATTTTTGTCCCCAATGAGACCCTGTAGACACGGAAGCCTATTTCGCTTCCTCAAAATTCCCAGAATAAAGAAATCTATAATACATTTTTACAGAGGATTTTTTTAGTTAGCAATTTTACATCCAACTAAGGTGTTTGGTGCAGTATTTCTCAAGTAAAAAAAATGCACAACATGTTGTCTTATGTAAACTAAGTGGGAACTGTTGGGCAGGTCTGTCTCTTGAGTACGGTTACATGCACACAATAATGTGATTATTGTGGATAATCAGATTTAATATAATAGTGTGATTAAAACATTCACATGCTTTGAAAGAAAAACAATTTCCCTAATAATCCTCTTTACATGGACACATCTGAAATCAGGCCACTCTGATAAATACAGAATATCAGCAATAAAAATGACCGTTCTACCACAGCGACCATGTTATTGTTGGTTACATGGTGTTAGAGTTGCGTCAATTCGAATCTGGTATCAGAATAAGTATGACATTGAGTCACCGATTGTATACTATGTATTTTTCATTAGCTAAGCAATAAGAGGTAAATGCAATTTTCGTATATACGGGCTCTCTGTCCCACCTCGCAGGGCAAACAGAGAACTAACTTGTTCTTTACAAAGATATTATAAATATACCCTGACAGAAATAGTTCCTGCTTCCGAGCCGGCCTGTCAGAGTAGAGACTGGGCGTGGTTTAGACTCACCCAGCCTATCGTTGATTGTTGGCGTAGAGCTGGTCCCAGCCCCCTAAGCGCTTCAGTTGATAGATGTAACTGTTGCTGTAAAGAATATCTATGCGCTCATGCTCGATACCGTTATCTCGCACCAGGCTCCTGTTATCTAACAAAAGACTGTTTGTTCTCGCAACACTACGTTCTGAATGTGGCTCCCCAACTCATTGCACATGTCCTGTCTTCATGTTATTCTGAACGCAGCTCACTTTCCAGCTCACACTCTCAAACACCTAGATCCCCTGAACGCAGCTCACTCTCCAGCCCACTTTCCAGCTCACACTCTCAAACACCTAGATCCCCTGAACGCAGCTCACTTTCCAGCCCACTTTCCAGCTCACACTCTCAAACACCTAGATCCCCTGAACGCAGCTCACTTTCCAGCCCACTTTCCAGCTCACACTCTCAAACACCTAGATACCCTGAACGCAGCTCACTCTCCCGATCCCAATCACCTGAATTGGAATCATCTGTTCACACACCTGTATGTCATTATCACACACTATTTAGTTCAGTTCTTTGCACCCAATCACTGTGAGTTGTTGTTTGTTTTGTGACACACTGCTTTCCCTTGATTTACTCATCCCGTGTATGATAGGTTTTTTTGTGTGTCTATTCCCTGCCTGTACTTTAGCTTTTTGGATATCCTGTTATCTACCTATTGCCTGATCTCCCGGACTACGTTACTAGCCTTTCCCCTGTCTGTACTGTTGCCCTTTTGGACCCCCTGTGTATGACCTTCTGCCTGCCCCTGTGGTCCTTTGCAATAAACACCAGCTGCGCCATGCGCTTGAAACCAGCTCTCTGTCTCCCCTCGTGTTCATTACAATTACGTCGCTTAAGATAAGCAGAGTAAGGCGTTTCCATGACTATTACATGTATTAACCAAAAAAGTGTTAAACAAATCAAAATATATTCTTCAAAGTAGCCACCCTTTGCCTTGATGACAGCTTCACACGCTCTTGGCATTCTCTCAACCAGCTTCATGAGGTAGTCATCTGGAATGCATTTCAATTAACAGGTGTGTCTTGTTAAAAGTTCATTTGTGGAATTTCATTCCTTATTGCATTTGAGCCAATCAGTTGTGTTGTGACAAAGTAGTATTGGTATACAGAAGATAGCCTTATTTGGTAACCAAGTGACTGGATGTCATAAGGTGAATGCACCAATTTGTAAGTCGCTCTGGATAAGAGCGTCTGCTAAATGACTTAAATGTAATGTAAATGTATATTATGGCAAGAACAGCTCAAATAAGTAAAGAGAAATGACAGTCCATCATTCCTTTAAAACATGAAGGTCAGTCAATCTGAAAAATTTTAAGAACTTTTAATGTTTTTTCAAGTTCGGTCACAAAAAACATCAAACGCTATGATGAAACTGGCTCTCATGAGGACCGCCACAGGAAAGGAAGACCAATAGTTATCTCTGCTGCAGAGGATAATTTCATTAAGAGTTACCAGCCTCAACAATTTCAGCCCAAATAAATGCTTCACAGAGTTCAAGTAACAGACATCTCAACATCAACTGTTCAGAGGAGACTGCGTGAATCAGGCCTTCATGGTTGAATTGCTGCAAAGAAACCACTACTAAAGGACACCAATAAGAGGAAGAGACTTGCTTGGGCCAAGAAACTTGAGCAATGGACATTAGACCGGTGGAAATCATTCCTTTAGTCTGATGAGTCCAAATGTGAGATTTTTTGGTTCCAACCGCCGTGTCTTTGTGAGACGCAGAGTAGGTGAACGGATGATCTCTGCATGTGTGGTTCCCACCGTGAAGCATGGAGGTCTGGTGATGTGGGGGTGCTTTCCAGGTGACACTGTCAGTGATTTATTTAAGGCAACACTTAATCATCATGGTTACCTCAGTATTCTGCAGTGATATGCCATCACATCTGGTTTGCGCTTAGTGGGACTATCGTTTGTTTTTCAACAGGACAATGACCTAAAACAAACCTCCAGGCTGTGTGAGGGCCATTTGACCAAGAAGGAGAGTGATGGAGCACTGCATCAGATGACTTGGCCTCCACAATCACCCAACCTCAACCCAATTGAGATGGTTTGGAATGAGTTGGACCGCAGAGTGAAGGAAAAGTAGCCAGCAAGTGTTCAGCATGTGGGAACTCCTTCAAGATTATTGGAAAAGCATTCCTCATGAAGCTGGTTGAGAGAATGTCAAGCGTGTGCAAACCTGTCATCAAGGCAAAGGGTGGCTACTTTGAAGAATCTAAAATATATTTTGATTTGTTAAACACTTTTGGTTACTACATTGTTCCATACGTGTAATTTCCTATTTTTAAGGTCTTCGCTATTATTCTACAATGTAGAAAATAGTAAAAATTAAGAAAAACCCTTTAATAGGTAGGTGCGTCCAAACTTTTGACTGGTACTGTATGTACATGCAGTATACAGTTGAAGTCGGAAGTTTACATACACTAAAGGTTGGAGTCATTAAAACTCGTTTTTCAACCACTCCACAAATTTCTTGTTGACAAACTATAGTTTTGGCAAGTTGGTTAGGACATCTACTTTGTGCATGACACAAGTAATTATTCCAACAATTGTTTACAGACAGATTATTTCACTTATAATTCACTGTATCACAATTCCAGTGGGTCAGAAGTTTACATACACTAAGTTGACTGTGCCTTTAAATAGCTTGGAAAATTCCAGAAAATGATGTCATAGCTTTACAAGCTTCTGATAGGCTAATTGACATCATATGAGTCAATTGGAGGTGTACCTGTGGATGTATTTCAAGGCCTACCTTCAAACTCAGTGCCTCATTGCTTGACATCATGGGGAAATCAAAAGAAATCAGCCAAGACCTCAGATTTTGTTTTGTAGATCTCCGCATGTCTGGTTCATCCTTGGGAGCAATTTCTAAACGCCTTAAAGTACCACGTTCATCTGTACAAACAATAGTACGCAAGTATAAACACCATGGGACCACGCAGCCGACATATCGCTCAGGTAGGAGACGCGTTCTGTCTCCTTCCTGAGCGTATTTTGCCTCCTTCTGTACTTTGTTTCCTTCCTGTCTCCTTTCTGAATGTACTTTGGTGCAAAAAGTGCAAATCAATCCCAGAACAACAGCAAAGGACCTTTTGAAGATGCTGGAGGAAACAGGTACAAAAGTATCTATATCCACAGTAAAGTGAGTCCTATATCGACATAACCCGAAAGGTCGCTCAGCAAGGAAGAAGCCACTGCTCCAAAACCGCCATAAAAAAGCCAGAATACGGTTTGTCAATGGGGACAAAGATCATACTTTTTTGGAGACATGTCCTCTGGTCTGATGAAACAAAGATAAAACTGTTTGGCCATAATGACCATCTTTATGTTTGGAGGAAAAAGGGGGAGACTTGCACCAAAGTACGTTCATCTCTACATAACAAATCAAAATACTACCACTTCTTGTGACTCTCACCAACTCCACACATTCCAGATTTTCTTCGAGACGTTAAACAGATTTCCCAGGTAGCATTGGTCCGACACCCTCACTCCAACTAACAATGAGTCTAAGGGTTTCCTCGTTTCCTCCACAACTTTACTTCTCTCATTTCCGTTCTTCTTCACCACTCAGTCTCTGTGACATTATCTTCTTCCAACTCACTAGCAGTTTCTAACAAATCCTAAGTTTCCGCCATCTTCTCCTATACTCTGTAAAGGACTATGTCATCATCCTCCTTCTTCTTCAAAGTTTTATGGCAGACTACACCTATTGGTGTATCGCCGCCACCTACTGCCACTAAAATTGCAGCATTTCGACTCAACTGGCATACAATACTCTTACCGTCTACATACACTTGACCCATGTCCAAATACTTTACATTTGTCACACTGCAAGGGTTTGGGCACGAAGGCTTTCACAGGATATCACACACAACCCAAATATTCATACGAAGGGAGAGACTATTCTTCAAAGAACAAAAGAATGGACCTGGCTTCCCCACTTCATCAATCATACGGATCAGTCAGCGTGCACCAACCACTGCATCTATATCATATGGGTCAGTCAGCGTGCACCAACCACTGCATCTATATCATACGGGTCAGTCAGCGTGCACCAACCACTGCATCTATATCATACGGATCAGTCAGCGTGCACCAATCACTGCCTCTATATCATATGGATCAGTCAGCATGCACCAACCACTGCATCTATTTCTTCCATGACATCCTTTCAATCACAGCAGATAGAAAAAAAAACTTGATAGGCGCCCTGCTTCGCAGATCCACACACATACGACACATTCCAATCCGATATTTTTCAGGTGCAAAGCATGCTCCTTTTGCTCCTTGGGACATAAGTTTTCATAACTGTGACCTTAATTGCCTACCGTCTGTAAGCTGTTAGTGTGTTAACAACCGTTCCACAGGTGCATGTTCATTAATTGTTTATGGTTCATTGAACAAGCATATGGGAAACAGTGTTTAAACCCTTTACAATGAAGATATGTGAAGTTATTTGGATTTTTACGTATTATCTTTGAAAGACAGGGTCCTGAAAAAGGGATGTTTCTTTTTTTTGCTAAGTTCGCATACATACAGTGCATTCGGAAAGTATTCAGACCCCTTGACTTTTTCCACATTTTGTTACAGCCTCGTTCTAAAATTAATGAAATCGTTTTTTCCCCTTCATCAATCTATACACTACCCCATAATGACAAAGCAAATAAAGGGTTTTAGATGTTTTTGCAAATGCATTCAAAATAAAAATAAACATATACCTTATTTACATAAGTATTCAGACCCTTTGCTATGAGATTTGAAATTGAGCTCAGGTGCATCCTGTTTCCATTGATCATCTTTGATATTTCTATAACTTGTTTGGAGTCCACCTGTGGTAAATTCAATTGAGTGGACATGATTTGGAAAGGCACACACCTGTCTATATAACGTCCCAGAGTTAACAGTGTATGTCAGAGCAAAACCCAAGCAATGAGGTTGAAGGAATTGTGGGTAGAGTCCGAGACAGGATTGTGTCGAGGCACAGATCTGGGGAAGGGTACCAACAAAAGTTTGGAACCACCAAGACTCTTCCTAGAGCCTCTGAATGTCCTTGAGTGCCCAGCCATGCAGTGATGCTCCCCATCCAACCTGACAGTGCTTGAAAGGATCTGCAGAGAAGAATAGGATAAACTCACCTAACACAGATGTGCCAAGCTTGTAGCATCATACCAAAGAAGACTCAAGGCTGTAATCGCTGCCAAAGGTGATTCAACAAAGTACTGAGTAAAGGGTCTGAATACCTATGTAAATGTGATATTTCAGTTTTTCATTTTTACTAGATTTGCAAAAATGTCTAAAACTGTTTTTTCTTTGTCAATTATGGGGTACTCTGTGTAGATTGATGATGACCTTTTTTTAAATCCATTTTAGAATAAGGCTGTAATGTGAGGCTGTAATGTGAAAAAAGCCAAGAGGTCTGAATACTTTTCGAATGCAAATTAGCTTCGGCTTGCTCCTAGCATAGCTTCGGCTAGCTCCTAGCATAGCTTCGGCTTGCTCCTAGCATAGCTTCGGCTAGCTCCTAGCATAGCTTCGGCTTGCTCCTAGCATAGCTTCGGCTTGCTCCTAGCATAGCTTCGGCTTGCTCCTAGCATAGCTTCGGCTTGCTCCTAGCATAGCTTCGGCAAAGTGAACGTCTGCGCAAAGGTTTTTATACCTAACCCAAGATAGACTGTGGTCTTTCACAAGCATTTCTCTCCACCCACAATATCTTCTGCCACGTATGTGACCAATAAAATTTCAGTCTGTCTTTTCGAATGGAAACAAATTAGTCATAGTGGGCAGAACAAGCAAGGAGGAGTGCGGAACCAAGCACTAGCTAGCGAGATCCTATTGGCGAGTACTTGCATGTATTTACATATTTCCGTTTGGGAACGCCTAATCTGAAGCAATAACGCAATTTGCTCTTGCACTCCTTCTAAACAACATTTATTTTTCTAAGGTAAAGTGTAAAGTCTACAAAACGTACAGCACTCTGTACATAACAGATTCTATTTTTAGGAACAGAAAGGATCTACTGTACTGAGATCAAATGTTTCATCAATGATAAAATTAGCATAATGTCGACCAAAACCCATCTTCTCGCAATGTCAGTCACTGGGCTTCCTCTCAGCACCATATTTGGTAGTGGAAATGCCAAAACGAATGCTTCACACATCTGGGGAAATTTTTGGTTCATTTTTCTATCTGTGGTCTGCGCTCGCATACCTTTGCTTGACAAAATAGAACAAATATTACTGTCTGTCCCTCTTGAGACACGGTAGCCAGTACACATCCTCAAATGTTTCCAAATTAATAACTAAAGAAATATGTAATTAAATTTGGACGTCTGCGAAGGTCTTAGTCGTGCAAATTTACATGGAACTAAGATGTTAGGTGCAGTATTTCTCAAGTTAAAAAAAAATGTGCATGAATACTAGTTGTCCGTCTTTGAATGACAACAAAAACTTAATTGAAGAATCCCTACTGTTAAATCAGTGCCCTGTCATCAATACACATTAGATCCTTGACAAATACCTTGATAGTGGAACCATTTATTTAACTTGTATGTTAAGATGGTGTAGCCATCGTATCACACATCTCTCTTCTGTGGTCTGAAAAACAATCAAGCCCTTCATTATTGAATTTATATTTTTTGGTTGCAATTAGCAGTCCAGGGAAAGTTGTACAAGATAATGGATTAGAAGAAGATTGCACCACTTGTAATTTAGAATGTCTCGACAAATTAATTAGAGTTTGAAGCTGAGATCACACATTTGAATAACGGTGCATATCGAGGCCCATCTCCTTCGTTTTGGAGGCCTGTTTCTTCTGTCTTTGTTTTGAATAATGGTGCATATCGAGGCCCATCTCCTTCGTTTTGGAGGGTTGTTTCTTCTGTCTTTGTTTTGAATAATGGTGCATATCGAGGCCCATCTCCTTCGTTTTGGAGGCCTGTTTCTTCTGTCTTTGTTTTGAATAATGGTGCATATCGAGGCCCATCTCCTTCGTTTTGGAGGCCTGTTTCTTCTGTCTTTGTTTTGAATAATGGTGCATATCGAGGCCCATCTCCTTCGTTTTGGAGGCCTGTTTCTTCTGTCTTTGTTTTGAATAATGGTGCATATCGAGGCCCATCTCCTTCGTTTTGGAGGCCTGTTTCTTCTGTCTTTGTTTTGTGCTTTGGTGCTGGTTTTAACTGATGTTCCCCTGTGTGTGCGTCTCTCTCTCGCTCCCTCTCTCGCTCTCTCTCTCTCTCAGCATATCGTCGTCCCCTCCTAGAGCTCGTAGTAGACGGTCGTCAATAAGTTGTATTTTCTTGTTGATAGTGTTGTTAAAAAGGTGCTTTAATATGGACAGACTTCTCCCCATCTTAGCTACTGTTGTATCAATCTATTTTTACCATTACAGGAAACAATCCAGGGTTATTCCAAGCGGTTTAGTCACCTCAACCTACTCAATATCTACATTATTTATTACAAGGTTTAGTTGAGGTTTAAGGTTTAGTGAATCATTTTCCCCCAAATATAATGCTTTTAGTTTAAATATTTAGGACTAACTTATTCCTTGCTACCCATTCTGAAATGAACTGCAGCTCTTTGTTAAGTGTTGCAGTGATTTCACTCGCTGTAGTAACTGACGTGTACAGTGTTGAGTTATCCGCATACATAAAAGATTTAGCCTACCAGCCAACATTAGGTACAATACTAGAAATAAACATGTAAATAGGCCTAAACATAACAAAATATTGCTATAATCCTGTTCCCAGAAACACCTCTCTGACATAGGGTCCAGCATATCTCTTGACGATTTCTTCCTCAAAGAAATCTGGAACCAAGATACCTGAAAAAGGAGGCGACCATGAATTATTGTGGAACACATAGCTGTCCGTGAGGTGTAAGTGTAACGGCATTCGTCCTCCTCTAATGAAGAGTAAGAGAGGTCGGACCAGTAAGAGAGGTCGGACCAGGAAGAGAGGTCGGACCAGGAAGAGAGGTCGGACCAGGAAGAGAGGTCGGACCAGGAAGAGAGGTCGGACCAGGAAGAGAGGTCGGACCAGGAAGAGAGGTCGGACCAGTAAGAGAGGTCGGACCAGGAAGAGAGGTCGGACCAGGAAGAGACGTCGGACCAGTAAGAGTGGTCGGACCGATTTGCAGCGTGGTATGTGTCCATTTTAATAATACAAACTGAACACTATACAAATACAAAATAACAAAGCGAAAGACAGAAACAGTCCTGTGTGGCACAAACACGGAAAATAACCACCCACAAAACACAATAGAAAAAGGGCTACCTAAATATGGTTCTCAATCAGGGACAACGATTGACAGCTGCCTCTGATTGAGAACCATACCAGGCCAAACACAGAAATAGAAAATCATAGAAAAACTAACATAGACTACCCACCCAACTCACGCCCAGACCATACTAAAACAAAAGAGAAAACAAAGGAACTAAGGTCAGAACGTGACAGTAAGCTAACATGGGCCTGGTCCCTGGCGAGAAATTGCCCCCCACACATAGAGTTTGAGGGATGCTTGATCTTCTTCCTTTTTTTCTGTAGCAATTTTGAGCAAATTGCTGAAGGGCCACAGTTGATTCGTCTGTGAAGATGACGTCATTGAATGTCTCACCAGCTTTGATCCATGCCTGGGCCTGCAGGACGCAAAGTTCTTTGTTTGTCAGATGAATCATTGGGTCTAAACTACAGAACAGTACAAAACAAGAGAACACACATGGTTAATGTTCTGAAAAAATCATATATACTGTATATACTACCATTCATGTCCTTGTTTTTTAGAGAAAAGACCATTTTATGTCCATTCAAATAACATCAAATTGATCAGAAATACAGTGTTGACATTGTTAATGTTGTAAATGACTATTCTAGCTGGAAACGGCAAATTTTTTATGGATTATCTCCATAGGCGTACTGAGGCCCGTTATCAGCAACCATCACTCCTGTGTTCCAATGGCACGTTGTGTTAGCTAATCCAAGTTTATAATTTTGAAAGGCTAATTGATCATTAGAAATCTCTTTTGCAATTATGTTAGCACAGCTGAAAACTGTTGCACTATTATCTGGAGCATCAGCATTTGTGGGTTCGATTACAAAATGGCCAGAAACAAAGAACTTTCTTCTGAAACTCGTCAGTCTATTCTTTTTCTGAGAAATGATGGCTACTATTCCATGACAGAAATTACCAAGAAACTGAAGATCTCGTACAACGCTGTGTACTACTCCCTTCACAGGACAGCGCAAACTGGCCCTAACCAGAATAGAAAGAGGAGTGGGAGGCCCCGGTGCACAACTGAGTAAGACGACAAGTACATTAGGGTGTCTAGTTTGAGAAAGACGCCTCACAAGTCCTCAACTGGCAGCTTCATTAAATAGTACCGGCAAAACACCAGTCTCAACGTCAACAGTGAAGAGACGATTCCAGGATGCTGGCCTTCTAGACAGAGTTGCAATGAAAAAAACATCTCACTGGCCAATAAAAATTAAAAGATTAAGACGGGCAAAAGAACACAGACACTGGACAGAGGAACTCTGCCTAGTAGGCCAGCATCCCGGAGTTGCCTCTTCACTGTTGACGTGGATATATCTTACAACTATAAATATGACATCAAAATGTAGAAAATCTGATTTCCCCCTAGCTGAGCATTGTCTACAGCTGGCTCTGATCATAGTGTAATGGAACAGGCAGGGAGCGTGAGCTCATCTGTGGTAGTCGGTAAACCCTCAACCCTCTGGCCCGTAGCAAGTCCATATCGATGTTTATAAACACAGGGTCTCTACAGTTATTGTTACTTGTGGTCATAAACATTCTGAGTTAATTCTATGAGGGGGAGGGTGTTCAATTTATTTTACAGTACAAGGGGAGGGTCGTGTGAAAATATTTCTACATTGGGGAGAGGGGTGAATTTTTTATGACACACTTTGAGTTGGAACAGCCCCCCGTCCCCAACTAGGTGAGAGAACCACATATCACAGTAAGTACATTTTCCTCAATAAAAGTTGCCATCCGCAAAGTCGGTGCTAGTAAGAAAAGACAAGGAGGGTTAGGAGTGTTAGTGTAAGAAAGTCAAGGGTGGTTTAAAAAACTATTCCTCCTCGCAGATATAGTGCAGCAGCACATTTTCAATGTACAGTGGATGCTAATACACAACATATCGCAAATGTGTAAGGGATCTATACTGTATACAGTATACTATTACTCCTCAGTATCATTTCTACCCAGTGATGGAAGAAGTACCCAATATTGTCATACTTGAGTAAAAGTCAAGATACCTTAATAGAAAATGACTCAAGTAAAATGTTACCCAGTAAAGTCACCCAGTAAAGTCACCCAGTAAAGTCACCCAGTAAAGTCACCCAGTAAAGTCACCCAGTAAAGTCACCCAGTAAAGTCACCCAGTAAAGTCACCCAGTAAAGTCACCCAGTAAAGTCACCCAGTAAAGTCACCCAGTAAAGTCACCCAGTAAAGTCACCCAGTAAAGTCACCCAGTAAAGTCACCCAGTAAAGTCACCCAACTTATTGAACAGCGGGGGATTGTGAAGAGCCACATACACATATACGCACTCTACACATACGTATTCATGGATTTTGTAGATATGTGAGAGGAGAATAGTGGCCTGAGGGAACATCTTCAAATGTGTTGTGAAAAGTGTTATGAAAGGTAATGTTTTAAATTGTATATCACACTTGATGGTACCACTGCTCTTTAATCTGTACGTATCCGTGAGGCCGATATGTAAAGCTTATTAAAGAGCAGTGATACTATCAATTAATCTGTACGTATCCGTGAGGCCGATATGTAAAGCTTATTAAAGAGCAGTGATACTATCAATTAATCTGTACGTATCCGTGAGGCCGATATGTAAAGCTTATTAAAGAGCAGTGATACTATCAATTAATCTGTATGGATCCGTGAGGCCGATATGTAAAGCTTATTAAAGAGCAGTGATACTATCAATTAATCTGTACGGATCCGTGAGGCCGATATGTAAAGCTTATTCAAGAGCAGTGTGCGGGTTTTTTCTTTTTTTCTCATTTTAGTCAACTGTTACCTTGCACCTGCAAAAAAAAGTTACCTTTTTGAATTTTAAATTGTACATAACTGCCTTAATGTTGCTGGACCCCAGCAGCTACATAATCAATACAAAGTGTGTGCCCTGTTTAGCTGTCTTAATACAATAACATACATAGGCCTATATGTCAATAAGTAGGCTACTGTATCAGTCGATCGTTCATTCATTTGTTCATGTCATCACAGCATACGAGTCACTTTGAAATGCAATTAAGCATTTTAGTTTTAAAATTAAATAACAAAGGGAGCCTTGAATAATTCGCCAACATTTTGTATAAACTGCAACATGTTGGCATTTGCATTCACAAACGCATGTGACTCAGGGCCAGCATTATGGGCGGGCCTTAGGGGGCCTGGCCTGCCCTTGCATACCGCCCAGCCCGTCCAAATAATATACATGGTTGAATAAAACTTTTAAATAAATATTTGTTTTCTATATCACTGATTTATGTATCATATTTAGGCCATTTAAAGTATAAATTACTTTAAAATATTGTTAAATTAAATTGGCTCAAGTAATGACTGACAGGGTTTTAGACCTATCATATGCATCATAAAGTCATGTCTCTTTTTACCGCCATTTCAAATTAGTAGTGGCTGGAGCGTTAGTTAAACACAACCGTGTGCCTCAGTCATAAGTAGGCCTAGCTACTTTCAAAATAGACTATTGTAAAGTGGCTGTTCCACTGGATGTCATAAGGTGAATGCACCAATTTGTAAGTCGCTCTGGATAAGAGCGTCTGCTAAATGACTTAAATGTAAATGTAAATGTAAATATTAGAAATTGGTTTAAAAGTGCATCATCTGATGCAACAAGTGCCAATGAAACTCAACTTGTCGAAACCACTGCTACAGTTGCTAGCGATCACGATCATGGCAATGTGGCTAGCCCACAGAGTTCACTTTATTAGACTGAACAAAAATATGAATGCAACATGTAAAGTGTTGGTCCCATGTTTCATGAGCTGAAATAAATGTTCCATACGAACCAATAGATTATTTTTCTCCAATGTTTAACACAAATGTTTTTACATACCTGTTAGGGAGCATTTCTCGTTTGCCAAGATAATCCATCCACCTGACAGGTGTAACATATCAAGAAGCTGATTAAACAGCATGATCATTCCACAGGTACACCTTGTGCTACGGACCTAAAAATGCCACTCTAAAATGTGCAGTTGTCACACAACACAATGCCACAGATGTCTCAAGTTTTGAGGAAGCGTGCAATCGGCATGCTGACTGGATGAAAGTCCACCAGAGTTTTTGCCAGATACTTTTATGTCAATTTCTCTACGATCATCTGCCTCCAACGTCATTTTAGAGAATTTGACAGTACGCCCAACCGGCCTCACAACCACAGACCACATGTAACCTTGCCAGCCCAGAACCTCCACATTTGGCTTCTTCACCTGTGGTATGGTCTGAGACCAGCCACCCCGACAGCTAATGAATCTGTGGGTTTACGCAATCAAATAATTTCTATACAAACTGTCAGAAACCGTCTCAGGGAAGCTCACCTGCGTGCTCGTCGTCTTCACCAGGTTCTTGACATGACTGCAGTTTGGCGTCTCGACCGACTTCAGGGGGCAAATGCTCACATTAGATAGCCACTGGTACACTGGCGAAGTGTGCTCTTCACGGATGAATCCCGGCTTCAACTGTACGGGGCAGATGGCAGACAGCGCATATGGCATCGTGTAGGGAAGCGGTTTGCTGATGTCAACGTTGTGATCAGAGTTCCCCATGGTGGCAGTGGGGTTATGGTACGGGAAAGGCCTAAGTTTACGGACAACGAACACAATTGCATTTTATCTTTGGCGATTTGGATGCACAGAGATACCGTGACGTACTGTAAAAACTCCTGGAATCAGAAAATGTCAGTTCTTCCATGGCAACCTGCATACTCACCAGACATGTAACCCATTGAGCATGTTTGGGATGCTCTGGAGTGACGTGTACGACAGCGTGTTCCAGTTTCTGGCAATATCTAGCAACTTTGCACAGCCATTGAAGAGGAGTGGGACAACATTCCACAGGCCATAATCAATAGCCTCATCAAATCTATGCAAAGGAAATGTGTCACGTTGCATGAGGCAAATGGTGGTGACACCAGATACTGACTGGTTTTCTGGTCCATGCCCCTACCTTTTTTTAAGGTGTCTGTGACCAAAAGATGCATATCTGTATTTCCAGTAATGTGAAATCGATAGATTAGGGCCTAATTCATTTATATCAATTGCAACTCAATAAATATTTGAAACTGTTGCTTGTTGCGTTTATATTTGTGTTTCGTATAGTATTATAATGATTTTTAGGACAAATGAATAATGGATTTATTTGTGATGTATATTAAATTGATTTATTAGGGGGAGACACCCTGGACCCAAACTGGACCCAAACAGACCTATATCCATCCTGCCCTGCCTATCTAAAGGTCTTCGAAAGCAAAGTCAACAAACAGGTCACTGACCATCTCGAATCCCACCATACCTTCTCTGCTGTGCAATCTGGTTTCTGAGCCGGTCACGGGTGCACCTCAGCCACGCTCAAGGTACTAAACGATATCATAACCGCCATCGATAAAAGACAGTACTGTGCAGCCGTCTTCATCGACCTTGCCAAGGCTTTCGACTCTGCCAATCACCATATTCTTATCGGCAGACTCAGTAGCCTCTGTTGTTCTGATGACTGCCTTGCCTGGTTCACCAACTACTTTGCAGACAGAGTTCAGTGTGTCAAATCGGAGGGCATGCTGTCCGGTCCTCTGGCAGTCTCTATGGGGGTGCCACAGGGTTCAATTCTCGGGCCGACTCTTTTCTCTGTATATATCAATGATGTTGCACTTGCTGTGGGCGATTCCCTGATCCACCTCTACGCAGACGACACCATTCTGTATACTTCCGGCCCGTCCTTGGACACTGTGCTATCTAACCTCCAAACGAGCTTCAATGCCATACAACACTCCTTCCGTGGCCTCCAACTGCTCTTCAACGCTAGTAAAACCAAATGCATGCTTTTCAACCATTCGCTGCCTGCACCCGTACGCCCGACTAGCATCACCACCCTGGATGGTTCCGACCTTGAATATGTGGACATCTATAAGTACCTAGGTGTCTGGCTAGACTGTAAACTCTCCTTCCAGACTCATATCAAACATCTCCAATCGAAAATCAAATCTAGAGTCGGCTTTCTATTCCACAACAAAGCCTCCTTCACTCACGCCGCCAAACTTACCCTAGTAAAACTGACTATCCTACCGATCCTCGACTTTGGCGATGTCATCTACAAAATAGCTTCCAACACTCTACTCAGCAAACTGGATGCAGTTTATCACAGTGCCATCCGTTTTGTCACTAAAGCACCTTATACCACCCACCACTGCAACCTGTATGCTCTAGTCGGCTGGCCCTCGCTACATATTCTTCGCCAGACCCACTGGCTCCAGGTCATCTACAAGTCCATGCTAGGTAAAGCTCCGCCTTATCTCAGTTCACTGGTCACGATGGCAACACCCACCCGTAGCTCGCGCTCCAGCAGGTGTATCTCACTGATCATCCCTAAAGCCAACACCTCATTTGGCCGCCTTTCCTTCCAGTTCTCTGCTGCCTGTGTCAGGACCCGGTTTCGAACCCGGGTCTCCGGAGTGAGAAACAGTCACTTAACCAACTGAGCCACGAATAGTCGGCAGATCCCAGAAGATGAGGCAGACACAGCAGTATTTGAGACGGTGTATTTAATGAAGTAAAAAGTGAAGTTCTTCAGGAAAACATGTAACTCCACAACCTCAAAAGGAATTCCACAAGAACAAAGGTAATCCTCCAAGACAAAAAAGGTAAATCCACAAGGTGGAAGGTAAAGCACAAAAAGCCTCAAAAGGTACTCAAAAACAAACAGAATTCCACAAAAGAGTCCACTGGGATCAACAAGAGTTCACAGGGTACTAGGGCTGGGTGCTAACATACAAACACAGAGCAAAGAACTGAGGAAAACAAAGGGTTTAAATACAATCAGCGGAAACGAGGCACAGGTGCAAATAATAATGGGGATCAAGGGAAAACAAAAGGTCAAAAGGCACAATGGGGGCATCTAGTGACCAAAAACCGGAACAACCCTGGCCAAATCCTGACAGCCTGTGACTGGAACGAATTGCAAAAATCGCTGAAGTTGGAGACTTTTATCTCCCTCACCAACTTCAAACATCTGCTATCTGAGCAGCTAACCGATCGCTGCAGCTGTACATAGTATATCGGTAAATAACCCACCCAATTTTGTTGACTGTTCACACTACTATGCTTTATCTTGGCCAGGTCGCAGTTGCAAATGATAACTTGTTCTCAACTAGCCTACCTGGTTAAATAAAGGTGACATAAAAAAATAAAAAAATACAAATAACTGGTAAGCCATGGTGTGATAAATACCACTTTTTTAACAGTGGTTCCACACGTGACACACTGTGTGTAAAACATATTATTTTTTATGTTATTCTGTAGTATTAAATCTCACTATAAATGTGTGTGTTGACTGTGGGGAATGTAAGTGAGTATTGTCCTTTTAATGAACAACATATTGATTTAATTTGCATGGCTGCACAGGCCAGTAATATAGTTAAACACAAAATATGCTATTCTATTGTTTTGAAAATACATTTTATTAGTCTTATGTTTTTTATGACCTGCCTGAATGAAGGAATGTCTTTTTGATGGTGTATCTTCAATGGATTTATTCAAATATACCCCCACCCACATGTCAATGGTGGTTGCCCATGCGCATGCGAGGTTTCAAAGTCCCGCAAGAATGTGGTAAAAATGGAGATGTTTTTTTTTTTTACATGTAACACACCACAATTCCTGTGTGACTTAGGTAGTTGTATAGAAGCAAAGCTATTTTGGATGCTTCCCAATCTACTTAATTACTGTCGGAATTCATCTTGCCTTGCTCTGCAAATGCGGTCAAAGATGTGTTTTAGCTTATTATAAAGGATATGTCGTTATGAACAGCTAAGAGGAGTGTTAGTAAAATCATTCGAATTTCATTGAAATGTTAATGTATTTCACTTTCAGGTAGTAGGCCATGCGTCATACAAATACAGAATATGGTGCTGAGGTTAGTGAACAATGTACCGTTAACGAGGAAGCCTGCCGAACACATGGAACATGGCCATGGGTAGGTAGGCTTAAGTTGTGCATTTTATTACCGGTTTAAAAATGCTCTATTACGTTGTTCGCAAACTTTTTATCGTGCGGTACCCGTTCAAACATTCAACCTCCAGATGCGTACCCCCTCTGGCACCAGGATCAGCGCACTCTCAACTGTTGATTTTTTTATTGTAAAAAAAACCCAATACGATACATTTATTAAACATAAGAATGAGTGTTTTTGTCACAACCCGGATCGTGGGAAGTGACATGGAGCTCTTTTAGGACCAGGGGAAAAAATAATAATAATCAATTATTTTGCTCTTTATTTAGCCATCTTACATATAAAACCTTATTTGTTCATTAAAACAAATGTGAATAACTCACCACAGGTTAATGAGTAGGGTGTGCTTGAAAGGATGCACAAAACTCTGCAATGTTGGGATGTATTGGACAGAGCACTTTACCACTCCACTATGTCTAGCTGTCATGGCTTTTGCGCCATCAGTACAGACAACATGAACAGCAGCTACGTTTGGCTCCATTACGGACCGTTAGTGGAATTCCGCCGAGAGAGTAGCGGTTAATGTGATTGGATGTTAACTATTTGACTAACCTACCTGGTTAATGTGATTGGATGTTAATTATTTGACTAGTCTACCTGTATTTGACATTGTGTTGTTATTTCGCTGAACACTAGATGGTTTCGTTTTATTTTTGGCAGTGAAACGAGGCTACTCAGGCGAGAGAAAAAAACCTCACCCAAATGTATAGCCCCGTTGGAAAATATAAATGAAAATGTGAATGCCCGTTTTTATTTGGCGTTCCACCGACGGTTTGGGAATACCTGCTCTACAGTATAACAATGGGAATTTGAGTTCCAACCCCACCGTTGTCTAATTAAGCAATACGACTGGAGGGGGTTTGGTACAGTATATGACCAATATACCACAGCTAAGGGCTGTTCTTATGCTGCGGAGTGCCTGGATACAGCCATTAGTTGTGGTATATTGGCCAAACGCCACAAACCCCATAGGTGCCTTCTTGCGATTTTAAACTGGTTACCAACATAATTAGGGCAGTAAAAATAAAGGTTTTGTCCTAACCGTGGTATACAGGTCTGAGAAACCACAGCTGCCAGCCAATCAGCATTTAGGGTTTGAACCACCAGGTTAAACATTTGTATTTTTATATCTCAATAAATAAGGCTTTGGCTAGCCGCCCATGGAAATCAAATGCTCACCCAACTGATTTGTTCTGGGCCCGATGCCACTGTTTCTAGTGATAGCAGTAATAAAGGCTTTAAATGTTTTAGTTCGAACAGATTCTCTGGTACACAATGCATTTAGTGTTTTTTACACTGTTCCAAACGGTCAGAATTCCACAACTAACTCAAACGTCTTCCACACATCTGACTTGCTTGAAATGCACTCATAAGCAACATGTAAATAAGAGGCTTTTTTGTTGTTGCTGGCGTTCTATAAGAACTCCCCATTGTTCTGCCACCAACTTGAGAGCATCACCTTAGTGCGGCAATGTTTGCAAACACAGAATGGGTTCTATAGGCTTAGATGTCCACTGTATGATATAAATATATAGCCTATAGAAAGGAGAAGAAGCTTAGGCCTAAACTTTTGAATGAAACATTCAAATTACAAGGCTTTTGCGCCGTTATTCAAATGACATGTTCACTGCCACCTAGAGTAGAATGTTGTAGTTGCTTGAAAACCATAATGAAGTATCCTTTGCATTGGGATGTTGTAGGTCAGTAGGTCAGTAGGATAATTGTATTGTCCTTAAACAAGATCAGTAGTGGAGCTTTTGGACACACAGCGTGTCTTGTCTTCCCTGTTCTTTCAGGCACCGGGCCTTTCCACTGCCTGTCAGCTATTCCTATTTATTCTTGTGGATTCATATAGAAATTGTATGCAGATTGGAATGCTTTTATGTGTGGTTTGATTCCTAGTTCGCCTATTATAGATCTGGACAAACGATCCACCCAGCACTATTGTCACAATGAATGGTGGGTAGAGAGCAGGATAGATAGAACACCAGACAGGTAGACTATATGGACTGTGGTATAGTAAAAGTTAGCACCTAGAAAACCATAGTGCATAATGGAAGTACCAAAACACCTTGATATAAGGGAGGCGCATGCAAGCAGATGATGAAATGTGGCTAGGATGGAAGACATTAAACTGTAAAACCTGCAACTAGCTAATGTAAAGTAGGGGGGGGGAAACGCACTACCCTCCCCTCTCCCCTCATTTAAAAAATAAAAATCACACAACCCTCCCAAAAGCAATTTTGTTGTTGAAACCGAAGATAAACTGAGCAGAGAAGCCTCTGGCAGCGTGGTAAAAAATAACGTACAGTACATATTCTGCTATTCCATCTTGCATGCAATGATGTCAGAGACAAAAATAACTGTGTTTGTTGTTTGCAGTATCTTCTTTGTTGTTGTAATATCCTTACGGACAAGTCCGTTTCACCAATGAACGATTCCAGCTTGAAGATGAATGCACTAGCTGTAAGCCACTCTGGATAAGAGGCCTGCTAAATGACTCAAATGTAAATGACAAAAATGGCTCCCGTGCTGACTGCTGTGCTCCTGTTGCACCACCAGGGTGCGCTGTCATATCTTTGAGGTGATAGACCTAGGGAACAGCCTGCTCAGTCTGGAGGAATACAACTTCTTTGGGGAGAAGTGTGACAGGGATGCCTGGGCTGCAGTGTTGTAGTCCAGTCTCGAGGTCTCAGTGTCAAATACATTTTTACTCTGTCTTATCTCGATCTTGGACAACGAGGACTTGTAATTTCTCCCCGAGACCAACGGAGTAAAAAACAAATAATTATCCGCTCCAATTAAATAAGGGCACAAAACCGCTTCGCCAGGCCAAATATCCACACTCCTTTCATGACACATGGATATCGTATCGCCTATTAAAACCTGGACTTCCTAATTTACTTGACAACTAAAACTCATAATAATTTAGTCCATTCAATTTGAGCTAAATCATGTGGCTGTCCATGGTTCTGATTTCTCTGTGTTGGAAGTAGAAAAATGACATCCTTCTGTCTTTCATGTTGACAAATCAGTCTGTGACTCTGTCATACAGTACACGCTTTTATTTTTTGTTGTCCTAGGCTACCTGGCTAAAATGCTTGCTCGCTAGCCCAACTTCCTTTCATGGGCAATGATGAGCCAGCAAGTTAACATTCCCATACTACATCTAGCTACATATTGAACTTCCACCCTCTCAGGCCAGGGGCACAATGTATTAATTCATCGTTGGATCAGAATCACCGTTATAATAATTGGCCAGTACGGAGAATTACGTAAAACTACAAGCCGAAATCCCCATTTCAATCCATGGCTAATTTAGGTAAGGGCCTATTTTAACTAGCTACCGGAGGACAACACAACGAGATGCAACAATTCAAATGGTTTCAGTCAATGATGTATGCTCTCCATGCGATTAGAGAGGAGTGACGCCAGATCCAAACTGGGTTACATTGACACTTATTTATTGTCACAGTTGAGCTCACTCAGTTTAGCTCAATGCTGATTAGCTATTATTTTATACTTTTTATACAAGGGAGGCCAAATGCTCGCTGTCTGCCCTTGCATTCAATGCTACTGGCGACAACAATGTCATACTCTTTTGGACCAGAAAGCATCAGATAGGTGGCATGAGGAAACAGAGGGTTGGACCAGAAAGCATCAGATAGGTGGCATGAGGAAACAGAGGGTTGGACCAGAAAGCATCAGATAGGTGGCATGAGGAAACAGAGGGTTGGACCAGAAAGCATCAGATAGATAACATGAGGAAACAGAGGGGTGGACCAGAAAGCATCAGATAGGTGGCATGAGGAAACAGAGGGTTGGACCAGAAAGCATCAGATAGGTGGCATGAGGAAACAGAGGGGTGGACCAGAAAGCATCAGATAGGTGGCATGAGGAAACAGAGGGGTGGACCAGAAAGCATCAGATAGGTGGCATGAGGAAACAGAGGGGTGGACCAGAAAGCATCAGATAGGTGGCATGAGGAAACAGAGGGTTGGACCAGAAAGCATCAGATAGGTGGCATGAGGAAACAGAGGGTTGGACCAGAAAGCATCAGATAGGTGGCATGAGGAAACAGAGGGTTGGACCAGAAAGCATCAGATAGGTGGCATGAGGAAACAGAGGGGTGGACCAGAAAGCATCAGATAGGTGGCATGAGGAAACAGAGGGTTGGACCAGAAAGCATCAGATAGATAACATGAGGAAACAGAGGGTTGGACCAGAAAGCATCAGATAGGTGGCATGAGGAAACAGAGGGTTGGACCAGAAAGCATCAGATAGGTGGCATGAGGAAACAGAGGGTTGGACCAGAGAGCATCAGATAGGTGGCATGAGGAAACAGAGGGTTGGACCAGAAAGCATCAGATAGGTGACATGAGGAAACAGAGAGGTGGACCAGAAAGCATCAGATAGGTGACATGAGGAAACAGAGGGTTGGACCAGAAAGCATCAGATAGGTGACATGAGGAAACAGAGGGTTGGACCAGAAAGCATCAGATAGATAACATGAGGAAACAGAGGGTTGGACCAGAAAGCATCAGATAGATAACATGAGGAAACAGAGAGGTGGACCAGAAAGCATCAGATAGATAACATGAGGAAACAGAGGGTTGGACCAGAAAGCATCAGATAGATAACATGAGGAAACAGAGGGTGGACCAGAAAGCATCAGATAGATAACATGAGGAAACAGAGGGTTGGACCAGAAAGCATCAGATAGGTAACATGAGGAAACAGAGAGGTGGACCAGAAAGCATCAGATAGATAACATGAGGAAACAGAGGGGTGGACCAGAAAGCATCAGATAGATAACATGAGGAAACAGAGGGTTGGACCAGAAAGCATCAGATAGATAACATGAGGAAACAGAGGGTTGGACCAGAAAGCATCAGATAGGTGGCATGAGGAAACAGAGGGTTGGACCAGAAAGCATCAGATAGATAACATGAGGAAACAGAGGGTTGGACCAGAAAGCATCAGATAGATAACATGAGGAAACAGAGAGGTGGACCAGAAAGCATCAGATAGGTGGCATGAGGAAACAGAGGGTTGGACCAGAAAGCATCAGATAGATAACATGAGGAAACAGAGAGGTGGACCAGAAAGCATCAGATAGGTGGCATGAGGAAACAGAGGGTTGGACCAGAAAGCATCAGATAGATAACATGAGGAAACAGAGAGGTGGACCAGAAAGCATCAGATAGGTGACATGAGGAAACAGAGGGTTGGACCAGAAAGCATCAGATAGATAACATGAGGAAACAGAGGGTTGGACCAGAAAGCATCAGATAGGTGACATGAGGAAACAGAGGGTTGGACCAGAAAGCATCAGATAGATAACATGAGGAAACAGAGGGTTGGACCAGAAAGCATCAGATAGGTGGCATGAGGAAACAGAGGGTTGGACCAGAAAGCATCAGATAGGTGACATGAGGAAACAGAGGGGTGGACCAGAAAGCATCAGATAGGTGACATGAGGAAACAGAGGGGTGGACCAGAAAGCATCAGATAGGTGACATGAGGAACAGAGGGGTAGAACAGAGGGAAAGCATCAGATAGGACATGAGGAAACAGAGGGGTGGACCAGAAAGCATCAGATAGGTGACATGAGGAAACAGGGGTGGACCAGAAAGCATCAGATAGGTGACATGAGGAAACAGAGGGGTGGACCAGAAAGCATCAGATAGGTGACATGAGGAAACAGAGGGGTGGACCAGAAAGCATCAGATAGGTGGCATGAGGAAACAGAGGGTTGGACCAGAAAGCATCAGATAGGTGACATGAGGAAACAGAGGGGTAGACCAGAAAGCATCAGATAGGTGACATGAGGAAACAGAGGGGTGGACCAGAAAGCATCAGATAGGTGACATGAGGAAACAGAGGGTTGGACCAGAAAGCATCAGATAGGTGACATGAGGAAACAGAGGGGTGGACCAGAAAGCATCAGATAGGTGACATGAGGAAACAGAGGGTTGGACCAGAAAGCATCAGATAGGTGACATGAGGAAACAGAGGGGTGGACCAGAAAGCATCAGATAGATAACATGAGGAAACAGAGGGTTGGACCAGAAAGCATCAGATAGATAACATGAGGAAACAGAGGGTTGGACCAGAAAGCATCAGGTAGGTGGCATGAGGAAACAGAGGGTTGGACCAGAAAGCATCAGATAGGTGACATGAGGAAACAGAGGGTTGGACCAGAAAGCATCAGATAGGTGACATGAGGAAACAGAGGGTTGGACCAGAAAGCATCAGATAGGTGACATGAGGAAACAGAGGGTTGGACCAGAAAGCATCAGATAGGTGGCATGAGGAAACAGAGGGTTGGACCAGAAAGCATCAGATAGGTGACATGAGGAAACAGAGGGTTGGACCAGAAAGCATCAGATAGGTGACATGAGGAAACAGAGGGTTGGACCAGAAAGCATCAGATAGGTGACATGAGGAAACAGAGGGTTGGACCAGAAAGCATCAGATAGGTGACATGAGGAAACAGAGGGTTGGACCAGAAAGCATCAGATAGGTGACATGAGGAAACAGAGGGTTGGACCAGAAAGCATCAGATAGGTGACATGAGGAAACAGGGTTGGACCAGAAAGCATCAGATAGGTGACATGAGGAAACAGAGGGTTGGACCAGAAAGCATCAGATAGGTGACATGAGGAAACAGAGGGGTGGACCAGAAAGCATCAGATAGGTGACATGAGGAAACAGAGGGTTGGACCAGAAAGCATCAGATAGGTGACATGAGGAAACAGAGGGTTGGACCAGAAAGCATCAGATAGGTGACATGAGGAAACAGAGGGGTGGACCAGAAAGCATCAGATAGGTGACATGAGGAAACAGAGGGTTGGACCAGAAAGCATCAGATAGGTGACATGAGGAAACAGAGGGTTGGACCAGAAAGCATCAGATAGGTGACATGAGGAAACAGAGGGGTGGACCAGAAAGCATCAGATAGATAACATGAGGAAACAGAGGGGTGGACCAGAAAGCATCAGATAGGTGACATGAGGAAACAGAGGGGTGGACCAGAAAGCATCAGATAGATAACATGAGGAAACAGAGGGGTGGACCAGAAAGCATCAGATAGGTGACATGAGGAAACAGAGGGGTGGACCAGAAAGCATCAGATAGATAACATGAGGAAACAGAGGGGTGGACCAGAAAGCATCAGATAGGTGACATGAGGAAACAGAGGGTGGACCAGAAAGCATCAGATAGATAACATGAGGAAACAGAGGGTGGACCAGAAAGCATCAGATAGGTGGCATGAGGAAACAGAGGGTGGACCAGAAAGCATCAGATAGGTGACATGAGGAAACAGAGGGGTGCTCTTGCTCGGATGCGTTCTCCAGTGAGATACATTCAGCCTCTTGAGATCTGAAGGAAAATTATGAAACACACAGCGACGAAAGATAAATTATTGAATGTTTTTTTCTTGGGTACATTTTTGGGGGAAGCCTGGCTTCCCTTGGCATCCATGAATACACGCCACTGTTTACTTGTAACATTACTACTGTCCTTTACTTTCATTGAAAAATATCCTCAAACTTTTGTCACGCTCATCTTTGATTCGCTGTTAGGGAATTATTTTGTTGTTACAGTGATCCCAAAGACGGTACCGTATGAAGATAGGCAGAAACTGCTTCTCCAATAGAAACCCTCGATCACACTTGTAGGTGATGTCATGGCGACGTTGTCGAGATAAGCTCATGAGAAGAAACATGTCATCTTTGGGTTTAACAGTTTTCTCGAGCCAAATCCGCACGTGCTCAAATCAAAGACACTCCGATTACAAAGTCATATTTGACAAATGAAAACGTGTCAGTTTGTCACTTTTTCACCAGGTTAGAGGTAATAACATGTTCAACTATGTAAGACATTGCCTCCAATCCAGGTTGTGCCTTTAGATTGAGAAAATTAACAACTAAGGAATTATTTTTTGCTTCTCTCATTGACTTCTCAAAACCCGGCCTGGTCTGCTTGGTCTGTTTTGCAAGCGTTCCCAGAAGTCTCACAATGTTGCTCCACTGGGTTTAGAAACTCTGTGGTGATACTTTGTAGAGCGACTCTCTAGTTGCCCTCAGAATGTGTTTTTTTCACCATTCTAAATGTGTTATTATGGTGGGGATTGGACAATATTGCAATCCTGGTCTGAAATTGGATTTGCATTTTTTTCTGGTCTCGTGTTGACTCAGTCTCGGATCCCTCGCCCCCCTCCCGATCTCGGCCATGACTCGATCTCGTCCCCCCCTTTCTGGCCTTGGCCCTGACTCATACTTGATTTGCTCTGGTCTTGGTCTCAAACACTTCTGGGCAGTCTGCAAAGGTGAGATATACTGAAGGAATTTAATGTGATTTATCAAAAATGCCAATATGAGTCTGAATTTACTTAATTCGGAACACCTGGTTTATGAGATATGGTTAGATTGATTCTTCAAGTGGTTCATGATTCCTCCGTGTGACTCCCTTCCAGAGGACTTTGACACCAGGAAGAACCAGCTGTCGTCAGGGCTTCATGGAGCTCAACAAGATGGAGGCCAATGAGAGGGAGGGAGAACACACAGCCCTCAGGGTAACGCTGGAGGCCTTGGGATACAACTGCAACCACACACACACACTGCTCCTTTGTGTGTAGGAGCCACTGCTAGTAGCACACACTACACTCCAGGCAAAAGTACACACAGAGTAGTATCCCACAGCAGTACCATAGCACATGTTATATCAGACTAATACAAACTGAAATTGAATAATCACGAATTGCTAATTGCCTTGCATGTACAGTACACATTCACAAATCCTTCTCCTCCTACCTCTAGACATGTCCATTTCTGATAGTAGTGTACTTTGGAGCCGGTCAGTCTGGAGTCAAGCAACAGGATGCTGAACACGGCCCCGCAGAGGCCCATCACGGCCAGGTCATAGGTCAAAACTCTCAGGGATCAGGAGAACGTCCTGGTCTACACCTACAGAGGAGAACACAGGATCTCAACTGTCAATTCCAACTAGGCGAAGGACTAGAATCAACACTATTTCGAGGTTTATTCAACCAACAAGATGATCTTCCACTAGAGCAGGGTTTCCCAAACTCGGTCCTGGGGCCCTCCTTTGGTGCACATTTTGTTTTTTGCCCAAGTACTACACAGCTGATTCAAATAATAAAGGCTTGATGATGAGTTGGTTATTTGAATCAGCTAGGTAGTGCTAGGGCAAAAAACAAAACGTGCACCCAAGTGGGACACCAGGACCGAGTATGGGAAACTCTAGAGCCCTCAAACTTAACTCTGCACCTCAAAGCCAGTTTCATTGCTTTGTTTCATTGTTCCCCTCTAATCAAGGACCGATTTAGACCTGGGACACCAGGTGGGTGCTGTGCTGACATCCTGTTAGAAGATAACAGATTATTTTATTACAATGGTTAAATTGAATTTTCATTGTGTTCAATGGTGTTATTTGCCCCTAGTGGCGCTTTCTGGTACTTAGAAAGACAACGCAAACGGGAAGTTCAGAATTTGTTTTGCACGCAAAGAAGCAGCTACAAACAACGCTACGGTGCAGGTCTTTCAATGTAGTTATTTCTTGTCACGCTTCAGCCTTGGAAAAATATTTGTTTGTAAGTTCGATTCAAGCATTTAGCTAATGATGATAATCTTGTTATTGATAGAGTTTCTTACATATCAATGTTGGTTGCATTTACTCACAAATTGCAATGACTTTTGTGTATGTCGTTAGCTGTATTACTTTGCTCATGCGTCATGCAAACGAATTGTAAAATATACAATACTGTAGTTTTGTTACTGTTTCTAGTGTAATATGCTTTGTTATTCTACATAGATGGTTATACATTATTAGAGTAATGAAAGGAGCAATTACCATATGGTTAACAATTAGCTATATGGTTTGGCATCATGCCAGATGCATGGTACCTTAGCACGTGCTTTGTATTTATGCAACTTCAAATGTTTAATGTACAGCTACAGTATGTCGGTGTGAATTGAACACTAAAGTATATTCTTTTCTGTATTTTGCAGTTTCACAACATAAACGTTTTCAATATATTAATTCAAGAAAAGTCACGCCATGGGAGTTTTATTGAAGACTTAGTTGTTAGCTATCTGTCTAGTTTTGCATGGGAACGCAACTCAAGGGCAGAATAGGTGCAATTAATCATCAGGTAGAACAGAAAACCAGCAGGCTCCGGACCTTGTAGGGCAAGAGTTGAATACCCCTGCACTCTAATGAGTGGCATACCTTCTAAGTAATTTGATACACACTAGAATCTAGTGACTAGATGCTGTTGAGAAACAAACATGGATGTTTCTTCATGTATCTGATCCATGTTAAACCAACTCTGTTTTCACATATGTTGTGTGTACATGATAGACCTCCAAAGTAACACATTACTGCAAGTTTAGAACCAGTGAGTGTCTATCACATGATGCTGTCATTGATATGCAGCTATCGCCTCCATAACCATGGCAACAGGGTCCCCCTGTGAGAATGCCCTGGTCACATGATAGTGGGCATAATGGTACATTGTGGTGATTCAAGATCACAAGTGTTCTGCAGTTTCTTTCCTATACTTGTTCAACTGATCAAAATAGTGAAGTAGCTAACAGGGAATGTCCTGGGGCATTGTTTAGTAAAGGAATACAGCAAGGTTAGCAAGCTTGGCACCATGAAGCTCGTAAAGGAAATGTAGCAACCTAGCAGCATGGTGAAATTAACTGTTTTGAGTTGTCCACCCATATAGGTTACCACCAGTACAATGTCCCCAATAACTGGGCCATGGTGTTACGTACTGTACACACAAGTTACTATAACATAGTATTGTAACTGTATGTAGCATTTGATGTATTGCTTCTCTCCTTCCCACTGTTTTAGACCAACCAAAAGGTGACAGTGTACATGAACAGAGTAGGAACTGCAGCAAAGGTATGAGAGTGTTTGCTGTGGAGGTCCTTGGTGGACCAAGATGGTGAGATACTATACTCATACAACACACTGTCACATTGGAATGATGTTGAGCTTTCTCCTAGTCTTTCTTTGGTTCATCAAAATGTTTTTTTTTTAAACATTTAAAACAAAGTTGTGTTAAATAGTCAGATTTGACCTCAATTGAGCTAGTTTTGACCTGACTCGTTTCATGCTCTACTTCTCCCATTGTGAAGATCTGTTGATGAGACAGAATGAGAGTAAATCAACCAGACCTCCTCTCTCAAGAGGGAACAAAAGTAACGCATTGCTTCAAGAAGCATTCAAGTTTCTCCATGGGGCAAGTGTTGTTATTCACCTTGTATGATACAGTTGAAGTCAGAAGTTTCAGCTTTTATTTCTTTCATCACATTCCCAGTGGGTCAGAAGTTTACATACACTCAATTAGTATTTGGTAGTATTTCCCTAAAATTGTTTAACTTGGGTCAAACGTTTCAGGAAGCCTTCCACGAGCTTGCCATAATAAGTTTGGTGAATTTTGGCCCATTCCTCCTGACAGACCTGGTGTAACTGAGTCAGGTTTGTAGGCCTCCTTGCTCGCACACACTTTTTCAGTTCTGCCCACAAATGTCACAACTTTGGAAGTATGCTTGGGGTCATTGTCCATTTGGAATACCCATTTGTGACCAAGCTTTCTCTTCCTGACTGATGTCTTGAGATGTTGCTTCAATATATCCACGTAATTTTCCTTCCTCATTGTGCCATGTATTTTGTGAAGTGCACCAATCCCTCCTGCAGCAAAGCACCCCCATAACATGATGCTGCCACCCCTGTGCTTCACGGTTGGTATGGTGTTCTTTGGCTTGCAAGTCTCCCCCTTTTTCCTCCAAACATCATGATGGTCATTATGGCCCAACAGTTCTATTTTTGTTTCATCAGACCAGAGGACATTTCTCCAAAAAGTATGATCTTTGTCCCCATGTGCAGTTGCAAACCGTAGTCTGGCTTTTTTTAATGGCGGTTTTGGAGCAGTGGCTTCTTCCTTTTTGAGCGGCCTTTCAGGTTATGTTGATATAGGACTCGTTTTACTGTGGGTATAGATACTTTTGTACCTGTTTCCTCCAGCATCTTCACATGGTCCTTTGCTGTTGTTCTGGGATTGATTTGCACTTTTTGCACCAAAGTACGTTCATCTCTAGGAGACAGAACGCGTCTCCTTCCTGTGCGGTATGACGGCTGTGTGGTCCCATGGTGTTTATACTTGCGTACTATTGTTTGTACAGATGAACGTGGTACCTTCAGGCATTTGGAAATTGCTCCCAAGGATGAACCAGACTTGTGGAGGTCTACAATTTTTGATTTTCCCATGATTTCAAGCAATGAGGCACTGAGTTTGAAGGTAGGCCTTGAAATACATCCACAGGTACACCTCCAGTTGACTGAAATTATATCAATTAGCCTATCAGCAGCTTGTAAAAACCATAACCTCCTTTTCTGGAATTTTCCAAGCTGTTTAAAGATACAGTCAACTTAGTGTATGTAAACTTCTGACCCACTGGAATTGTGATACAGTGAATAATAAGTGAAATAATCTGTCTGTAAACAATTGTTGGAAGAATTACTTGTGTCATGCACAAAGTAGATGTCCTAACCGACTTGCCAAAACTATAGTTTGTTAACAAGAAATACACACCTTTGTGTATGCAATTTCCGACTTCAACTGTATATATGCTACATTGAGTTTAAAAATATATATACCCATGGTTGTTATTTTACTACTGCTGTTTATTAATTGTAATAATATTTTATTTTTTACGTAACACTTATTTATATTTTTTAAAGCATTGATGGTTAAGGGCTTGTAAGTATGCGTTTCACTGTTGTATTCGACGCATGTGACAAATACAATTGGATTTGATTTGATCAAGGAAAAGGGTGGTTGCTATGAAGAATCTCAAATACAATTTGATTTGATTTGATCAAGGAAAAGGGTGGTTGCTATGAAGAATCTCAAATACATTTTGATTTGATTTGATCAAGGAAAAGGGTGGTTGCTATGAAGAATCTCAAATACATTTTGATTTGATTTGATCAAGGAAAAGGGTGGTTGCTATGAAGAATCTCAAATACATTTTGATTTGTTTAACATAATTTGGTTACAACATGATTCCCTATGTGTTATTTAATAGTTTTGATGTCTTCACTATTATTTGACCATGTAGAAAATAGTAAAAATAAAGAAAACCCCTGGAATGAGTAGATGTGTCCAAAAGTTTGACTGGTAATGTAAATGTAGGGAAGCCTTAAGACAAATCATCCACCTGTTTATAGCGAAAAATGTTGATTGTTTTTTAGTAAAGTAGTAATATGTTAGGTTAGTATGTTGGGGGCAAGATGTCAATGGTTGATCACTTGTTTTTAGCTGTAATTTGGGCACTAGCTAGCCCAGTTAGCTAACTAGCAGCCTCACAAGCAGAAAGTCTGAGATGAAATCAATGCTAGCCAGCAAGTTAGCATATGCTACTGTCTACTAGTATGGCTATCTAGCCCCCAGTTATCTAACTAGCAACCTCACTAACAGAAAGTCTGAGGTGAAATCAATGCTAGCCAGCAAGTTAGCATATGCTAATGTCTACTAGTATGGCTAGCTAGCCCCCAGTTATCTAACTAGCAACCTCACTAACAGAAAGTCTGAGGTAAAATAAATGCTTGCCAGCTACTGTGGTTAGCATAAAATAATGTCGGCTTGCATAGCTAGCTAACCCACAGTTAGCAGGGTTAGGATTAAGGTTAGTGGTCAGAGTTAGAATAGGGGCCAGGGTTAGGATTAGAATAGGGGTTAGGGTCAGAATAGGGGTTAGGGTTAGATAAGGTGTCAGTTCTCCACCGTTCCTAAAATACTTCTCATTTGATAATTGTCTGATGAGAGTTTACAATAAATTATTTGAACGTGGTGGCTATGGCGAATATCCGCTTCGTTATGCCCTGAATGCTTTTGAAAATGGGCAGAGCATTAAGGCAGCTGCCCGTGCTTTTAATGTACCACCCAAAACCCTGAGGCTCCACAGAGACAATCAGTCTTCACTGGCACTTTCGAATGTGACCTGGTGAGTCATATCCAAAAAATGGAAAGTGCCCTTTTTGAATTTATATCATGGGATGTCTGAAAACTTGCTTTTGACTGAGAGGATGGGAATCCAAAACACATTCAATAAAGAAAGGCATAGACTGGTTTTACGGTTTTATGAAGCGGCACCCAGAATTATCCATCCGTATCCCAAAAGCAACCAGTCTGGCTCGAGCCGTTAGCTTCACCCCCACTATGACTTCTACCCCTGCCACAACTTCCGCCACCCCACATCATACCCAGCACCTGCAGGTCTCTCCGACCTTGCTACGAATGTTGGTAAGAAAAAACATCAGCACTAATTTGAGGAAATATACAGTGCATTCGGGAAGGTATTCAAACCCTTTGACTTTTTCCACATTTTGTTACATTACAGCTGATGGATTCTGGGCATTAACTCCTAAACTTGGGATAGAGTTAATTATCAGGTATCCTATTGAAATATTGAGTGCTTAGGTTTAGAGGGTCTACACCAGAAATTAATGGTTATCTGTAGGAGCTAGGTATATAGTGTGTGCAATTAAGCTTGGAATGTACTGAGTGTAGGGAAAGTGATCACATGGGACAGGCATTGATAAGAGGAGTGAGCACTTTGGGGTAGAGGTCAGGTCAGATGAAGTGAGGAAGAACAGATATCCCTAAGGTTCTATCTAGCAACAGAGATGCATTGACTGTTCAGATGTGTAGGAGGAGACTCAGGATGAAGGGTTAAATATCAGTGCTTGTGTGAAATGTCGTTGTCTAATGCTGCTGTATTGATACTCTGGGAATAATAAACTTGGTTTAAACTTTCATAGTGTCCGTCGAGTTTCTATTCTGAGAATTAAAACCTAACACAGCCTTATTCTAAAATGGATCAAATTAATTATTTTCCTCAACCTACAGACAATACCCCATAATGGCAAAGTGAAAACAGTCTAATTTATATTTTAAAAAAGTGAAATATCACATTTACATAATTATTCAGACCCTTTACTCAGTACTTTGTTGAAGCACCTTTGGCAGCTATTACAGCATCCAGTCTTGTTGGGTATGACGCTACAAGCTTGGCACACCTGCATTTAGGGAGTTTCTCCCATTCTTCTCTGCAGATCCTCTCAAGCGCTATCAAGTTGAATGGGGAACATTGCTGCACAGCTATTTTCAGGTCTCTCCAGAGATGTTCGATCGGGTTCAAGTCTGTGCTCTGGCTGGACCACTTAATTAAGCAAATTCAGAGACTTGTCCCGAAGCCACTTCTGTGTTGTCTCAACTGTGTGGTTAGGGTTGTTGTCCTGTTGGAAGGTGAACCTTCGCCCCAGTCTGAGGTCCTGAGTGCTCTGGAGCAGGTTTTCATCAAGGATCTCTCTGTACTTTGCTCCGTTCATCTTTGCCTCGATCCTGACTAGTCTCAGTCCCTGCCGCTGAAAAACTTCCCGACAGCATGATGCTGCCGCCACCATGCTTCACCGTCATAGGTCTGAGAGTCTTTATGTGCCTTTTGGCAAACTTCAAGCAGGCTGTCACAGAAGGAGTGGCTTCCATCTGGCCACTACCATAAAGGCCTGATTGGTGGAGTGCTGCAGGGATGGTTGTCCTGCTGGAAGGTTCTCCCATTTCCACAGAGGAACTCTGGAGCCCTGTCAGAGTGACCCTCAGGTTCTTGGTCACTTCCCTGACCAAGGCCCTTCTCCCCCGAATTCTCAGTTTGGCAGGGCGGCCTGCTCTAGGAAGAGTCTTGGTGGTTCCAAACATCTTCCATTTACGAATGATGGAGGCCACTTTGCTATTGGGGACCTTCAATGCTGAAGGAATTTTTTGGTACCCTTCCCCAGACCTGTGCCTCAACACAATCCTGTCTCGGCGCTCTACCCACAATACCTTTGCCCTCATGGCTTGGTTTTTGCTCCGACATGCACTGTCCACTGTGGGTCCTTTATATAGACAGGTGTGTGCCTTTCCAAATCATGTCCAATCAATTGAATTTACCACAGCTGGACTCCAATCAAGTTGTAGAAACATCTCAAGGATGATCAATAGAAACAGGATGCACCTGAGCTCAATTTCGGGTCTCATGTCAAAGGGGCTGAATACTTATATAAATAAGGTATTTTGTTTTTTTGTTTAAAAAAGTGCAAACATTTCTAAAAACTGTTTTTGTTTTGTCATTATATAGTATTGTGTGTAGATTGCTGAGGAAAACATTTGAATGCTGGCGGTGAAAGCACCGCCAGCATTCAAAAGTGACCAAAACATCAGCCAGGAAGCATAGGAACTGAGAAGTGGTCTGCGGTCACCACCTGCAGAACCACTCCTTTATTGGGGGTGTATTGCTAATTGCCTATAATTTCCACCTGTTGTCTATTCCATGTGCACAACAGCATGTGAAATATATTGTCAATCAGTGTTGCTTCCTAAGTGGACAGTTTTATTTCACAGAAGTGTGATTGACTTGGAGTTACATTGTTTTGTTTAAGTGTTCACTTAATTTTTTTGAACAGTGTATGTTCCTGAGCTAGTTAGCTTAAATAACTCTAACTAAATTGTAATTTTTAGCAAATCAAGCTAAGGTCTGTGCCATTAAAAAGTATTATTGGATGGCTGTCTATCCTATTTTATGTAGCTAGCTAGTTACCTGGCATTACCTAGAATATGGTTAACTTGATAAACAATTTAGCCACATGTGCTACATATCATCCTGGCAGCGCCACTTGCTGCTGCTGTTTACTTTACTATCCATGCAGGCAATGCAGCCCGCTGCATGCATCTTTGGGAAATCTAGCTATAAACGTACATTTTCCCAGGACGTAAGGACCATCCCACCCATGAATACTATGATCCAAAATGTTCATTTTGAACTTGAGAAAACAACTAGACTAAGTTAGCTTAGCTAGCAACCCGTTCACAGCTGCCAAAGAACAGCTGTTCTTTACAAATGCACCACAAGTTATTTGGGGTTCCAGGCTTCACGTCAGTATCTCCTAAAAAGGTCTATAGGGAATTATAAACCGGGTGATTCAAACCCTGAATGCTGATTGGTTCACGTCCGTATCTCCTAAAAAAGGTCTATAGGGAATTATAAACCCAGGAGATTCAAACCCTGAATGCTGATTGGTTCACGTCCGTATCTCCTAAAAAAGGTCTATAGGGAATTATAAACCGGGTGATTCAAACCCTGAATGCTGATTGGTTCACGTCCGTATCTCCTAAAAAAGGTCTATAGGGAATTATAAACCGGGTGATTCAAACCCTGAATGCTGATTGGGTATGACATTACTTTTTACTGTTCTAATTATGTTGGTAACCAGTTTGTAATATAAATAAGGCCCCTCTGAGGTTTGTGGTATATGGCTGTTTCCAGGCACTCCGCTTTGCATTATGCGTAAGAACAGCCCTTAGCCATGGTATATTGGCCATATACCACACCCCCTCGTGCCTTATTGCTTAATTATAAAACGGGTTCAGAGAAATCTGCAATAATAGTGACTGAAATTGGGTTCTAAACCTTTGACAATTCCCTGTTATCAACACTATCTGCAGTAGCCTTATCACTCACTGAAATACTACAGTATGTAACGAGTGCGCTGAGAGTCGGGAAGCAAGTTCAAGTTCAAGTGTTTTAATAAATAACACATACAATGAACACGAAACACAAACAACGCACCGACATGAAAACAGAGCCGATAACAGGGAAGATAAGATAATCAAGGAGGTGATGGAGTCCAGGTGAGTGTCATGAGGCGCAGGTGCGCGAGACAACTGTGACAGGTATGAGGGATATTCAGCAGCCTGATGACCTAGAGGCCGGAGAGGGAGTATACGTGTCAAAGTATTAATATGCCAACTCCAAGCCTTGACCAATGTAACGTCTGTTGTAAGAAGAGAGTCGGACCAAAATGCAGCGTGTAGGTTACTCATGACTTTAATGAAAGAATCGCGGTACATGAAATGACTGAAACTAAATACAAAAACAACAGAACGTGAAACGAATTACAGCCTATCTGGTGACTACAACACAGAGATAGGAACAAACACCCACAAAATACAAAGCGAAACTCAGGCTGCCTAAATACGGTTCCCAATCAGAGACAACGATAAGCACCTGACTCTAATTGAGAATCGCCTCAGGCAGCCAAGCCTATACCACACCCCTAATCAGCCGCGATCCCGAATAATACAAACCCCAATACGAAACACAACATATAAACCCATGTCACACCCTGGCCTACCCAAACATATAACAAAAACACAAAATACAATGACCAAGGCGTGACACCGAAAATATGGCAGACAATTTAATCTCACCTCAGATCCGTAACCAGTAGTAACCGCAAACTTCAATGAAGGTTATCTTAAAAGTAAAATACTATTCTAACATTCCCACACCCCAATAACGAGGTGGACTTGCTAGCCAGCTACAGGATTTGAGTTTGAGTATTTTCGAATAAAACAACTCCGCTTATGAGGATTCTGTATTATGCACTATAGCCCGTTACCTTCTGTGTTATGCACTATAGCCCGTTATCTTCTGTGTTACGCACTATAGCCCGTTACCTTCTGTGTTATGCACTATAGCCCGTTACCTTCTGTGTTATGCACTATAGCCCGTTACCTTTTGTGTTATGCACTATAGCCCGTTACCTTCTGTGTTATGCACTATAGCCCGTTACCTTCTGTGTTATGCACTATAGCCCGTTACCTTCTGTGTTATGCACTATAGCCCGTTACCTTCTGTGTTATGCACTATAGCCCGTTACCTTCTGTGTTATGCACTATAGCCCGTTACCTTCTGTGTTATGCACTATAGCCCGTTACCTTCTGTGTTATGCACTATATCCCGTTACCTTCTGTGTTATGCACTATAGCCCGTTACCTTCTGTGTTATGCACTATAGCCCGTTACCATATATGTGATTGAATATTATCTGCTGTTGGCTTGTGTGGATGTATGTATGTGCTATGCAACATAGCTAACTTGAAACATTGTTAGCAGTTTCAGGGCCATGGGCCTTTCTCATGATGGAAAAATACAGAATAACATGAAGACAGGACATGTGCAATGAGTTGGGGAGCCACATTCAGAATGTAGTGTTGCGAGAACAAAAGGTATTTTGTTAGATAACAGGAGCCTGGTGCGAGATAACGGTATTGAGCATGAGCGCATAGATATTCTTTACAGCAACAGTTACATCTATCAACTGAAGCGCTTAGGGGGCTGGGACCAGCTCTACGCCAACAATCAACGATAGGCTGGGTGAGTCTAAACCACGCCCAGTCTCTACTCTGACAGGCCGGCTCGGAAGCAGGAACTATTTCTGTCAGGGTATATTTATAATATCTTTGTCAGGAACGGTTCAGTTCTCTGTTTGCCCTGCGAGGTGGGACAGAGAGCCCGTATATACGAAAATTGCATTTACCACTTATTGGTTAGCTAATAAAAAAATCCATAGTATACAATTGGTGACTCAATGTCATACTTATCCTGATACCAGATTCGAATTGACGTGACTCTAACACGCTAGCGAAATCATTTGCTACCTTTACAGCTAGCTACGCAAGTTCTCTGGGGAATTTACCGCTATGCAGCTGATTAGCTAGCTATGATTACATCACGGTCAATAACTGGCGACTAGTTCGTTTTCAGACAAATACGTCTAACTCATAACTAGTTTATGCACTGAGCACCACATTTCGGAGGATAATGGACTGAAATCTAAGATTCTCTTCTAGCTACAGTGCCTTCAGAAAGTATTCACACCCCTTGACTTTTTCCACATTTTGTTGTGTTACAGCCTGAATTTAAAATGGATTAAAGTGAGATATTGTGTCACTGGCCTACACACAGTACCCCATAATGTCAAAGTGGAATTATGCTTTTAGAATTCATTGAAAATGTTATGGTAATTCTTCATAAACTCAGGTGTAAAATGTGCTTAACAAGTCACATAAGAGGTTGCAATAATAGTACTTCACATGATTTTTGAATGACTACTTCATCTCTGTACCTCACACATACAATTATCTGTAAGGTCCCTTAGTCGTTCAGGGAATTTCAAACACAGATTCAACCACAAAGACCAGGGAGGTCTCCAATGCTTCGCGAAGAAGGGCACCTATTGGTAGATGGGTGAAAAAGCAGACATTGGCTATCCCTTTGAACATGGTTAAGTTATTAATTACACTTTGAATGGTGTATTAATACACCCAGTCAGTCCCGAGTGGCGCAGCGGTCTAAAGCACGGCATCACTATAGTACCTGGTTAAGAGCGTCTGCTAAATGACTTAAATGTAAATGTAAATGTAATCCAGGCTGTATCACACCTGGCTGTGATTGGGAGTCCCATAGGGTGGCGCACAATTGGCCCAGCATCATCTGGGTTTGGCCGTAGTAGGTCGTCATTGTAAATGAGAATTTGTTCTTAACGGACTTGCCTAGTTATATATATTTTAAAAATACAGTTGCCAGAGAGGAAGGAAACCACTGAGGGATTTCACCATAGTTACAGAGTTAAATGGCTGTGTACTTTTAAAAAATGTGGCAAAGAAATGTATGTCCTGGATAAAAAAAAGTAGCATATCAGAAAGACTTTACTAGCTATTAACTTATTCTCGTGAATTGAACACATATTTAAATCAGATTACGGTAATTAGCATAACTAACTGACATTCAATAGCAACACATCAAAGAGACAGAAACATTTAGGATTTTGGGATAAATGTTGATCCATATGGGGGCCTCATCCTCATGTTGAGGAAAGACCAAAGATAAAGAACGGGCATGTCCAGCTATCAGCATCTCAACTGGACCAGATTGAGAGCGAAAAGGTTACTAGTTGGTCCTTGGCAGTGTTCGCCGATTGGGCTGTGCACGCAGGGGTGACTTAAATTGGGAGAAGATGAACAAACCCTGCACCGGTTATACGCTGAGGTGAGGACGTCTACAGATGACAAGTACTCCATCAGCTGCTACATGGGGCTGGGAGCCGGCCTAAACAGGCATCTTAACTCACCTGCAGTGGGACGAACACACCATCAGTATCATGGGCGGCAGGGTAGCCTAGTGGTTAGAGCGTTGGACTAGTAACCGAAAGGTCACAAGTTCAAATCCCCGAGCTGACAAGGTACAAATCTGTTGTTCTGCCCCTGAACAGGCAGTTAACCCACTGTTCCTAGGCTGTCATTGAAAATATGAATTTGTTCCTAACTGACTTGCCTGGTTATATAAAGGTAAAATATATAAAAAATAACAAACAAGAGATATTAATTGTCAAACAATGTTTTCACATCGGTGCTCTAAACTTACAGACGCAATCAGGACAGGCATTTCCCCAGCTGACATGCAGAAGCTGAAGGCATCACCTGTCCTGTCTCCGATGATAACAACAAGTCTGGTGTGCTAAGTGTGGCTAGAGATCCAGCTCACTATGGGTAGAGAGGGACTCTGAAACCCAACTACCTTTTTGGTCAGAGAGGGTGAGAACGGTTCGGGTGGCTGTGAAAGCCCTGTTCTTCAATGAGACAACATCCTAGCTCCAAAACTGAAGCAGACAAGAAGCAGCTGAGGTGTTGTATGTATGCCACACCTGGTGATCCTAATTGTCCTGTGGCATCATTTAAGAGCTACAGTACAGAGACAGACTACGACCCGGAGCCCCTGTATTCTACAAGAACCCAAAGCAGTGCTGTTGGTATGACTATTTGAACACAGTTCATGTGTTAATGCTTACATAATGTGCACTCCGGAGTTCCCGACAAGCCAATCAGACATGAGTATGCAACAATACCATGGTATAAAATGTGTTAACTAGTGTGCTCAGGCCTCATATTTGCTATAGTGCTATATCTCTAACAATATTGCATCATTACATATGTCTGTCAAAACTCAAAAAATAAATCTCTAATTTAAAACAATAGAATAACCAATAGACACTGTGATACACCAATTCACCACACTGCTCTAGAGCCTTATTCTGTTACCTGTTTCACACTACTGAGGTGCAGTGGTTTCGCATCTACCATAGTTGCTGGAACCATGTTTGAAAGGACAATGTGAAAAGAAAATAGCACAGAATGGTTCAGGTCGGCTTGTTTGAAAAGGGTATGAGGGTGGCTGTGAAAGCCCTGTGAGAGCAGCCTGGCAGTCAGACACACTCCTGTGCATTTCCTTCAAGCCTACATTTTTGACACTACTGAACAGAGCTGTACTGCTCTGACCTGGTTATGCATCGACCGTAGATGCTGTAATCATGCTGAAAAGGCACAGTATGGTTCAGGTTTGAACTATTGTGTCAAAAAATGGTATGAGTTAGAGCCCAGTGAGAGTCCTGCAGCTGCAGCCTGGCAGTCAGCTACATTCCTGTGCTCTCCACTAAGGCCTGCACTTTATTCGCCCTTGGCCTTTAGCGCTGAGAACAGTCTTGACCCCCTATTAATATCCTCCAGGCCATTATGTTGCCCTTTGACTTTTAATACTGTAACCGTAGCACCCGCTGGTAAATGTCACATGACATGTGAGCTGTATTTAGTCTGCGGAACCCCATTCCACTCTTCCTTTCGCACCACAAATGTGGTAACGCTTTACTTGTTGGAGTGTTGGAGCAGTGATAGCACCAGTGTTGGAGCAGTGATAGCACCAGTGTTGGAGCAGTGATAGCACCAGTGCTATGAACTACATATACTGTAATTAGTAATTGAACTACATGTTGCAGTTGAACTAAATTAAAATATTGGTATTGTTTTTTCAGTAGTTCATTTATTTTTTGCCATGTTGAGGTGTAGCTAACTAGTGGAACTACACCACTACTCTTTTTGCTAAAAGAAAAGACTTTGGGTGAAGTAGGCAAGAATTCCCTTTCTTTTTTTCACAATCAGACCTACCTAATTCTTACTTTTTGTTTAATATGCTAAATTACACATTCTGATAACATCTGACTTGCAGATCATTTCAGATCTAGATATGATAATTTATCACAAAGTAGTTGAGCTTGTGAACTACTTTTTCAAAGTAACTCGTTGAGTAAACTACTATTAAGGGAGTTAATACCAGTTTAATAGTGGACTGTGAAATAAAGAGTTTAGCAGCAACTCTTTGACATTTTGCTTTTCCTAATACCACGACGGAATGTCTAATTCCTTCTACATCCATGTCCGTTTAGCCATGTTTCAATGATTGATTCCATTTTGATGACCTCAGCGTTGGCCTCTTGCATGTTATTATTCTATTGATCAAATAAGAGCGTAGCCTCACGATGACAGGCAGACTCTGTTGATAAACTCTGCACTGCTTTGGGTTGGGGGCGGTATTCAAACAGAGAATGATGCAATAGACACACTAGACTGTGACCCTACCTGGTCTCTGTCACAATGGCAGCATACCCATGTGGCTCAGCTTTTTGGGCTTGAAGTTGTTGTAAACATTCCCTCAAGAATCTTAGTAGCTTTCTGGTTGTCTTTCTGAACCTGCTCTATGGTTGCTGTATGGTTCTTGTGCATGGTCTCTTGTTGGACTAACTGAAGCGCCTTGACTTCTTTACTCATTGCCTCATTTCCAGGTTAAAGGGATGGTTCACCACAAAATCAAAGTTTGTCAGATGTTTTCAAAGTGAGTAGATGTTTTTTGTGGGTACATGTTATGTGCAGTAGGTGAAATCTGTAGACCTGAATCTGAAATGGATGGGAATGTTTGAGTGTCTTATTCCATGTAACGAATTAGTGACACACAGAATAAATAATATATTCTGAGAAATATATTCTGAGAGAACACCGTCAGTTGTAAGGGTAAATAAATATAGTGCAAGGTGTAGCCAAACCTATGTTCTGTAGATTCAGCTGAAGGGTCCTACAAGGGAGACTGAGAGTATAACACCTGGCTCTTCATTCATTTACAGAGCTGGGTCCTGATGTTGACATGATGCCAGGGATGGGGCACAATTACAGTGCCTTCAGAAAGTATTCACACCCCTGGACATTTTCCACATTTCTTGTGTCACAGCCTGAATTTTAAGTTGATTAAATGTTGATTTCTTTTGTCACTGGCCTTCACACAATACCCCTTAATGTCAAAGTCAAATGGTGTTTTTTAAACAAATTAAGTCAATAAGTATTCAACCCCTTTGTTATGACGCCTGTATAATTTCATGAGGAAAAATGTCCTTAACAAGTCACATAAGTTGCATGGTGTCCAACCCTGATCTGTTTCACCTGTCTTGTGCTTGTCTTCACCCCCCACCAAGTGTCTCCTATTTTTTCCCCCATAATTCCGTGTATTTACACCTGTATTGTTTGTTTGTCTGTTGCCAGTTCGTTTTGTTTTGTCAGGTCTTACCAGCAATTTTTCTGTTTCTCAAGTTTTGTTTTCTAGTCTTCCCGGTTCTGACCACTATGCCTGTCCTGACCCTGAGCCTGCTGTTCTGTCTGTCCTGACCCTGAGCCTGCCTGCTGTTCTGTCTGTCCTGACCCTGAGGCTGCCTGCTGTTCTGTCCCTGATTGACTCGGCCTTGGATTACTGACCTCTGCCTGTCCTGACCCTGAGCCTGCCTGCCGTTCTGTCCCTGATTGACCCTGCCTTGGATTACGAACCTCTGCCTGCTCTCGACCTGACCTTTGCCTGCCCCTTTGTTATAATAAATATTCGGAGAATGATTCTATCTGCCTCCTGTGTCTGCATCTAGGTCATATGCCTGAGTCGTGATAGTACGAACTGGCCATGACTGACCGAGCAAACCAGCTCTGCAACACTGTCTCCTCACAAGGAGCCACCATTGGAAGACACGATGAGTTACTACATAACCTTATGGAAGGATTCCACACCTTGACAGAACACCATGCCAAGTCAGTGCATTGTTGGAACATTGCCGCGGACTATTAGGCAGCCAGCCTGTCCTCCGGATTTCATCCTCAATCTAACGACCAGTCGGACCTCAGCTCCCCGCTATCGTCTCGTGCAGAGGGTATGGCTCTCCACTCGGGGTCTGCCCCTCCGGGTGGAGTCCCGTAAACTTTCCGCCTGCTTTATCGGCCCTTTCCACATCTCCCACTGCTGTTTGTCTTCTGTCGTCCCACACCCTCCGTATACATCCCACTACTATTCCATGTGTCTAGGATTTAACCTCTGTCTCACAGCCCTTTGTCTCTTGTTTCCATCTGGGTCGTTTCCTGAGTCGTGATACATGGACTAACTATGTGTGCAATAATAGTGTGTTAATGTGATTTTTGAATGACTACCGCATCTCTGTAGCCCACCTGTGAAGTTATTACACTTTGAATGGTGTATCAATACATCCAGTCGCTACAAAGATACAGGCCTCCTTCCTAACTCAGGTTGCCAGAGAGGACTGGTGAGGCCAATGGTGACTTTAAAACAGTGAGTTTAATAGCTGTAATAGGAGAACTACGGATGGATTAACACTAGTTGAAGAATTTTTTAAAGAATAATGTGCAAATATTGTACAATCCAGGTGTGCAAAGCTCTTAGAAACTTACCCAGAAAGAGTCAGCTGTAATCGCTGCCAAAGGTGATTCTTACATGTATTGACTAAGGGGTGTGAATACGTATCTAAATGAGATATTTCTCTTATTTATTTTTCAATAAATCTGCAAAAAATAATCTAAAAACATGTTTTAATTTTGCGTTATGGGGTATTGTATGTTTTATTGTAGGTGTGATTTTTATTTTATTTCATCCATTTTGAATTATGCTGTAACACACATTCAAACTAATTCCATGGAGAGCCGAGTTTCTAAATTCATGAATTAAGGTCACTAAATTAGTAACGAACTCCCTTCACCTGGTTGCCTAGGTCTTAATTCCCTCTGTGGAATGAGTTTGTTGTAAAACAATCAAGTGTGGAATAAGTCAAGGGGTATGAATACTTTCTGAAGGCACTGTACACTGTGGCATCCAACATCTTGCATCCTTACAAAGCGAAATATGGTTTCCTTCATGCACTGACAGGCCTCAATTGAAATTGGAGTACTGTCGTTTTAAATGTAAAAGTGGGCGGGATCCGAACAAGGGGACTTGTGGCAGGCTGTGGGGTGCATTCGCCTGCATTGAATACGCGGATCACACGGGCTGTCAACTTTATTTGGGAAAATGACGAAAATCACAGTAGTCAAAACCAAGGCATATCCCGACCAGAAGCCCGGTACGAGTGGCCTGAGGAAAAGGGTGACAGTCTTTCAAACGAATGAGCACTACGCAGAGAACTTCATTCAAAGCATTATCTCTTGCATCGACCCAGCGGAGCGTCAGCCTGGACTGCTCGTAGTGGGAGGCGATGGAAGGTTTTTCATGAAAGAGGCCATTCAGTTGATCATCCAGATCGCCGCTGCTAATGGGGTCAGTAATACTTCTGTCGTAGTCCAGCGGGTAGTCCCTAAAACATGACTCTTAAGCCGAGGCCTCACCCTCAAACGTGCATAGCATCAGCAGATAGCTTAGCTCCCGGTGTTGACAGTGGCAGCTCCCGGTGTTGACAGTGGCAGCTCCCGGTGTTGACAGTGGCAGCTCCAATCGTTTATACATTGTAACGCTTCTGTGATTGTGTTGAAGTTTGCGGATACATTCATTTCAATTGCTGTCGTGTAGACTAAAATAACTAATAATTCGCTTAAGGTATATCAATTGGGACTCTATAGGCCTAGATGACAATTCTCTCTCATATCAAAATCACATGCATAGGATCATTTCAAAGAAAGTATTGAATCCTCGTGGACTTTAACGTGCCCCATGCATCGGAACGTGATAGGGGTCAGTGGTCTTAGACGGTCTCTGCTGCTAAATGACCCCGCTGATCTTTCGATGAAGTGCACGGAGATGGCATGTTTAAATGGTAGGATACTCTTGCCCTTTCCCCAGGTGACGCAAAAAAAAACACTACACCATCCGGTTCCCCTTATGTAGCATATCCAGTCAGTGAGCACACTGCCTTGCCATGAATGTTTAGTATACCGACATAGACAACGGTTCCCTGCACGTTTGTAATAATCGGGAAAAAAGTGCAACACCGAGGGATTATTTTATTAGGAGAGACTGTTTTTGGATGTCATTGCCGTTCGTTCTGTTCGTTCCCTCTGTGACTTTTTAGAGGAAGGCGTGGTGGTGTGCTGTCACGTAGCCCTGCGGTTTGCATTACAGCGAGCTGGGCATTTTGGGTACACAGGCACATCTTGGTTAACTAGACACACAATGACCTCCTGGCTACGCTAAACACGACTTCCAGACAGACCAATGTCATGATCACACCATATAGCGCCAGTATGATCTGTCCCATTATGATGACAAAATGAACATCACGTCAACTCTACTCTGAATGCGTCTTATTCACGGTGAATAATGTATCGCTGCGTTTATAATTTGCTACCCATGTCATCTCCACTTTTAATGTAGGCCTATTACGTAAGTTAAAGGGGATGTTACCCGGATGTCTTCACAAACCAACAATAGACTGATGAAAATAATAATTTGGGGAGGGTATATATTTGTCCTGTTACACACACACACACACACACACACACACACACACACACACACACACACACACACACACACACACACACACACACACACACACACACACACACACACACACACACACACACACACGTGTGTATGGGAAGTGTGTTTCTTGCATATCCCAACTCCCGCTGAGACACTCCCCAGGCCCAATTGGGGATAAGTGCCTTTTTTATTTTTCTTACCTTGTCAGCTCCAGGATTTGAACCAGTGACCTTTTTGTTACTGGCCAAACGCTCTAACCTCAAGGTTATATGCTGCCCAGTACTTTCCATACTATCCCGTGTTGCTCAGTTGCCTGTTTAGCTCCCACATAGCAGCCTGACCTCACCTCTGGCATGTTGAATCAGTATACTCCTCGTATTTTCATCCTCACAATGTGTGTAGACTGAATAGGTGAATGTAATAAAATAAAAAAATAGGATGTTAAGGAGTCTACAGTGAATTCACTAAATGTTGCTAGTCATACAAAAGCTGGCCTCAATCTATGGGGACAAAGATGTCCAGTTATGATGTTTTAATGGAAATATATTCAAAGGGGTTTCAAAATGTGTTTCAAAATGAGTAAAGAAATGGTAATTAGTATGTAATATTGGTACAATATCAGGATATAAGCATCAAGACAATATCACAGTGGTAAAATAATAAGCAACTATTAGAATAGTAAGGCATCTTGACAATATGACAGTGATGTTGCACCGTTGATTAACATAGGCAAAACCTAATTAAAAATCTCCACAAGGGGGCAGGGCAGAGCTATACAATGAACAGGCCAAAGGGCCACTTCAAAGGAGTAAAAGAATCTAGCGATTCTCAGACGCCATAGTAGCATACAGAACTAATGGAGAAATGGACTTAAACACATGAACAGAAAATGATACCATAAAGGCTATGAAATGAGTACCTCTTGTGTCTGCGGTTATAATGAAAAAAGACGGGCTACACATTCTCTATACATGTGCCAATTATTGGGCACGATGGCGCTACGTGCAAATCAATTAGCTAAGCAATGGAAAATAACTTACCACTGTGTGCTTGGGTAGAAACGACAGCATAATTACAACAAGGAAATGTTGATAAAAATTACAAGGTACTTACTGTTGCAGGTATGCACACATGTACAAAGTTATTATCAGTAATGAAACGACACAAGTCCACGGGGAAATGCTCTGCTCCACTCAACAGGTTCTGACCAGAGAATATGCAAATGTGGCACGTGCAGAACGGCAGGGAATATTCTACACAGTATAACATATAGTAAAACATGTCATCGGAGGAAGCTGATTAGCCCATTGTTCTCCCCGTCCCTCGCTTTCTCTCCTGTCTCCATGTAGATCGGCCACCTGGTCATCGGTCAGGATGGCATCATGTCCACCCCTGCTGTGTCCTGTGTGATCCGCAAGCTCAAAGCTGTGGGAGGAATCATCCTCACGGCCAGCCACAACCCCGGTGGCCCCAATGGAGACTTTGGCATCAAGTACAACATTGCCTCCGGAGGTGAGATGGGATGGGAGAGGAGAGGGATGGGAGAGGAGAGGGATGGGAGAGGGAGAGGGAGAGGAGAGGAGATAGAGGAGAGGGAGGGAGGGAGAGGGGAGGGATGAGGAGAGGAGGAGAGGAGAGGGAGGAGAGGAGAGGAGAGGGGAGGGATGGGAGAGGGGAGGGATGGGAGAGGGAGGAGGGAGAGGAAGGAGAGGGGAGGATGAGGACGAGAGAGGGAGAGGGATGGGAGAGGGATGAGGAGAGGAGAGGGATGGGAGGAGAGGAGAGGAGAGGAGAGGAGAGGAGAGGAGATAGGGAGAGGAGAGGGAGGGGAGGGATGGGAGAGGGGAGGGATGGGAGAGGGGAGGGATGGGAGAGGGGAGGAGAGGAGAGGAGAGGTAAGGAGAGGAGAGGTACGAGAGAGGAGAGGAGAGGTATGGGAGAGGAGAGGGAGAGGAGAGGGATGGGGAGGGATGGGAGAGGGATAGAAGAGGAGAGTGATGGGAGAGGAGGTGATGGGAGAGGAGAGGGATGGGAGAGGAGAGGGATGGGAGAGGAGAGGGATGGGAGAGGAGAGGGATGGGAGAGGAGAGGGATGGGAGAGGGAGAGGGAGAGGGGAGAGGAGAGGAGAGGAGGGAGAGGGAGAGGAGAGGGAGAGGAGAGGAGAGGAGAGGAGGGATGGGAGAGGGAGAGAGGGAGGGGGGGAGGGGAGGGATGGGAGAGGGGAGGGGAGGGATGGGAGAGGGGATGGGAGGAGAGGTAAGGAGAGGGAGGTGGGAGGTATGGGAGAGGAGAGGTATGGGAGAGGAGAGGAGAGGAGAGGAGAGGATTGGAGAGGAGAGGAGAGGAGAGGAGAGGGGAGGGGAGGGAGGAGAGGGGAGGGATGGGAGAGGGGAGGAGAGGGAGGGATGGGAGAGGGGAGGAGAGGGGAGGGGAGGGATGGGAGAGGGGAGGAGAGGAGAGGAGAGGTAAGGAGAGGAGAGGTATGAGAGAGGAGAGGAGAGGTATGGGAGAGGAGAGGGATGGGAGAGGGATAGAAGAGGAGAGTGATGGGAGAGGAGAGTGATGGGAGAGGAGAGTGATGGGAGAGGAGAGTGATGGGAGAGGGAGAGGGATGGGAGAGGGATGGGAGAGGGAGAGGGATGGGAGAGGGATAGGAGAGGAGAGGGATGGGAGAGGTGGGAAGGGAGGAGAGAGACTGGAAAAAGACACACAGGAGGGAGAAAAGGAAAAACCCATAGAGGAGAGAGACCGGTGAGAGATAGGAACAGGGGATGAGACTGTGCTTGAGGTTAACGTTTAAACTTCACTGACCTTTGATGAAGATTTACATGTACAATTTAGCCATTTAGCAGATGCTCTTATCCAGAGCGACTTACAGTTAATGCAATCCTCTTAAGATGGCTGGGTGGGACAACCACATATCACAGTAAGTCATTTGGTTTTCCTTCATAGTAGCTGTTCGGCAAAGTCAGAGCTAGTAAGGTGTAGCACGTTTCAGGATAGGGTGCGCAGAGCAATGCTGATGTACTTCAATCGATACTTTTAAGACAAAGTTTAGTATACATAGTGGTGGGGTATGGCTGTTTCACTGTATTGCATAGCATTCCTCAAAACCTCTTCCTTATCCTCCTCACCTTACTGTGGGTCTCTGCCACCCAGGTCCTGCTCCAGAGGGAATCACAGACAAAATCTTCCAGATCAGCAAGAGCCTAACAGAGTACCACATATGCCCTGACCTCAAAGTGGACATCTCCAAGATCGGCAAGCAGACTTTCAATGTGGACACGTTCAAGCCCATGACAGGTATTGTAGGATTGGACGGGATTAGCTGGGTGTCAGATCTCAACTGACTGGGATGGGTTAGCTTGGAGACCAAATCTGTGAGAAGCTCACTGGTACAAATCCTTGGGCACTGAAGTTCAGGTGGTATTGCAATCAGTAAAGCACTGTGATCTAAAGTATGTGCATATGCAATATAGTTTTATAATTTGTCTGTTTTTTATCCTGAGTCTAAAATGCTACATGAAATCTTATCAATCCTAACTCTGCTGTTTATCCTCTACAGTGGAGATTGTGGACTCTGTGGAGGCCTACGCTGAGATGCTGAGGGGAATCTTCGACTTCCATGCCTTGAAGGGGCTGGTGTCTGGAGCCAATCACATTAAAGTCCGTCTGGACGCCATGCATGGCGGTATGGATCACATACTGTAGCCTACCTCTCTGGTGATGACTGCTGTATGACACCATATATATATATACAGTTGATGTCAGAAGTTTACATACACCTCAGCCAAATACATTTAAACTCAGTTATTCACAATTCCTGACATTTAATCCAAGTAAAAATTCCCTGTCTTAGGTCAGTTAGGATCACCACTTTATTTTAAGAATGTGAAATGTCAGAATAATAGTAGATAACTATTTATTTCAGTTTATTTCTTAAATCACATTCCCAGTGGGTTAGAAGTTTACATACTCTGAATTAGTATTTGGTAGCATTGCCTTTGAAATTGCTTAACTTGGGTCAAACGTTTTGTGTAGCCTTCCACAAGCTTCCCACAATAAGTTGGGTGAATTTTGTCCCATTCCTCGACAGAGCTGGTGTAATGGAGTCAGGTTTGTAGGCCTCCTTGCTCGCACATGCTTTTTCAGTTCTGCCCACAACTTTTCTATAGGATTGAGGTCAGGGCTTTGTGATGGCCCCTCCAATACCTTGACTTTGTTGTCCTTAAGCCATTTTGCCACAACTTTAACTTCCTGACTGATGTCTTGAGATGTTGCTTCAATATATCAACTTAATTTTCCTGCCTCATGAACCCATCTATTTTGTGAAGTGCACCAGTCCCTCCTGCAGCAAAGCACCCCCACAACATGATGGTGCCACCCTTGTGCTTCACGTTTGGGATGATGTTCTTTGGCTTGCAAGCCTCCCCATTTTTCCTCCAAACATAACGATGGTCATTATGGCCAAAAAGTTATTTTTGTTTCACCAGACCAGAGGACTTTTCTCCAAAAAGTACAATCTTTGTCCCCATGTGCAGTTGCAAACTGTAGTCTGGCTTTTTTTATGGTGGTTTTGGAGCAGTGGCTTCTTCTGTGCTGTGGCCTTTCATGTTATGTCGATATAGGACTTGTTTTACTGTGGATATAGGTACTTTTGTACCTGTTTCCTCCAGCATCTTCACAAGGTCCTTTGCTGTTGTTCTGGGATTTATTTGCACTTTTTTTGCACCAAAGTACGTTCATCTCTAAGAGACAGAACACGTCTCCTTCCTGAGCGGTATGACGGCTGCGTGGTCCCATGGTGTTTATACTTGCGTACTATTGTTTGTACAGATGAACGTAGTACCTTCAGGCATTTGGAAATTGCTCCCAAGGATGAACCAGACTTGTGGAGGTCTACAATATTTTTCTGAGGTCTTGGCTGATTTCTCTAGATTTTTGCTTGACATCAAAGAAAAATCAGAGGCACTGAGTTTGAAGGTCGACCTTGAAATACATCCACAGGTACACCTCCAATTGACTCACATGATGTCAATAAGCCTATCAGAAGCTTGTCAAGCCATGACATAAGCTGTTTAAAGGCACAGTCAACCTATTGTATGTAAAATTCTGACCCACTGGAATTGTGGTACAGTGAATTATAAGTGAAATAATCTGTCTGTAAACAATTGTTGGAAAATGTACTTGTCATGCACAAAGTAGATGTCCTAACAGACTTGCCAAAACTATAGTTTGTTAACAAGAAATTTGTAGAGTGGTTGAAAAATGAGTTTTAATGACTCCAACCTAAGTCTATGTAAACTTCCGACTTCAACTGTATGTATGTGTGTGTGTATGCATATTTATTTTTTAAAATTGTCTAAGCAAGGTAGATGATCTAGATTCCTGCTCTCAGTTCTGTTTGTATGCCCAGGACAAACACCGTTTTGTGTCTTTAGGACTGTGACATGTTGTCCAAATGAGTCTAATCTCTTAAATGCTGTTTTTTTGTTCAGTTAGATTCCCAGCACACACACACTGCACATCTACACCCCTATACGTAATAACCTTTACCCTCTCGTCCCCCTCCAGTGGTTGGACCCTATGTGAAGAAGATCGTTTGTGAGGAGTTGGGCGCAGCCGCCGATGGTGCTTTCAACTGTGTCCCCAAGGAGGACTTTGGTGGTCACCACCCTGACCCCAATCTGACCTACGCTTCTGACCTGGTCAACGCCATGAAGGGAGGAGAGTACGACCTCGGCGCCGCCTTCGACGGGGACGGTGTAAGTAGACGGTCGGGGGGGGGGGGGGGGGGGCTGTAGGAAGCCTGGAATTGAAGCTATTCCTTGCATGACTGGTGTCCCCTAGTGTCAGTAGAACCAGTCCTTGAGTCGGCCCACAATCCATCCAAACCTCTGCTTTACCTCGTCTCTGCTGCAGTCTGTTCAGATGCTGATCCTCTCCTTCCTTTTCCTTCCCTACCCTCTCCTGTCCTTCCCTACCCTCTCCTTTCTGCTCCACAGGATCGTAACATGGTCCTGGGAAAGCATGGCTTCTTCGTCAACCCATCGGACTCTGTGGCCGTCATCGCAGCCAACATCACCTGCATCCCCTACTTCCAGAAGACTGGGGTCAAAGGTCTGGCCCGCAGCATGCCCACAAGCGGAGCTCTGGACAAGTGAGCCTAACGTCCACCCACACACACAGTCCGTTCATAGCTTCTTCTTGGTTGTGCATTAAATATTTATTTATTCCTGTGTCAAATGTTATTGGTCACATACACATGGTTAGCAGATGTTAATGCGGGTGTAGCGAAATGCTTGTACTTCTAGTTCCGACGGTGCGGGGATATCTAACAAGTTATCTAAACATTTCCCAACAACTACCTAATACACACAAATCTAAAGGGGTGAATGAGAATATGTACATGTAAGTATATGGATGAGCGATGGCCGAGCGGCATAGACAAGGTGCAATATATGGTATAAATTACAGTATATACATGTGATATGAGTAATGTAAGATATGTAAACATTATTAAAGTGGCATTATTTAGAGTGGCATTGTATAAAGTGACTAGTGATGAATTTATTAAAGTGGCCAGCGACTGGGTCTCAATGTAGGCAGCAGCCTCTCTGAGTTTGATTGCTGTTTAGCAGGTTGATAGCCTTGAGATAGAAGCTGTTTTTCAGCCTCTCGGTCCCAGCTTTGATGCACCTGTACTGACCTCACCTTCTGGATGGAAGCGGGGTGAACAGGCAATGGCTCGGGTGGTTGTTGTCCTTGATGATATTTTTGGCCTTCCTGTAGCATCAGTAGCTGTAGGTGTCATGGATGTAGTTTGTCCCTGGGACAGTGCACATTAATCAGCATTTAAACATTTAAAATAAATATGTATATTTAACTACGCTCGTCAGTTAAGAACAAATTCTTATTTACAATGGCGACCTACCGGGGAACAGTGGGTTAACTGGTCTGGGAACAGTGGGTTAACTGGTCTGGGAACAGTGGGTTAACTGCCTTATTCAGGGGCAGATGGACAGATTTTTACCTTGTCAGCTCAGGATTCGATCCAGCAACCTTTCGGTTACCGGCCCAATGCTCTAACCACAAGGCTACCTGCCACTCCTCATCAGTGTTTAAGGGCAGGAGTTAGGATGTGAAAATGACCTCTTTTGCTCTCTCTCTGTCCCTCAGTGTGGCTAAAGCCCTGAAGATGAATCTGTATGAGACTCCTACTGGCTGGAAGTTCTTCGGCAACCTAATGGACGCTGGCAAGCTGTCTCTGTGCGGAGAGGAGAGCTTCGGCACTGGTGAGTGATAAGTAATATAACAGTCTGTTTACTATGGCCCGTCAGCGCAAACATTTAGATAAATCAGATTGGTGGTATTACTTGGTTCCAGTCAGTTGGGCGACGCATTCTGGTGAGCGGTGCTACCACATGTCTTAACCACCACCCTCCTTCCCCCTCCTCTCTTCGTTGTTTACCCCCCCCCCAGGCTCTGATCACATCCGTGAGAAGGACGGCTTGTGGGCAGTGCTGGCCTGGATGTCCATCCTCGCCCACAGGAAGCAGAGTGTGGAGGAGATCATGAAAGACCACTGGAGCAAATTTGGCAGGAACTTCTTCACCAGGTAAGTCTGGGACTCTGCTACTCTGTTACCCTCCGGTGGTGAACTAGAGAACTACAGTATCTGGATTCGGGCCACATTCTGTAGGCTGTTGTTTCTCATAGTTCTATAAGTACTTCAATACTCTATTTGTTAGTCTCGATGATAGCCTCCATAAATGTACCCATTCGTTAAGGTGGTCCATTTGACCATTTCAACGCCACTCCTCTCGTGGAGTATGCACACATTGACCGTTGAGAGCTCTTATTTAGCCTTCCTATTAAGACCATTCCCCAACCCATCCAAACCACACCAGGTATGACTATGAAGAGGTGGACTCGGACAAAGCCAACACCATGATCAAGGAGCTGGAGGCTACGATGTTTGACAAGTCCTTCGTGGGCCAGAAGTTCTCGTCAGGAGATAAAAGTTACGAGGTGGCAGTCTCTGACAACTTTGCCTACACCGACCCCGTGGACGGCAGCGTCTCCAAGAACCAGGTATGCGACAGGACCCGGGGGGGGCGCACGCGCGTCTCGGCAGAGCCATTGCAACGTGGGTGATCTATTTAGTCAGTATAGCTTGATGATAATGAGTGTTGGTGTTTTATAACAATTCTGTTAATCGAAAGATGACCATCACATTTGATGATGATTGATCCTGCCTATGTAGGGACTTGAAGTACCACCAGAGTATCACCATATTGTACCTTGAAAAATGCCGTTGGTGTCGTTCGCTTTTACTCCATATTTCCAGTAAATTGACTTCCATAAGTCATATCACCAGAGTCATCATATAGTCAGGTTTAACTCTCTCTCTTTCTCTCAGGGTCTGAGGATCGTCTTCTCCGACGGCTCCAGGATCATCTTCCGTCTCAGTGGGACAGGCAGCGCCGGGGCAACCGTCAGGCTCTACATAGACAGCTATGAGAAGGACCCCGCCAAGATCTACGGCGACGCACAGGTGAGACCTGAGGGCCGAGGAGCAGCTGGGGTCTTCTGATTTTGGATGATGGAATGTGACAGGGCACGGTGGGGGAGCCCTTACACTTGTCATGGCGGCTCTATGGGAGATGAAGTATTTACACACACACACACACATCTAAGGTTAGTTACGTTGTCAGAGGGAATAGCCCTCAAAAGGCTTCCCCTCAGCCCGGAGGGGGAGGCCTGGAATCTAGACCTAGCAGACAGCTGGTTTAGAATTGTATTTAACCAGATTAGTAGTGTTGCGATGTAAATAAATATTTCTCATGAGTAAACTGGACCAAGACAGCAGCAGGAACACACCAGTTTCAGACAAACAGGCAGACAGACCAAAGATGCATCAAACCAGATGAAGTTGCATCATGATAGGAACAAGCAGGATGTCAGTAAAGAACATGTGCACAACACGAGTCCGGAAAGAAACGAGTGCGATATGTCACGTTACAGAGTCAAAAACAGTTAAAGGAAAAGAAGGCATCGCCAGGCAGTTACTTCGGGGGACAACTAGGAACAAATGCATGTCTCAACAACTTGTTAATCTGCTTTGTCCTTTTAACTCTAAGGTTGTCTGTCTTCCTCAGGTCATGCTGAAACCTCTGGTGGAGATTGCACTGAAGATCTCCGGGCTCCACAAGAAGACCGGCCGCACGGGCCCCACTGTGATCACATAGACTGACATGCTCTGCCACACCCTTCAAGGTACCTCAGTCCTGTCAACCGTTCAACTTGTGCCTACCCTCTGACTTCCAGAAGAACAATCTCACCTCTACCCTAGTGTCCAAACAAAGCCTTCAAAGCCAACACTTTCATTCACAATGAATAAAAAGTCATTACAAAAAACAATTGTTGCACTCATGTGTATTTATTTTGGAGATATCAATATATTTTTCATCACAAACTGGGTGGTTTGAGCCCTGAATGCTGATTGGCTGACAGCCGTGGTATATCACCGTATACCTTGAGTTTGACGACATGCATTTTTGCTGCTCTAATTACGTTGATAACCAGTTTATAATAGCAATAAGGCACCGTGGTATATTGGCCATATACCACACCCCCCTCGTGCATTATGGCTTAAATATACAGTGCATTTAGAACGCATTGACTTTTTACACATTTTGTTGTTAAAAATGAATTCAAATGTTTTTCTTTGTCACTGGTCTACACACAATAGCTTAATGTCTTTTTTAAAATGATTTTTCATAAATTCTTTACTAATGTTAATTTTTCTTACACTTTGACCTTAGAATTGTGTGGATTGTTGACAAAAAACTGTGTTTAAATAAATTTAAATCCCACTCTAACACAACAAATTGTGGAAAAAGTCAAGGGGCGTGAATACTTTCTGAATGTTGAAAAATCTATTTAATGGTTATTTGCAGTTCTTATTGAACATGAAAAGGCAGTGTGAGCAGTACGTTTTGTTGTCTGTAGCGGCACACACAAACACACACCCTACTACCACCACGCTCGGGATTCGGTGAGAGATATCGATCACTCCCAGAAAGCCTGATTTTCGCCAATCATCTGGGAGATCAGTGCTGGGATGTCGTGGTGAGATCACAGCCAACCAGCCTTGGGACCTGCATAGTCAACAAGACTCCCCCTCTCTATTTTCTCTCTTTTCTCACTGTCATGGTCCAAATTATATTGATTCAATTGTTGTAAAGAATGAGAGAGATCTGTCCGTGATAAAGAGCTGCTCTACTCTGCTTCTTCTTCTTTTTTTTGACACCACACTCCACAAAGCAAGTCCTGCAGCCTCTATTTTGATCCGATCTTGATTATTGTCCAGCCATATGGTTAAGTGCTGCAAAGAATGCCCTAGTTAAGCTGCAGCTGGCCCAGGACAGAGCGGCTAATATCAATGCTATGCATGCCAGACTCTTGGCTAAAAGTTGAGGAAAGACTGACTGCATTGCTTCTTGTTTTTATATTAATGTGTTGGAAATGCTGTATTGTTTGCATAATCAACTTACACACAGAACTGGCACACACACTTACACCACCAGACATGCCACCAGGGGTCTTTTCACAGTCCCCAGGTCCAGAACAAATTCAATGAAATGTACATGTTATTCAGAGCCATACCTGCATGGAACTCCCTTCCATCTCATACAGCGCAAGTGAACAGCAAACCTGGTTTCAAAATACAGATAAAGCAGCACCTCACGGCACAACGTCTCTCCCATGTGACCTTTTTGTGTGTGTACTGACATGTATGTGTAATTGATAGATGAACAAACACACTACATGTTAATGTTTGTAAAATCTTTTGTCTGTATTTTTCATTATGTGTTGGACCCCAGTAAGACTAGCTGTCGCTAATGAGGATCCTAATAAAATAAAAACCTCTCCTCTCACTCTTTTTTTATATATATATATATATATATATATATATATATATATATATATATATATATTCATGCCCTCTTCCCACCACAAATACCAGGCCAGGGTTGTCTGTCTATTAGAACTGATGAGAATTAGCTCTGGTAGACCCAGACCATAATCCCCCTCAGCAGACAGTCTGAGAGAGAGAGCTCTGAGGTAGACAGAACTAGCCACTAGCCAGCCCTAAACGGGGCCTGGGGAGATGAGTGGGTGGGGTGATAATGTTAATGATGACGGCCTCTAAGAGGAGACAATGTTCTGGATATTAACATTGTGAGTTATTCTCTATCAACAAACAAGCCAAGAAGTTTAGGATGGATCAGGACTGGTTCTATCCAGAGTCAATATAGGAGAAATGGGAGAGTTTCCAAAAGGTAATGTCTCCAAAGACATTCCTGGGTTATGTCCCAAATGGCATCCCATTCCTTATGAAGTGTACTACTTTTGACCAGAGCCCTATGGGCCCATAGGGTGCCATTTGGGACACAAACCTTGTCCTGAAGCCAGCCTGGAGGGTTATTAGACCCAATGAATCTACTCTTCCTGTTCTCTGCCGGGAAATGCACTCACCATTATCTTGAGTAATATGTGTGTGCGTGTGAGAGACCCTAAGATGATCTTCTAGCCAAATGGCAGAGAGTATAACAGACTTCTAGAGTCCAGGGGATAAAGCTAAACAAAAATCCCATGACTGAAACTTACGTTGATCTCAGGTCGATTGACTGGGGCCAAGTTAACCTCCTCTTTCATGTAGGAAAGTCATGACCATCAATGCTTTTAGGGAATGATAATCATTTTATACAGAATTGTTCAAAGCTCAATTTTTTAACAGACAACCTACCCTCCAGAAATGGGCCCAATAACATATCGGTAAAAATGGTTGACATTATTTTCACATATTGGACCATGCATGGTCTATATTATCAGATGTGTTATCAGCAATATACAGTGCCTTGCAAAAGTATTCATCCCCCTTGGTGTTTTTCCTATATTGTTGCATTACTGTTATTTAAATTGATGTTTTATTTGGATTTCATGTAATGGACAAACACAAAATAGTCCAAATTGGTGAAGTGAAATTAAACAAATTACTTGTTTAAAAAATGTCTTACAAATTAAAAACGGAAAATTGGTGCGTGCATATGTATTCACCGCCTTTGCTAAGAAGCCCCTAAATAAGATCTGCCGCAATAGATTACCTTCAGAAGTCACATAATTAGTTAGATTGCACACAGGTGGACTTTAAGTGTCACAGTGAAGCATGGTGGTGGCGCATCATGTGGGGATGTTTTTCATCGGCAGGGACTGGGAAACTGGTCTGAATTGCAGGAATGATGGATGGTGCTAAATACAGGGACATTCTTGAGGGAAACCTGTTTCAATTTGTATTATTTTATTATAAATATATAATAATATATATATATAATATATATATATATAATATATAAATAATACTTTTTCACTCAAATTTAGATGTGTGTAGTTTCTATAACAAAGTACTGTATGTCATTGCCCCTTTAAGAGCTCTGTTGCTTGAAACTCCGGTTGTAAAACAATACTGCTGATGTACAACCACATTTCGAAGTTGCACATAGTGTTTTCTACTATTCTAAGTCGCAACTGTAAGTTGAGACCCTGACTGAGTTCCCAAGAAAGGGCAATACTACTAATTGACCATCCCTGACTTATCCAGCTATGGAAAAACTGTCTAAGTGGATATACTGTAAACTGATTGAAAGTTATATCTACAGTGGGGCAAAAAAGTATTTAGTCAGCCACCAATTGTGCAAGTTCTCCCACTTAAAAAGATGAGAGAGGCCTGTAATTTTCATCACTTCAACGATGACAGACAAAATGAGAAAAGAAATACAGAAAATCACATTGTAGGATTTTTAATTCATTTATTTGCAAATTATGGTGGAAAATAAGTATTTGGTCAATAACAAAGGTTTATCTCAATACTTTGTTATATACCCTTCGTTGGCAATGACAGAGGTCAAACGTTTTCTGTAAGTCTTCACAAGGTTTTCACTCACTGTTGCTGTTATTTTGATCATTTTGACCCCACGGGGTGAGATCTTGCGTGGAGCCCCAGATCGAGGGAGATTATCAGTGGTCTTGTATGTCTTCCATTTCCTAATAATTGCTCCCACAGTTGATTTCTTCAAACCAAGCTGCTTACCTATTGCAGATTCAGTCTTCCCAGCCTGGTGCAGGTCTACAATTTTGTTTCTGGTGTCCTTTGACAGCTCTTTGGTCTTGGCCATAGTGGAGTTTAGAGTGTGACTGTTTGAGGTTGTGGACAGGTGTCTTTTATACTGATAACAAGTTCAAACAGGTGCCATTAATACAGGTAACGAGTGGAGGACAGAGAAGCCTCTTAAAGAAGAAGATACAGGTCTGTGAGAGCCAGAAATCTTGCTTGTTTGTAGGTGACCAAATACTTATTTTCCACCATAATTTGCAAATAAATTCATTAATAATCCTACAATGTGATTTTCTGGATTGTTCCCCCTCATTTTGTCTGTCATAGTTGAAGTGTACCTATGATGAAAATTACAGGCCTCTCTCATCTTTTTAAGTGGGAGAACTTGCACAATTGGTGGCTGACTAAATACTTTTTTGCCCCACTGTATATCACCAATGTTTTAAACACACTGGCTTGTTAGGGAAGTACCTGTTAATGTCATCAGACAGCCATTTAAATGTTTCAACAGTTTCACAGTAGAAATGAGCTTGAATCAAATCAAATCAAATTTATTTATATAGCCCTTCGTACATCAGCTTATATCTCAAAGTGCTGTACAGAAACCCAGCCTAAAACCCCAAACAGCAAACAATGCAGGTGTAAAAGCACGGTGGCTAGGAAAAACTCCCTAGAAAGGCCAAAACCTAGGAAGAAACCTAGAGAGGAACCGGGCTATGTGGGGTGGCCAGTCCTCTTCTGGCTGTGCCGGGTAGAGATTATAACAGAACATGACCAAGATGTTCAAATGTTCATAAATGACCAGCAAGGTCAAATAATAATAAGGCAGAACAGTTGAAACTGGAGCAGCAGCACAGTCAGGTGGACTGGGGACAGCAAGGAGCCATCATGTCAGGTAGTCCTGGGGCACGGTCCTAGGGCTCAGGTCCTCCGAGAGAGAGAAAGAAAGAGAGAATTAGAGAGAGCATATGTGGGGTGGCCAGTCCTCTTCTGGCTGTGCCGGGTGGAGATTATAACAGAACGTGGCCAAGATGTTCAAATGTTCATAAATGACCAGCATGGTTGAATAATAGTAAGGCAGAACAGTTGAAACTGGAGCAGGAGCATGGCCAGGTGGACTGGGGACAGCAAGGAGTCCTCATGTCAGGTAGTCCTGGGACATGGTCCTAGGGCCGAGGCCAGTTGAAACTGGAGCAGCAGCATGGCCAGGTGGACTGGGGACAGCAAGGAGTCATCATGTCAGGTAGTCCTGGGGCATGGTCCTAGGGCTCAGGTCCTCCGAGAGAGAGAAAGAAAGAGAGAAGGAGAGAATTCGAGAACGCACACTTAGATTCACACAGGACACCGAATAGGACAGGAGAAGTACTCCAGATAAACAAACTGACCCTAGCCCCCCGACACATAAACTACTGCAGCATAAATACTGGAGGCTGAGACAGGAGGGGTCAGGAGACACTGTGGCCCCATCCGAGGACACCCCCGGACAGGGCCAAACAGGAAGGATATAACCCCACCCACTTTGCCAAAAGTGAAATGATGTGAAATGATGTGAACAGATTTGAGTCAGATGTTATAAGATTATAAAATGTGAGATTATGTTTTTAGTTTAATTTTCTAATTACACATTATTATATCATACATTAAATACAATTTTAACAATGGCTAAGAAGGCTACTGTGGCTATTTGAGCATAATGTAAGCCTGCCAGAGTGGCCTACCATAAAAAAAAAACTATGGAGAAAACGCACCCATAAAATGTAACTTGGAAATAGCTGTTCTATCATTCAGTCTACAGTAGCAGCATATGGTGTTCAATTTAGGCCTACATTTCATGAGACTTTTGAAGAAGAAAAAACACGCAGGGCTTCACAATAACCTGTTCATCCACTTGTCCTTCAGACAAGGAGGTGACTGAAAATGTTGTGTTGTTCGATGCAAGAAACCACTTTACAAAATAAAATGCATTATTATTATTCCCATACCAGAGAATCAGACAAATTATCCTACCCTCTGCCTATTGGCTACTTAGCTCATTCAAGCCTGTCTCAAAATACAACACTGCGCCACAAAACCACCAGTCTCAAAGTCAACAGTGAATCGGCGACTCTGGGATGCTGGCCTTCTAGGCAGAGTTACAAAGAAAAAGCCATATCTCAGACTGGCCAATAAAATAAAAGATTAAGATGGGAAAAAAATAACACAGACACTGGACAGAGGAACTCTGCCGAGAAGGCCAGCTTCCCGGAGTCGCCGATTCACTGTTGACGTTGAGACTGGTGTTTTGCAGGTACTATTTAAAGAAGCTGCCAGTTGAGGACTTGCGAGGCGTCTGTTTCTCAAACTAAACACTCTAATGTACTTGTCTTCTTGCTCAGTTGTGCGACAGGGACTCCCACTCCTCTTTATATTCTGGTTAGAGACCATTTGCGCTGTTCTGTGAAGGGAGTAGTACATAGCATTGTACGAGATCTTCGGTTTCTTTGGTAATTTCTCACATGGAATAGCCATCATTTCTCAAAACAAGAATAGACTGACGAGTTTCAGGAGAAAGTTCTTTGTTTTTGGACATTTTGAGCCTGTAATCGAACCCACAAATGCTGATGCTCCAGATACTCAACTAGTCTAAAGAAGGCCAGTTTTATTGCTTCTTTAATCAGAACAACAGTTTTCAGCTGTGCTAACATAATTGCAAAAGGGTTTTCTAATGATCAATTAGCCTTTTAAAGTTATAACTTGGATTAGCTAACACAATGTGCCATTGGAACACAGGAGTGATGGTTGCTGAGAATGGGCCTCTGTATGCCTATGTAGATATTCCTTTTAAAAAATCTGCCGTTTCCAGCTACAATAGTCATTTACAACATTAACAATGTCTACGCTTTATTTCTGATCAATTTAATGTTATTTTAATGGACAAAAAACAAGGACATTTCTAAGTGACCCCAAACCTTTGAACGGCAGTGTATGTATTCTCTTTTTCAGGCCTTAGTTAAGGCCTTTTAGAATTATGGCTTTGTCAGCTGATGGTCTTGTTCTTTGTCGTAAGGGACGAGTTCTCACTACAGAGTATTCTAGGGGCAACTGTAAAAACACAGATGCCCCACCAACCACAGAGAAAGTCATTTGGCCATCTAATAGCTCCAGACCAAAAGCGTCTTAATGCAAGCCTTATTGTGATTACCTGATGTAATGACAGCCAATCAAAATCCAACCTGGGAACCATTACCGGCCGAACAGGGAAACACATTATACGTCTCACCATGTCGGAATGACAGCCCTGGCCCCAACAATGTAGGTTCAGGAACAAACGGTCCGCCCTATTATTAATTCCCCCCATGGACCCTAAAGAGGAACCATTTAGGTTTGTTACACATCCCGCTGTCACAGTCTGTACATTTGATGGGGTGGTGGCTCAGTTTAGGGTTAACCCCCTCGATGGTACAGAGATGCCGGGGCCGGGGGTTATTGTATTTGAGTTGTTGTCAACGTGAATGACATTGATATAGGCGTACATGACAGGACAGGCATTGGTGGAATCAAATCTGATCTCCGCAAAGTGCTTTTTATTTTCCCTTCCCACATGTCCAGAGAGAGAGAGACAGATTCCTCTGCTTACGGTCACCTGATTTTTCCAGCTGGAGGTGTTTGGAGGTGACAGAAGCATGTCTGTTCTACGAAATATATCCCCAAATGTTTTTCTTTTCTCTGCGTGCACTGATCTGACGTTAATGAGTGTTGATGACACTCGGAGGTTCCGGTGAAGGGTCTGTAATGAGCACCACAGCAGCAGTGCTCAACTCAAACGGTGGTGTGTAGACCAGCCCTTCTGTAGCTGCTGGCAAAGTCATTCAAAGCCTATGCTTCATCACTCAGGATGTATATTTCCAAGGGCTACTATTTTTGCCATGTCATGTTGTCACTAAAACAAAAACATGAATTCTGACAAGCACTCAATGCACAACAATTCTTCATGCAGGAAAACAGTTTTGAAAGCAGTTTTGGGCTTTGTTAAAAAGAAAGAGTGGGATCCCAGATTTGCATTGCTACCATTGCTACCAAACTCCAACAAAGCATTGTGTTCCTATTTCTGTGAAAAACTCCAACAAAACATTGTGTTCCTATGTTGTTGTTGTTGTCTCTTGCTGTTGGTGGTAGGTACACCCGATTCAGCTGCCCTGCATGCCGGGTAGGAAACTGTTGCCATTTGAACCATTTCAAGTGTCTGAAGGTACAACTCTGCCTTCCCGGCTAGCCAGGAGAGCAAATCAAGTGCACTGCTGGCCAATCGGATGGCTCAGATTATCGTGTCTGCAGTAATGTAGCAGCCATAAAATGAAGATACACCAAAGTTCATACTGTGAGATTTGCACTTGCTTTGAGATTAAGTGAGCTCTCGAGTGGCGCAGTGGCCTAGGCACTGCATCTCAGTGCAACAGGCGTCACTACAGTCCCTGGTTCGATTCCAGACTGTATCACATCTGGCCACGTTTGGGAGTCCCATAGTGCGGCGCACAATTGGCCCAGCGTCGTCTGGGTTTGGCCGGGGTAGGCCGTCATTGTAAATAAGAATTTGTTCTTAACTGATTTGCCTAGTTTAAATAAAGGTTAACATTTTTTTAAAGCAATGGCTGTATGAAGCCACGTGTGTAGATTTTCTTCATATCCATTGCAATAATTTGTCTGATTCTCTGTAATAATGGTATGGGAATAATAATGCATTTTATAATAATAATGCATTTTATAATAATAATGCATTTTATAATAATAATGCAGTTTCTTGCATCAAACAACACAACAACATTTTCAGTCACCTCTTTGTCTGAAGGAAAGTGGATAAACAGGTTAATGTCAAGCCCTGCAAGTTTTTTTTCTAAATTCTCATGGAAATTAGGCCTACATTGAACACAGCACATTGGCTGCTACTGTTGGCTGAATGATAGAACAGCTATTTCCATGTTAAAATGTTATGGGGTGCATTTTCTCCATTGTTTTGGATGGTAGGCCATTCTGGTAGGCCATTCTGGTAGGCCTCCATTATGGTCAAATAGCTACAGTAGCTTACTTGGCCACTGTTAAAACTGTAACTTAAAGCGGGTACAGCCTCTGTGTTCATAGTAAACGCACGCTAGAAGTTGGACATAATTTTCACAACTGTGCAAGTTTGCGCTCAGCAGACCAAATCAAATCAAATTTATTTATATAGCCTGTTTTATCGTAGTCCTTTTATGATATAATAATGTGTAATTAGAAAATTAAACTAAAAACATAATCTCATATCTTATAACATCTGACTCAAATCTGTTCACATCATTTCAAGCCCATTTGTACTGTAAAGTTATTGTACTGTGGCCTCCCGAGTGGTGCAGCAGTCTCAGGCACCGCAGTGCTTGAGGTATCACTACGGATCAAGGTTTAATCCCGGACTGTGTCGCAGTCAGCCGTGACCGGAAGACCCATGAGGCGACGAACAAATGGCCCAACGTCGTTCGGGTTAGGGGGAGGGTTTGTCCGGCCGGGTTGTCCTTGTCCCATCGTGCTCCAGCGACTCTTCAAATCAAATTTTATTAGTCACATGCGCCGTAATTCCTACTTACAAGCACCTAATCAACAATGCACTTTAAAAAAAGATCAATAATAATAAGAAATAAAAGTAACAATTAGTTAAAGAGCAGAAGTAAAATAACAATAACGAGACTATATACAGGGGGTACCGGTACAGAGTCATTGTGCGGGGGCACCGGTTAGTCAAGGTAATTGAGGTCATATGTACATGTAGGTATAGTTATTAAAGTGATCATGCATAGATAATAACAGAGAGTAGCAGCAGTGTAAAAGAGGGGGGTGGGCAATGAAAATATTCTGGGTAGCCATTTGATTAGATGTTCAGGAGTCTTATGGCTTGGGGGTAGAAGCTAGTTAGTTGCCTCTTGGACCTCGACTTGGCGCTCTGGTACCGCTTGCCGTGCAGTAGCAGAGAGAACAGTCTATGACTAGGGTGGAGTCTTTGACCATTTTTAGGGCCTTCCTCTGACACCGCCAGGTATAGAGGTCCTGGATGGCAGGGAGCTTAGCGCCATTGATGTACTGGGCTGTACGCACTACCCTCTGTAGTGTCTTGCGGTCGGAGGCCGAGCAGTTGCCATACCAGGCAGTGATAGGCAGTGATGCAATCAATCAGGATGCTCTCAATGGTGCAGATGTAGAACCTTTTGAGGATCTGAGGACCCATGACAAATAGGTTTTGTCATAGCTTATTGATGAGCTTTGATGGCACTGTGGTGTTGAACGCTGAGGTGTAGTCAATGAACAGCATTCTCACATAGGTGTTTCTTTTGTCCAGGTGGGAAAGGGCAGTGTGGAGTGCAACAGAGATTGCATCATCTGTGAATCTGTTGGGGCGGTATGTAAATTGGAGTGCGTCTAGGGTTTCTGGGATAATGGTGTTGATGTGAGCCATGCAGCCTTTCAAAGCACTTCATGGATACAGACGTGAGTGCTACAGGTCCGTAGTCATTTAGGCAGGTTACCTTAGTGTTCTTGGGCACAGGGACTATGGTGGTCTGCTAAAAACATGTTGGTATTATAGACTCGGACAAGGAGAGTTCTTTAAATTGGACCTTTATTTAATTAGGCAAGTCAGTTAAGAACAAATTCTTATTTACAATAACGGCCTAGCAACAGTGGGTTAACTGCCTTGTTCAGGGGCAGAGCAACAGAGTTTTACCTTGTCAGCTCGGGATTCGATCTAGCAACCTTTCGGATACTGGCCCAACGCTCTAACCAAAAGGCTACCTGCCGCCCAGGTTGAAAATGTCAGTGAAGACACCTGCCAGTTGGTCAGCGCATGCTCGCAGTACATGTCCTGGTAATCCCTCTGGCCCTGCGGCCTTGTGAATGTTGACCTGTTTAAATGTCTTACTCACATCGGCTGTGGAGAGCGTGATCGTCTGGAACAGTTGGTGCTCTCATCCATGTTTCAGTGTTATTTGCCTCGAAGCAAGCATAGAAGTAGGTCTGGTAGGCTTGTGTCACTGGACAGCTTTCGGCTGTGCTTCCCTTTGTAGTCTGTAATGGTTTGCAAGCCCTGCCACATCCAACGAGCATCGGAGCCGGTGTAGTAGGATTCGATCTGTCCTGTATTGACACTTTGCCTGTTTGATGGTTCATCGGGGGCATAGCAGGATTTCTTATAAAATTACGGGTTAGAGTCTTGCTCCTTGAAAGCGGCAGCTCTAGCCTTTAGCTCAGTGCGGATGTTGCCTTTAATCCATGGCTTCTGGTTGGGGTATGTACAGTTGAAGTTGGAAGTTTACATACACTTAGGTTGGAGTCATTAAAACTTGTTTTTCAACCACTCCACAAATTTCTTGTTAACAAACTATAGTTTTGGCAAGTCTGTTAGGACATCTACTTTGTGCATGACACAAGTCATTTTTCCAACTATTGTTTACAGACAGATTATTTTGCTTATAATTGACTGTATCACAATTCCAGTGGGTCAGAAGTTTACATACAATAAGTTGACTGTGCCTTTAAACAGCTTGGAAAATTCCAGAAAATGATGTCATAGCTTTAGAAGCTTCTGATAGGCTAATTGACATCATTTGAGTCAATTGGAAGTGTACCAGTGGATGTATTTCAAGGCTTAGCTTCAAACTCTTCTGTCTCCTAGAGGTGAACGTGCTTTGGTGCGAAAAGTGCAAATCAATCCCAGAACAACAGCAAAGGACCTTGTGAAGATGCTGGAGGAAACAGGTACAAAAGTATCTATATCCACGGTAAAATGAGTCCTATATCGACATAACCTGAAAGGCCGCTCAGCAAGGACGAAGCCACTGCTCCAAAACCACCATAAAAAAGCCAGACTACAGTTTTCAACTGAACATGGGGACAAAGATCATGCTTTTGGGAAAATGTCCTCTGGTCTGATGAAACAAAAATAGAACTGTTTGGCCATAAAGACCATAGTTATGTTTGGAGGAAAAAGGGGGAGCCTTGCAAGCCGAAGAAAACCATCCCAACCGAGAAGCACGGGGGTGGCAGCATCATGTTGTGGGGGTGCTTTGCTGCAGGAGGAACTGGTGCACTTCACAAAATAGATGGCATCATGAGGAAGGAAAATTATGTGGATATATTGAAGCAACATCTCAAGACATCAGTCAGGAAGTTAAAGCTTGGTCGCAAATGGGTCTTCCAAATGGACAATGACCCCAAGCATACTTCCAAAGTTGTGGCAAAATGGCTTAAAGACAACAAAGTCAAGGTATTGGAGTGGCCATCACAAAGCCCTGACCTCAATCCCATATACGATTTGTGGGCAGAACTGAAAAAGTGTGTGCGAGCAAGGACGCAGTTACACCAGCTCTGTCGTGAGGAATGGGACACAATTCACCCAACTTATTGTGGGAAGCTTGTGGAAGGCTACCCAAAACGTTTGACTCAAGCTAAACATTTTAAAGGCAATGCTACCAAATACTATTTGAGTGTATGTAAACTTCTGACCCACTGGGAATGTGATGAAAGAAGTCAAAGCTGAAATAAATCATTCTCTCTGCTATTATTACCCCCCCCCCAACATGCTGCCCAAAGGTAGATTCAAATATTACAATTGAGAGTGCGTTAATAAGTACAAATTCACAGCGCCGACTCGTCCAAGTAGGAGAGAAAAGGCTGCCAGATTTGATCAAATGTTGACAATTTATTGTTCAGAATATATCTAATTCTTTCTAAGTGTACAGTGTTTGCCAATTCACTGAGCCATAATTTGGTAGAGGGCGCTTCCCTCCTTTTCCAAAACAACAAGATTAGTTTTTTTGCCGAAATGGCAAACGTGGCGTTGGTGGATGGAGCGAGATATGATGTCCCAGATGTGCTCAATTGGATTCAGGTCTGGGGAACGGGCGGGCCGGTCCATAGCATCAATGCCTTCCTCTTGCAGGAACTGCTGACACACTCCAGCCGCATGAGGTCTAGCATTGTCTTAGAGTATTGATAGCTAGCGTAGCATTTAGCGTGGCATTCAGCGGGCAACATTTTCACAAAAACAAGAAAAGCATTCAAATAAAATCATTTACCTTTGAAGAACTTCAGATGTTTTCAATGAGGAGACTCTCAGTTAGATAGCAAATATTCAGTTTTTCCAAAAAGATTCTTTGTGTGGGACAAATCGTTCCGTTTTGTTCATCACGTTTGGGTAAGAAAAAACCCGAAAATTAAGTCATTACAACACAAACATTTTTCCAAATAAACTCCATAATATCGACAGAAACATGGCAAACGTTGTTTAGAATCAATCCTCAAGGTGTTTTTCACATATCTATCGATGATAAATCATTCGTGGCAGTTTGGTTTCTCCTCTGAAGAAAATGGAACGCGCATGGACCTGGAGATTACGCAATAATTTCGACAGAGGACACCAAGCGAGCACCTGGTAAATGTAGTCTCTTATGGTCAATCTTCCAATGATATGCCTACAAATACGTCACAACGCTGCAGACACCTTGGGGAAACGACAGAAAGTGCAGGCTCATTCCTGGCGCATTCACAGCCATATAAGGAGACATTGGAACACGGGGCATTAAAAATCTGGACCATTTCCTGTATGAAATTTCATCTTGGTTTCGCCTGTAGCATTAGTTCTGGGGCACTCACAGATGATATCTTTGCAGTTTTGGAAACGTCAGAGTGTTTTCTTTCCAAAGCTGTCAATTACATGCATAGTCGAGCATCTTTTCGTGACAAAATATCTTGTTTAAAACGGGAACGTTTTTTTATCCAAAAATTAAAAGAGCACCCCCTATCTCGAAGAAGTTAAGGGCGCTGTACTGCAGCGCCAGCTGTGCCATCAGAGTCCCTGGGTTCGCGCCCAGGCTCTGTCGTAACCGGCCGCGACCGGGAGGTCCGTGGTGCGACGCACAATTAGCCTAGCGTCGTCCGGGTTAGGGAGGGCTTGGTCGGTCGGGATGTCCTTGTCTCATCGCGCACCAGCGACTCCTGTGGCGGGCCGGGCGCAGTGAGCACTAACCAAGGTTGCCAGGTACACAGTGTTTCCTCCGGCACATTGGTGCGGCTGGCTTCCGGGTTGTATGTGCGCTGTGTTAAGAAGCAGTACGACTGGTTGGGTTGTGTATCGGAGGACGCATGACTTTCAACCTTCGTCTCTCCCGAGCCCGTACGGGAGTTGTAGCGAGACAAGATAGTAGCTACTACAACAATTGGATACCACGAAATTGGGGAGAAAAAGGGGTAAAAATTCACACACAAAAAATAAAATAAACATGTGCTCAGTGTGAACCTGCTTTCATCTGTGAAGAGCACAGGGCGCCAGTGGCGAATTTGCCAATCTTGGTGTTCTCTGGCAAATGCCAAACGTCCTGCACGGTGTTGGGCTGAGGGCACAACCCCCACCTGTGGATGTCGGACCCTCACACCACCCTCATGGAGTCTGTTTCTGACCGTTTGAGCAGACACATGCACATTTGTGGCCTGCTGGAGGTCATTTTGCAGGGCTCTGGCAGTTCTCCTCCTGCGCCTCCTTGCACAAAGGCAGAGGTAGCGGTCCTGCTGCTGGGTTGTTGCCCTCCTACGGCCTCCTCCACGTCTCCTGATGTACTGGCCTGTCTCCTGGTAGTGCCTCCGTGCTCTGGACACTACGCTGACAGACACAGCATACCTTCTTGCCACAGCTCGCATTGATGTGCCATCCTGGATGAGCTGCACTACCTGAGCCACTTGTGTGGGTTGTAGACTCTGTCTCATGCTACCACTAGAGTGAAAGCACCTCCAGCATTCAAAAGTGACCAAAACATCAGCCAGGAAGCATAGGAAATGAGAAGTGGTCTGTGGTCACCACCTGCAGAACCACTCCTTTATTGGGGGTGTCTTGCTAATTGCCTATAAATTCCACCTGTTGTCTATTCCATTTGCACAACAGCATGTGAAATTTATTGTCAATCAGTGTTGATTCCTAAGTGGACAGTTTGATTTCACAGAAGGGTGATTGACTTGGAGTTACATTGTGTTGTTTAAGTGTTCCCTTTATTTTTTTGAGCATTGAATATCGAAGAATGCATCCTGTTTGTAACAAGGCACTAAAGTAATACTGCAAAAAATGTGGCAAAGCAATTAACTTTTTGTCCTGAAAACAAAGTATTATGTTTAGGGAAAATCCAATACAACACATTACTGATGAGCACTCTCCATATTTTCGAGCATAGTGGTGGCTGCGTCATGTTATGGGTATGCTTGTAATCATTAAAGACTGGGGAGTTTTTCTGGATAAAAAATAAACGGAATGGAGAAAAGCACAGGCAAAATCCTAGAGGAAAATCTAGTTCAGCCCGCTTTCCATCAGACACTGGGCGATGAATTCACCTTTCAGCAGGACAATAACCTAAAACACAAGGCCAAATCTACATTGGAGTTGCTTACCAAGAAGACTCAAATCTACTTGAAAATCTATGGCAAGACCTGAAAATGGTTGTCTAACAATAATCAACAACCCATTTGACAGAGCTTCAAGAATTTTGAAAAGAATAATGGGAAAGTGTTGCACAATCCAGGTGTGGAAAGCTCTTAGAGACTCACCCAGAAAGACTCACAGCTGTAATCGCTGCCAAAGGTGCTTCTACAAAGTATTGACTCAAGGGTGTGAATACTTATAGTATGTAAATATGTTTTTTTCAGTAATTAATTTTAAATAAATGTGCTAACATTTCTAAAAACATGTTTTCACTTTGTCATTATGGGATATTGAGTGTAGAATGGTCAAAAAGAACATAAATATAATCCATTTTGAATTCAGCCTGTAACACAACAAAATGTGGAATAAGTCAAGGGGTATGAATACTTTCTGAAGGCACTGCATAGCCTAATAAGCAACTATTCTTTCTTTTCTTCTTTTTTTTACAATTGTTTTTATTGGGTCACAAGAGCAATACAATCATCAAGACACATGACACTTTCCCGTGCACTTAAGGAAATAATGAATGTCATGGATATATTGGAATTAGTTGATATATGGAGGCTTAAAAAACCCTGACCTAGTGAGATATACAGTTGAAGTCGGAAGTTTACATACACTTAGGTTATTAAAACTCATTTTTCAACCACTCCACAAATTTCTTGTTAACAAACTATAGTGTTACTAAGTTGGTTAGGACGTCTACTTTGTGTATGACACAGGTCATTTTTCCAACAATTGTTTGACAGACAGATTATTTCACGTATAATTCACTGTATCACAATTCCAGTGGGTCAGAAGTTTACATACACTAAGTTGACTGTGCCTTTAAACAGCTTGGAAAATTCCAGAAAATGATGTCATGGCTTTAGAAGCTTCTGATAGGCTAATTGACATCATTTGGAGGTGTATCTGTGGATGTATTTCAAGGCCTACCTTCAAACTCAGTGCCTCTTTGCAGTACCTCAGAAAAAAAATGTAGACCTGGTTCATCCTTGAGAGCAATTTACAAATGCCTCAAGGTACCACGTTCATCTGTACAAACAATAGTACGGAAGTATAAACACCATGGGACCACGCAGCCGTCATACCGCTCAGGAAGGAGACGCGTTCTGTCTCTTAGAGATGAATGTACTTTGGTGTGAAAAGTGCAAATCAATCCCAGAACAACAGCAAAGGACCTTGTGAAGATGCTGGAGGAAACAGGTACAAAAGTATCTATATCCACACTAAAACGAGTCCTATATCGACATAACCTTTTTTAGACATTTTAGCAAATGTATTCAAAATAAATGTCACATTTACATTAGTATTCAGGCCCTTTACTCAGTACTTTGTTGAAGCACCTTTTGCATTGAGTATTATTCAGCAGGATGTTGCATATAACAATATTTGGGGAGTTTGAAAGATTGCAATTCTCATCGACGGGGCTGTGGAGGAGCAGGTTGAGAGCTTCAAGTTCCTCTGTGTCCACATCAATAACAAACTAGAATGGTCCAAACACACCAAGACAGTCGTGAAGAGGGCACGACAAAGCCTATTCCCCCTCAGGAAACTAAAAAGATTTGGCATGGGTCCTCAGATCCTCAAAAGGTTCTAAAGGTTCGACAGCTGCAACATCGAGAGCATCCTGCATCACTGCCTGGTACGGTAATTACTCGGCCTCTGACCTCAAGGCACTGCAATGGGTAGTGCGTACGGCCCAGTACATCACTGGGGCTAAGCTGCCTGCCATTCAGGACCTCTACACCAGGCGGTGTCAGAGGAAGGCCCTAAAAATTGTCAAAGACCCCAGTCATAGACTGTTCTCTCTAGTACCGCATGGCAAGCGGTACCGGAGTCTAGAACAAAAAGGCTTCTCAACAGTTTTTACCCCCAAGCCATAAGAATCCTGACAGGTAATCAAATGGCTACCAGGACTATTTGCATTGTGCCCCCCCAACCCCTCTTTTACGCTGCTGCTACTCTCTGTTTATATTATATGCATAGTCACTTTAACTATACATTCATATACATACTACCTCAATTGGGCCGACTAACCAGTGCTCCCGCACATTGGCTAACCGGGCTATCTGCATTGTGTCCCACCCACCACCCACCACCCGCCAACCCCTCTTTTACGCTACTGCTACTCTCTGTTTATATATGCATAGTCACTTTAACCATACATTCATGTACATACTTCCTCAATTGGGCCGACCAACCAGTGCTCCCGCACATTGGCTAACCGGGCTATCTGCATTGTGTCCCACCCACCACCCACCACCCACCACCCGCCAACCCCTCTTTTACGCTACTGCTACTCTCTGTTCATCATATATGCATAGTCACTTTAACCATATCTACAAGTACATACTACCTCAATCGGGCTGACTAAGCAGTGTCTGTATGTAGCCTCGCTACTGTATATAGCCTCGCTACTGTATAGAGCCTGTCTTTTTACTGTTGTTTCATTTATTTACTACCTATTGTTCACCTAATACCTTGTTTTGCACTGTTGGTTAGAGCCTGTAAGTAAGCATTTCACTGTAAAGTCTACTACACCTGTTGTATTTGGCGCACGTGACAAACTTTGATTTGATTTAATCTGGTTATTAATCAACCTACCAGGAGGGTGTTTACAAACACTACAGGAACAAGATCATCCAAACGTATTGATCACGTTTTTACGAATCGAACTTTGTTCTAAAGCTGTATCTGTACACATTGAATGCAGTGATCACAATATAGTGGCTATTTTATTTTCAGAAAAGCCAAAGTTCCAAAAGCTGGGCCTAAAATACAAAAGATCTTATTGTGACTCTTATGTGGAAACTATGTATTGGTCTGGTGTGATTAATAAGGAGTCTGGTGTGATTAATAAGGAGTCTGGTGTGATTAATAAGGAGTCTGGTGTGATTAATAAGGAGTCTGGTGTGATTAATAAGGAGTCTGGTGTGATTAATAAGGAGTCTGGTGTGATTAATAAGGAGTCTGGTGTGATTAATAAGGAGTCTGGTGTGATTAATAAGGAGTCTGGTGTGATTAATAAGGAGTCTGGTGTGATTAATAAGGAGTCTGGTGTGATTAATAAGGAGTATGCAGATGTTGCGCTTGATGAATTCATACAAATTCTTCCAATTATTGATAAACGTGCACCTGTTAAGAAATTGACTGTCAGAACTGTTAAGGCTCAATGGATTGATGAGGAATTGAACAACTGTATGGCAGAAAGAGATGGGCCAAAAGGATGACTTACTGCAAATTGAGAAGTAATGTAACAGCACTCAACAAAAAGCAGAACAAACGGTATTATGGAGCCAAGATCAATGATATAACTTGGGAGTAATTTAAATGATGTTTTTGGCAGAAAGACTAATTCGACTCCCCTCTTTCATCGAATCAGATGGCTTATTCATCACAAAACCATTTGATGTTGCCAATTATTATTTTAACGATTACTTCATTGGCAAAGTGGGTAAACTTAGGCAGGAAACGCCAACAACGAACAGTGAGCCATAGCACTGATGTACAAAAAAGCTAATAATTAAAGAAAAGCATTGGAAGTTTGAATTTTTTAAAGTTAAAGTGTGGGAGAGGTGGACAAAGTATTCTTATCGATCGATAATGACAAACCTGCTGACATTGACAACTTAGATGGAAAGCTACTGGGGATGGTAGCTGACTCTATAGCCAATCCTATCTGTCAAATGTTTTATCTGAGCCGAGAGGAAAGTCTTTGTGCTCAGGCCTGGAGGGAAGCCAAAGTCATTCCGCTACCCAAGAGTGGTAAAGCAGCCTTTACTGGTTCTAACAGCCGACCTATCAGCTTGCCGCCAACTCTTAGCAAACTATTGGAAAAATAGTTTCTGACCAAATACAATGCTACTTCTTTGTAAACAAATTAACAACAGACTTTCAGCATGCTTATAGAGAAGGGCACTCAATATGTACTCCATTGGCACAAATGACTGATGATTGGTTGAAATAAATCGATAATAAGAAGATTGTGGTGGCTGTATTGTTAGATTTCAATGAACGGTGTGGCTGTTGACCAAGTTGAGGAGACCATGACAGTTTACAATCTATCTGTTGTGACCACCATTTGCCTCATGCAGTGTGACGCATATCCTTCAAGTAATGTTGATCAGGCTGTTGATTGTGGCCTATGGAATACTGTCCCACTCCTCTTCAAAGGCTGTGTCGAAGAACTGTTCTCTTTCTTATAGGGGCATGATGGTCCATTACCTCAGTGAGCAAATCAATATAGCATTGTGTAGCATGAATTAAATCATCCTCTAGATAAATCAGCTCCCAGGGTACAGCAGCCAAATCATTTAGAAATAACTCATGATTAAATGTTTTAACATTTCTCTTGACCACAATCCTAGGGGGTTTCTTTGGAACCTTGGTGTTCGTGGTTATGGTCACAATATTATGGTCTGTCCAGCCCACTGGCATTGATCTGGCTTTTAAGCATTGCAATGGTATATTACAGAAAATCAGATCAATGCATGTGTCTGAATGATGACCCAACTTAATTGATGATCTAGTAGTATCATTAACCATTTGTTTCAAACCACAGTTCTTAGCATATCTCATCAATTTTGTTCTATTCGAATTATTGTGATCCTTCCAATTTATATTAAAATCCCCCAAGATAAATACATCTCTGTTGGTATCTGTGGCCTGGTCAAACCCAGTACATAAGTCATCCAGATAGGACACCTTAGAGCTAGGAGGTCTATACACAGATCCTACCAATATGGGTGCCTGGTGAGACAGATGTACTTGAGCCCATAGTGCCTCTACTTGACATACATGAAGGTCATCCCTTCTCTTAAAAAAGGTATATGATTCTGAATGTACAGTGCTACACCCCCACCATTCCTGTTCCTGTCTCTTCTCAGTAGACCATATGCATGAATGTTAATTTGCCCATCATTTACAGATGCTTCTAAATGCGTTTTGTTCAAAGTCAAAATATGACCAAGTTAAAAACCTCATGTATTTTGTTAGGAAGGCTACATATATTAACCTGAGCTATATGCAACCCTTTCCTTGTCAAGTGGAGATCAATAGAGCATGTATCCGTTATAGTTGAAGTTGTCATGATACACAACACACAAACTCAGTTTTAAGCATTAAATGAAAATAACCAGGGAGTTACTCTAAAGTCCTGATACAGTTGCCCGTTGATATAAAGTTTATCCATCACCATGGAGACTCGTTGATTCAGGCAGCGCTTTTCCTTCGTGGGATATAGTTTTTTTCTCCTTTGATCTCGGTTTGGAGGTGATCATTCATTCCAAAAACAGTGTCTCTGAGTTCTCTTCCCATGTTCTTCGTCATTTCATTTTGCTTAAATTGATCAAAACATGCAATAACAGCCCGTGGCCTATTTCCAGAGGCCTTAACTATTCTATGGACTCTGGAGAAAGTGGTCTATTCCCAGAGGCCTTAACTATTCTATGGACTCTGGAGAAAGTGGTCTATTTAGAGGCCTTACCCATTCTATGGACTCTGGAGAAAGTGGTCTATTCCCAGAGGCCTTACCCATTCTATGGACTCTGGAGAAAGTAGTCTATTTACAGAGGCCTTATCTATTCTATGGACTCTGGAGAAAGTGGTCTATTCCCAGAGGCCTTACCCATTCTATGGACTCTGGAGAAAGTAGTCTATTTACAGAGGCCTTATCTATTCTATGGACTCTGGAGAAAGTGGTCTATTCCCAGAGGCCTTATCTATTCTATGGACTCTGTACCCCAACCCACCGAGTCACTGACATCTCTGCAGTGACTCGGTGAGAAAACATCAATGAACTCAGTGTATTAATTTGGATTTGCCTCTGTCTCCTTTGGGATCCCCTAATCACTGTCCAATGATATTGTTATTCACCAGATAGTTTAAGTTGCTCGAAGGTGTGCAGTTGAGGTTACACTACTGAGTGCAGGTTTTTTAGCTTTGTGTTGTGTGACTTTACCGCGAGGAAAGTTTTAGCTTAAGGTAAAAATGAGCTTTGCCTCTTTTTATTCATTTTGTCTCCTGTGGTAGCTAGCATCACAAGGATAGCTGCTGCAAGGCTTAGCTAACTTGGCTAGCTCACCCAAGGCTAGCTATCCTACCAGCTAGCTTTTTCTACCTGGAAGGGTAAAATTACTAGCTCGCTCTCTCGTTTTGCTCAATCCACTACAGTGCTACGTTGTCTAGACAGACCGTCCTAGCTTCACTGCTTATCGGTCAAGAGCCACACTTTGGCTAACTTTGTTCTAACTAGCTAGGCTACTAGCCCACAAGGTGGATGATAGCTAACTTGACATTGTTAAAAGATTTGCTTCTCCGGTTAGCACTGTGCTAACTAGCTAGGCTACTAGGCCAAGTAGCGAACCCTAAATACGTTTCACTTTGTTCTCGGATTAGCTGTTTTTTTAGCCATGGAGCCTGCTAGCTCAGCCCAAGGGGCAACCATATCAGGCAAGAACATGCACCCCCTTGTGTGTCATTTGCCTCGGTCTTGAACATGTGGAAGCAGCGTTCGACAACACCCGGTCATGCATCCATTGTGGAAATTTTGCTGCTAACACTCTACACCAAAGACTGCGCAGAGCAGCTCAACATGGTTTGTCTCCCACACTGCATTCAAGCAGGGAGACGAGCTCACAAACCAAGCCCTCATGGACCGACATCATGTATGGCTATCCCGAGGACCTTCACATTACGGACAATCAACCACTGACTATTCGTCAGGATTATTCTGTGGAGCTACTGTCCCTACGTGTGACTCATGTCCCGGGCTTACTGAACGTAGGAGCAGACCTACTGGTGTGACTCATGTCCCGGGCTTACTGAATGTAGGAGCAGACCTACTGTCCCTACGTGTGACTCATGTCCCGGGCTTACTGAAGGTAGGAGCAGACCTACTGTCCCTACGTGTGACTCATGTCCCGGGCTTACTGAACGTAGGAGCAGACCTACTGTCCCTACGTGTGACTCATGTCCCGGGCTTACTGAATGTAGGAGCAGACCTACTGGTGTGACTCATGTCCCGGGCTTACTGAATGTAGGAGCAGACCTACTGGTGTGACTCATGTCCCGGGCTTACTGAATGTAGGAGCAGACCTACTGTCCCTACGTGTGACTCATGTCCCGGGCTTACTGAAGGTAGGAGCAGACCTACTGTCCCTACGTGTGACTCATGTCCCGGGCTTACTGAACATAGGAGCAGACCTACTGTCCCTACGTGTGACTCATGTCCCGGGCTTACTGAATGTAGGAGCAGACCTACTGGTGTGACTCATGTCCCGGGCTTACTGAATGTAGGAGCAGACCTACTGGTGTGACTCATGTCCCGGGCTTACTGAACGTAGGAGCAGACCTACTGTCCCTACGTGTGACTCATGTCCCGGGCTTACTGAATGTAGGAGCAGACCTACTGTCCCTACGTGTGACTCATGTCCCGGGCTTACTGAACGTAGGAGCAGACTTGTCCAGAGGGAATCCCCATCAAGGGGACTGGAGACTCCATCCCCAACTGATGAAACAAATCTGAGGTACAGTCAAGCATCTGTCCATGCACAGCCCGTTGTTCTTTGCACTAGCAGGAAACCCACCACTGGGTGTGGACGTGCTGGCACACACTTGGCCAAGCGGGTTCCATTATGCTTTCCCTCACCTCAGCCTCATACTCTCCACACTCTAGCCAGAGTGAGGGAAGAAGGCTTGTCCCTCATCTTGGTGGCCCCATGATGGCAAGGCAAGCTCTGGATAGCGATCAGCCTTGACAACTCCCGGACCTGCTGACCCAAGCGAACAGAGATATTTTCCACCCTCTCCTGGACGCCATGGCCCTATGGCCCGTGAGAGGTTAAATCTGGATGCAACGGGCCTGCCTCTTGGAGTCATTGAGACTATCCAGAGTCCTCCTACACTCACTGTATGGAAACTTGTGGTGCATTTTCTGAGAAGTGGTGTTGGGCATCCCCTCATACTTTTATGAGATTTATGACATCACTGCACCTTAATTGGTGCATACTGTACTCCGCGTCAGGGCCTCTGAGGGTTGATATGTGAGACTGCCTGGCTTCGGAGAGCATGTGCAATATGACAGGGCCTATTCCACTGTGAGATATTATCGAAACAAATAATTGAAAGATAACTTGAGTAAGACCGGTTCTCTGATATATCACCACACTCCCCTACTGCAGTCCTTCTCAAATAGTGTGGCGCGCCCCCCTTGGGGGGCTCGAAGCGATGCCTGGGGGGGCGCGTGTGACCCTGGGCAACATGCCCCCCCGCCGGAGTAGGTTTTTTTGCACGGAACAAGAGCACACAGCACAGAGCAAGAGGTATGAAGTGCAGATAACCAACCCTTAAGAGACAACATGGAAAAATATTGAACAGGGATGAAAAGAAAGGCTGGTCAGAGACGGAGATAATGACACAAACGTAAGTCTCCTGAAAGCTAAGATGAGGAAATATGAGGAAGCGTATGTAGCGCTTGGCTTCACTGTGACTACGGTGGGAGACGAGGAAATATGAGGAAGCGTATGTAGCGCTTGGCTTCACTGTGACTACGGCGGGAGACGAGGAAATATGAGGAAGCATATGTAGCGCTTGGCTTCACTGTGACTACGGCGGGAGACGAGGAAATATGAGGAAGCGTATGTAGCGCTTGGCTTCACTGTGACTACGGTGGGAGACGAGGAAATATGAGGAAGCGTATGTAGCGCTTGGCTTCACTGTGACTACGGTGGGAGACGAGGAAATATGAGGAAGCGTATGTAGCGCTTGGCTTCACTGTGACTACGGTGGGAGACGAGGAAATATGAGGAAGCGTATGTAGCGCTTGGCTTCACTGTGACTACGGTGGGAGACGAGGAAATATGAGGAAGCGTTTGTAGCGCTTGGCTTCACTGTGACTACGGTGGGAGACAAGGAGATATGAGGAAGCGTATGTAGCTCTTGGCTTCACTGTGACTACGGTGGGAGACGAGGAGATATGACGAAGCATATGTAGCGCTTGGCTTCACTGTGACTATGGTGGGAGACGAGGAGATATGAGGAAGTGTATGTAGCGCTTGGCTCCACTGTGACTACGGTGGGGGACGAGGAAAGACCGGTATGTTTACTGTGTCTAAAAATGTTGGCAGCGGACAGCATGAAGCCAAATAAATGAAGGTGTCACTTAAAGACATTACACCCCAACCACGCTGATAAGACGCTTGAGTTTTTTCAGCGAAAACATGCAGAATATTGCCAACAATCGTCCCGCTTTGTGAATGCTACTTCAGTAAACCAACGAGCACTGTTAGCATCATATCAGGTGGCATACCAAATTGCTCAGTGCAAAAACCCCACTCCATAGCAGAGGGGCTGATACTGCCTGCAGCATTAGACCTGGTCTCTGTCATGCTGGATGACACAAGGGCTGCAAAAATAAAAGTACTTCCCTGAAAACAGTTCCCAATATGACTGGGTGAGATCCTTTCAATGCACCAACTCCAGCCAGTTTCAGCTCTGCAGAGGAGGACCAGTTCATTGATATGACGTCTGACTCCACATTGAGACTGAGGTTCACATCACAGACACTGAGTGAATTCTGGCTGAGTGTAGAGAGGCAGTATCCACTCTTAGGGCAGAGGGCCATGGGCATTCTTCTTCCTTTTGCAACATATTATCTTTGTGAGACTGGCTTCTCTGCTGTTGCTGCACTGAAGACCAAGTACAGGTCCCAGCTAAACATTGAGCAGGAGCTGAGAGTTGCAGTATCATGCTTCAAACCCCGCTTCGAAAAGCTGTGCTCTGCAAAACGGGCTCATTGTAGCCATTAATCCTGACTTCCTCATTCTGATTTTTAAAAATCAGCACAAATTGTTTTATTCATTTTTTTTATAGGTTTGTTTCATATATTGTGCTCCTGAGTTAATGTTGCTGATCAATTTGAATAGAGAGAGCATATGTGGGGTGTCCTCTTCTGGGTGCCGGGTGGAGATTATAACAGAGTGGCCAAGATGTTAAATGTTCAGCCCCATGGTTGCTTTGGCAGAACAGTGCTGGAGCAGGAGCATTATTATTATTTAGTGATTATAGTTTATTTTATTTTTCAGTATCAAATGGTCAACAAATGTTTACAGTTTAAAAAAGGCCTGAGGTTTGTTTTTAAATTTCAGACAAATTGATGCACTTTGTCTTTTCTGTTACAGACTAAAAAACAATGTTAATAAAGTTATTCTTTGTTGTAAGTTGATCTATATTTCTTTATTTTTATTTGTTTTGTTTTCTTTAATGTTAATAAGGATACAATGTTATGCAGAGGTGTACTTATAACAATTTTATAGACAAATGATACTATTTACAGACGCAGCGGAGAGTTGGGGGGCACAAAATGTTTACTTCTTCCTAGGGGGGGGCGTAACAGAAAAGAATTGAGAAGCACTACTGTAAGAGAGTGAGGAAGTCCCGGCATGCTCGAGAATGATCCAGAGGGCGGGCGAATGGCTCTTTAGTATGAAGGGAGGGGCTCCCTCATTCGCCAATCGACCTGTCTGTCTTCAACAGATGTGTCTGATTTTATTCTTCGAGCTACTTAGAGATTATGATGAATCCCACAGTGAGATATCTCATTCATAATATCAGAGAACCGGGGTTACCCAAGTAACCGTAAGTTTCAGTTTCAGTTAATAGTGTGTGTGTGTGTGTGTGTGTGTGTGTGTGTGTGTGTGTGTGTGTGTGTGTGTGTGTGTGTGTGTGTGTGTGTGTGTGTGTGTGTGTGTGTGTGTGTGTGTGTGTGTGTGTGTGTGTGTGCGCGCAGTGTGTGTGAGAGTGTCAATTCAATGGTGTGTCATTATGGTAACCATGGATTTCACCATATTATCCTAACATCTCTCCCTTTTCATCAAACAACCATCCTTTCTTTTGTTAGAGGCATGCCACGGGACTGGGGTTTATATAGGAATGCTGAAACCACTCCAGAAGATCCACTGACAATCCCTATCTGTCTTATGTTATATCAGAACCAAACTACCTTACCAAAGAACACTCTCTGGGGGAGTGGGAAGGTTTTGATCAGGTTCTATAGGCTGACCTGGGTCTCAGCCAACAAGCCAGGGCTGACAAGTAGTGGGGAAATGGGACGTGAAACGGTGGGCTCGTGAGTCATCCCAGCCCTGTCACTTCAAACGTTGGAGTGCTCAACCCGCTCCCGCCTCGCTACTCTGCCGCCAGATGGCCTATCGAGCAGGAGCAGGCAGGATGTGGGGCCCGGAGATGCTAAATTGGTACCATTCACGTTTCTCTCCCCCTCAGTATCTAGGAACACGACTTTGACACTGATAAAGTGTGTGTCTGAAGCGTGAAGTGTGTATGGTCAAATTTAACCGGGTGTATAGTTGGGAGTTGGTGATGGGATTTGATAAAGGTTTGGAATAGATTATAACCACATTACTTTCAGTGAGTTGGAGGCCTGGATTGTACAGGGTAGGTGTGTGTTGTAAAATAACTTAAATCATTCTTGTTCCTCTCCCTTCATTCCTCTTTTCCCCTGTCTTTCCCTTAATCTACCTTCCCCTGTTTAGAAAAAAATGAATAACCTCTAGTCTAGCCTGTAAGCTCTATAATATTTGGCCCTGGGTGGATTTAGTGTGTGATGTCTCATTCCATGCGTTACAAATTTCAACCTCTTAGTTGTGCTCCAACATTGTGTATACAAAACAACAAAATATGCTGGGTTAAAAACAACCCAGCGCTGGCTATATAGTGGACAGAACACACGTTGGGTCACTTAGTTGGGTTATTGAGCGATGATCCACTGGGTTAGATCAGAAGACTGGAGGTGTGGTTTACAGATAGTTATTTATGGCCACCTATGAGAGTAAATTTAATTCTGGTTCATCTGTTCTGTTGTATTGTCAACAAATGTGAAGGTTTAGCACTGAAAATGTACATTAGTGAGGCTGACACAAGTTGAGTGCCTCAAGCACCTATGTGTATCCCAATATTGGGATATTTCCCACTTTATTATAATATTTAAATATTAATGTTAAATAAATGTATATTAAAATATCTGAAAGCTATGCTCCCAATTGGCCACGCCACCTGAAAATAACCTATGGATTACGTTAAAAAGGACCAATCTGCTGTGTCACCCTAGCATGAAAAGGGAATAAAAACCTGACTTGTGGTTAAATTAACCTACGTTTGGGTAATCTAAAGGCATGGCATATTGGGAGCGTGGCTTTCAGATAGTTATTTTTGGCCACCCATGAGAGGAAATGTAATTCATGTTCATCGTGTTAAGTTTGTACATTGCCAATTTTATTTCTCCTGTACTTTATTTGCGTATTATATATTTTAATATAAAAATGAATAACTTTATAAGAAAGTAGTAGTAACTATCCCAAAGTTGGGATATGCTTTCGCAAGTGTTTCCCAAACTCGGTCCTCAGGACCCCAAGGGGTGCATGTTTTGGTTTTTGCCCTAATACCACACAGCTGATTCAAATGATCAACGCTTGATGATTAGATGAATCAGCTGTGCAACAGCAAAACCTAAAACATGCACCCCCTGGGGTCACGAGGACTGAGCTTGGGAAACCCTGGCTTGGGCGCTTAAATAACTCACATTCTTGTATAAGCCCTTATTAAAGCTACAAAAGTGTCCGTGCTCCACCTTAACATTGTTAACAATACAACAGAACAGATGAAGTGAATTGACATGTACTCTCACATGTGACCAAAAACAACTATCAGTTGGGTCACCTCCAGTCTTCTGATCTGGTGAATAGTAGTGCAATAACCCAGCATCAACAACCCAACTGGCTGGGTCAAAATAACTCAACATGTGTTCTGTCCAACATCTACCCAATTTGGCTTGTTTTTTCACCCAGCATTTTTTGTCGTTGTTGTTGAGTGTACTGGAGTAATTTATTTCACCCAAATCAACATACTTGTGTCTGTCTTGTGTTGAAAATATGTTTGAGGTAAGGTATCACGTTGCAGTAGTGTAGTCTTTTTTTGAAGGCGATTTGGAACTGTTGATACGATGTTGTGGTATGATTAATTGATTTACACTTTTGCAATACCTGAAGTACAGCCTCACATTTATTTTTACTGCTCTAATTACGTTGGTGACCCGTTTATAATAGAAATAAGCACCTCGGGGGTTTGTGATATTTGGCCAATATACCAAGGCTAAGGGTCCTGCGTAAGGACAGACCTTAGACGTGGTGCATTGGCCATATACCACACCTCCTCGGGGCTTATTGCTTAATAAATATAGTCATATGTGAATTAATAAGTTGTAATAAACTGTCTGCTCAATGAATAAGTCATAAACGGTATGTGAAAAATACAGTCTGCGCGATCTGAAGACTCTTTTGTCGGTCTTGCAGGTCTTGCACAAAGAAATATGTATTTTCAACACACGGTGGCGACACATCCAACCCTAATCAGAGCCAGATGGCTCGTGCAAGGCAAGCCGCACTCGGCATAGACGTTTTGGAAGCGTGCGCTGAGAGCTCGAAGGAAAGTAGTGGGACTCCGGAGGAGAGAGAGAAGGAGAGAGGGAAAGAGAGAGAAAGAACTTCGTGCTTTACATTACACACAGACACGGGATAAAGGACGACTGCGTGGACAGTTGTTATATACATTTTGTGCCGTTCAATTTGTAAATCAACGTTTACACGTGCGTTTACGGTTGTAGTGGATGTAAAGGGATTAGAATAGAATCGGGGGAATGTATCCTGCTCGGGCAACAGTGACCGACCGTCTTCCGAGATGTCAACTCCACATTCTCCGGGCCATCGTGCTACTCCAGGCCGTTCTAGAGATGACTGCGACCAGTAAGATTATGACTTTTTTATTACGGTGCTACAATGTAATGTCGCATCATCAGAAAAACACGAAACGTTTTATGGCATTAATGTTCATATTTTAAGACATTCATATGGTGACATAAATCTAGTATATTGGTCGCTAGCCTATATCAATCTATTCGATTGACGTGTCTGCAACAATTTTAATTTCCTCTTTTTAATTGTAATTGTTTCGTGTATTTTTGGGGGGTGATTTTCAAATGGTTATGTGGACTTTAAATTCGTTTTCTTTGGCTTTAAAATAGGCTACTTGTTTAAACAAACGTGTTATAATTTATTAGGCTACATTAATAATAACATACCTTACTGTATACAACAAGAGCTACATTATCTGTGGAAGGTGCTTACATAATAGACGTTCAAGTATTGTTCGCCGCCAAGTCTTTTATATTTGAAACAAAGCCAATTTAAACATTGATTTATAATCTCCCGTATTGAAAGACAAAGGGACTTCTCTTCTCAGGTGATGATGGAGGGGATAACCATCTCACTCCCAGCTGGAGGTCCATTGAGAGTGCCTACTAGTAACTACAAGTACTACTAGTAATTATGCATAGTTCTAGAAAGGTCTGGAACTCACCTTTCTGGTAAAAAAGTGTTATAAATTGCTGAGGTGTACTCATTTTTGAGGCACAAGCTCAAGGACATGTACAAATATTATGAAAATATTTAAAAAATCAAAAGAGAGGCAATAGGGCTTTCTAAATATATTAACAATCAAATTATAAACACATTACTATAAGATTTCACCTTTCTTTATTCTGTAAAATAAAGATGGTGACAATACAAAATTGTCACCATTTCACATAACTGATGACAGAGAATGTTCTGTCCTTCATCCTCGGGGTGATGCAGAGATGCCTCTCAAATGTCTGCACACTTGTTTCAACTTCAGCTTTAAGCATAAAGTGACGTTGTCTCTCTGTGACCCAGAGAAAGTGGTTTGTTCAAGTTTTACTCAATTATTTTGTATTTTTTCATGTTGAGAGCTATAAATAAATTTGATTATATTGCAGCGAGATGGGACCACTTTTGCTGCACTGTAAAAAAATGGCCTGTAATTTATACAGTAACTTACTGGCAGCACAGTAGCCAGTATGTAACTGTACATTTACAATAAATTACTGGCAGCACAGAAGACAGTAAATTATGGTAGATTTACAGGACCTTTAATTTGAACTGCATATTACTGGAACTCCTGACTACAGTAACATACTCTATTTCTAGAATTGACATTGCATTATTGAAAGCACTGTGGTTAGTAAACTGTTGCAGATTTACAGTGCAGGTAGCTAGTGCCAATGACAGGCAGGACGTCTGTTACATGTATTTTAAATAGGTATTTTAATATTATTAATACCTATTTTGTCATTTGTATTTCCCTGGCCCCAACTACAATTAACTATTTTGTAACAGTTTAATTATAATACATGTATTTTCTAATACAAATATATACCAGCAAGTAGCCCGCTTAACTACAACATTCTGGTAGCATAATCTTTTTACTTGCTATGACTGGCCTATTCTTGTTTACCTTCATTTAATACACTGACTGTATTACATTAAGTAGCTCTGGATGTGAGCGTCTGCTAAATGACCAAAATGTAAATGTGAAAATGATCACTTCCAAAGCACACTGCTGAATATTATTCGATTGACCTCCGCCCCCAAACAAGGCCACATTTGATCCAAATGCAAATAGTTTGAGGGTGGAGCTCATTAGAATAAGACCCGGCAGTGGTGCTTTGCAAATGCACATTTTCAACATCCACATTTTGGCCATTTAGCAGACGCTCTTGTCCAGAGCGACTTACAGTCGGTGCATTCATCTAAGGTTGTTAAAAAAAGAAACACATATCACTGAGAGAGCATGTAAAACCTTGCCGTAACCATTACTGGGAATGTTGTTGTAGTTAAGGATGCATTGGTCTTCAAAATATCCTTCATTTGTCGCAAGAGACCTTTTTGATATTTCTTTGCCCATGTCTGGCTAGTGCAAAATAGTGATGTTATGTTTGACCCTGGATCTCCGAGGCGTGTGTTGAAATCGTTAAGCAGTATGCTGATTCCTGTATGACTTTATCCGAAGTGTTGTTGAACAACCACCTGATTGCTTTGGTGTGGGACGTCATCTATAATGAGGATGTTGCTCTAAATGTTTGTGACTGGCAGGTGTGGGAGAATACACTATGTGTATCAAAGCCTCAAGTAGTGAACCTATTTTCTACACAATTGGCTGGAAAACCAAAAATGCTTCAGGAAGCTTTATTTCCTCATCATTAGTGCAAAGTACTTTATAGTAATATTGATGGTAATGCTTCCTGTAAGTTACTGTAAAAAGCAGAGTAATGACACAGTGCAATACTGTCAGAAAGTAAATGCTACTGTAATTATGATATCTTACAGTATTTTACTGTAAATACATGAGATTAATGCAAGCAGTTTGGCTGTTAGGTATTTGTATATTACCTCATATTTAGGAATATTTGGTGTTTCATATCACTTGCAGAGGAATTAACAAAGGCTCCCAAACAGCTGTGATTATAGGGCAAAACACATCAAAAGGACACAGTTTAATAGTCAATCATCAACAGTTTAAGACCTGGTATCACTTTCTGTTCCCTAAATAATATTTTTTTTTCGTGCACTACAACCACATATCAAAATGTTAACAACCACATTAACAAAATGTGTTAATGAGCCACCAATTCTTCCCCTCCCACAAAATGTCTATAGTTTTTTATTTACAGAATGCTGCAGTAAATATACAGCAAAACAGCACTTTATTGTTAAATTGTAGTAAAATTACAGCAATCGCTTGCAGTGAATATGTAATTATATCACACCAATTAATATTTAGCATTTTATATCACTTGCACCTGTAGAGGGTTGAACAAAGGCTTCTAAACCGGCAGTGAGTACATGAATCAAAAGGATGTGGCTAAACACTCAACCATTAAAGGTTTGATACCTCATACCCTTCTGATCTGTTTCCAATATACACATAACAGTTAGGGAACTACTAACCACATATCACTTAAATTGGTACAGCACTCTCACTGATGGGTGCAACAAGTATAGCCTCGCACAAGACACGCCTCAAAATGTGTTCATGACCACAGCAATACCGTGCAGCCACAAAAGGTTTTTGGCATTCCAAAATTACAGTATGGTAATGTATTCTGTGGGGGTGGTACTGATTTACAGTAAATTACTGGCAGCACAGTAGCCAGTAAATTACTGTAAATTTACAGGAAAAGGTTTTTAGATTCCAAAAATACAGTATGGTAGTGATGTTACGTTTGATACTGGATATCCTAAAGACATCTTAAAGCAGTTTATTTCGAAGCAGTGTGCCAATGCTTGGTTCTCTTTATCAGAAGCACGTGATCAATGATGTCCGAAGATTCGTTTTGTCGAACAACCACCTGATTTGGTTTGGCATTAGTTTTAGTAGAAGAGAAAAAGGCCACACTGTGCACACACTACGGCGTGTGAGACGTCATCTATAATAATATGGCTGTTCTAAATTATTTTGACCAGCAGGTGCCGCTAGTATGCCCTTTGTTGATCAAAGCCTCGAGTAATGAATCTATTTTCAACACGATCATCTGGAAATGCTCAATGGTTCAGGAAGCTTCATTCCACCATCACTACAGTATGGTACTGTATTCTATGGGGTGTTATTGACTTACAGTAAATTACTGGCAACACAGTAGCCAGTAAGTTACTGTAAATTTACAGGAATAATATATTTTTGTAATTGTATGGTACTGTATTCTGTGGGGTACATCATTCTCACTAATGGGTGCAACAAATATAGCCTCTTACAAGGCATGCATCCAAATGTGTTAATGAGACAGATAAAAACAAAAATACAGCAAAACAGGTTATACAATACTTTACTGTACAGTAAAGTGTCGCAGAATGCCATTGAACCCCCATAATGCATTGCTATGTACAGTTCTCTAATATAGAATTACAGTAGCTAACTTGGAAAGGTTTGCTGTAAACTTACAGCAATTTGTTACAGTGCTGCATTCCCTAGGCTCTCCCTTTTGATATGCCATATCCCATGCAGGGCTCTGAGCTTCACAATCAGAATAAATCTAGCCTTTGTCTGGATAGGCTAGAAAAGTTGACATGTCACTCCCTATGCAAATAAGGTGTCAGATTTCACATTCTCCATCTCAGCTCCTCTTAGGCAGGTTCAGCTGAAAGGGGAGACTCTGCTATTTAGCTGAGTATACAGAAATGGATGTTGTGCCGTTCACAGACCTCCCTGTACAAAAAAAGACTGTTGGAACTGTTCTAGAACCGCCACTAGTCCCCTAAATAGGGGACATCAAATTGGTTTTAAAGCAAACTCAGTGATACAGTACTGACTGATGCTGAGAGTAATGACTTCAAATGAAATGCCGAGTTCAAGAACATTGGGAAATGGCGGCACTCCAATTGTTGTTTATTTTTAAGACAAAAAGTCCACCTCATTTCACCTTTTTATTTTCGGCAGGGCAGTATTAACGCATTTCAAGTTTTAATGTCACATGCACAAGTATGGTGAAATGCTTTCTTGCAAACTCAAAACCCAACAATGCAATAATTCATTAATAACAATGACAATAACAATAACATCCACCAGAAATAAGAAGAAATATGAAGAACACAATAAGAAAGTAAGCATACGATATACAGGGTCAGTTCCAATACCTTATTTACAATGTGCAGGGATACTGGAGTGATGGAGGTAGATATGTATAAGGGTAAGGAGACAGGGATACTGGAGTGATGGAGGTAGATATGTATAAGGGTAAGGAGACAGGGATTGTGGAGTGATGGAGGTGGATATGTATAAGGGTAAGGTGACAGGGATACTGGAGTGATAGAGGTAGATATGTATAAGGGTAATGTGACAGGGATACTGGAGTGATGGAGGTGGATGGGTATAAGGGTAAGGAGACAGGGATACTGGAGTGATGGAGGTGGATATGTATAAGGGTAAGGTGACAGGGATACTGGAGTGATAGAGGTGGATATGTATAAGGGTAAGGTGACAGGGATACTGGAGTGATGGAGGTGGATAGGTATAAGGGTAAGGAGACAGGGATACTGGAGTGATGGAGGTAGATATGTATAGGGGGAAGGTGACTAGGCAACAGGATATATAATAAACAGAGTAGCAGCAGCTTGTATGTGAGTGGGTGTGCGTGTGTGTAGAGTTATATGTGAGTGAGCAGATGCTGGAGTGAGTGTGCATAGACAGTGGAAAACCTAAAGGTCAATAAAGATACAAGGTTAACTGAAATAGTCTGTGTAGCTATTTTGTTAGCTGTTTATCAGTCTTATTGATTGGGGATAGAAGCTGTTCAAGAGCCTGTTGTTGCCAGGCTTGATGCGCCGGTACCGCTTGCCGTGCGGAAGTAGAGAGAATACTCTATGACTTGGGTGGTTGGAGCCTTTAACGATTTTCCGCGCCTTCCTACCTCGCTGCCTGTTATAGATGTTCTGGATTGCAGGGAGCTCGGCCCCAGTGATGTACTGGGCTGTCCACACCACCCTATGTAGCTCCATGCAATCGAGGGCGGTGCTGTTACCATACCAGGCAGTGATGCAGCCAGTAAAAATGCTCTCAATGGTACAGCTGTAAAACCTTTTCAAACTTCCGAAGGGGAAGAGGTGCTGTCACGCCTTCTTCACGACTGGGCGCATGTGTTTGGACCATTTTAAGTCTTTAGGGATTTGGACACAGAGGAACTTGAAGCTCTCGACCTGCTCCACTGCGGCCCTGTGGAAGGGGGTGTGCTCGCCCTCCCGTTTCCTGTAGTCCCCGATCAGCTCCTTGGTCTTACTGATGTTGAGGTTGTTGTTCTGGCACCACACTGCCAGGTCACTGACCTCCTCTCTGTAGACCGACTCATCGTCGCCGGTGATCAGCCCTTCCACCGTCGCGTCGTCAGCAAACTTAATGATGGTGTTGGAGTCGTGCATGGCCACGCAGTCATGGGTGAACAGGGAGTACAGTAGGGGACTAAGCACACACCCGTGTGGGGCCTCTGTGTTTAGGGTCAGTGTGGCGGAGGTGATGTCGCCTACCCTCACCATCTGGGGTCGGCCCATCAGGACATCCAGGATCCAGTTGCAGATGGAGGTGATCTGGTTACGAGCTTGGAGGGGACAATGGTGTTGAACGCTGAGCTGTAGTGAATGAACAGCATTTTCACATAGGCATTCCTCTTATCTAGGTGGATGAGGGTAGTGTGGAGTGTAATTAAGATTGCGTCATCTATGGATCTGTTGGGATGTTATGCAAATTGAGGTGGGTCTAAGGAAGCCTAGAAGAGCTTCCAGGCTTCCTTCATAACGGTCAACTGTGAATGAGAGAAACAAATAATTACAGGGGCAGTTTGGTCAAACTAATCCCGTTCGAATTGTCCACCGGAAAGACGGACATGCTGGGGTAACAATTACATAACCAATGTCCTGTAGTAATACTAGTCCCGTTCGAATTGTCCACCGGAAAGACTGACCTGCTGGGGTAACAATTACATAACCAATGTTCTGTAGTAATACTAGTCTCGGGCGAATAGGACTGAAGCAAAACATTCATTCTCCTCCTTCTCCACACTTAACCTGTGAAAGGTTATAAACATCCCATGACTCTATATACACTTTTTAACTGCTCTATATAACCTTCATAACTGCTGTCTGTAGGAGGAAGATGCCCAGGTGTCTGTGGCCTTGTGTGAAGTATTGGATAGTTTGGAACGGAGGACATTGGACATTCATTTCCAATTTTGGTTTGCCCTCATGTGAATCAAATAGGATTTTCGTTTGTTACCCAGTTTGTCTATGTGTGATTAATCTCCAGCTAGAAGATGTGTCTGGGTTTGTTTGGATTACACCAGTCCTCCCTACTGGTTTTGGATATTATTTACAATGGTTGGAGGAGGCAGAGCTTTCTAAAGCCATATTCTGGAATGCCACTCTCTCTCTCAGACTAGAGTCAGGAGCCCAGAATGTTAACCCAAGATACTTCACTGTCTGAGTTATAACCCCTCTTCACATGGGGTTTTATAATGGAACAGAGGAGGAGGAAAACTCACCCCCTCGTAACCATTTCACATCTCAACCAGCAGACTGGAAAAGAGGAGTGGAAAGAAACAGCTATTCGGAATCGGCCGTGATACAGTCTCATTCTCTTACTCTTTCATAACAGTCAGAGGGCTATAAATCATTTGGGTGGAACTACCTCGACGGCAGATTTTGAACGAGACAGAATGTTGACATTAAAGGCACTTTACCTTTGAAAAAACTCACCCCGTGGACTCTGTCTCTTTCAGGGAGACTGAAAAGTCCTCGCCCTCCTCAGCTCTGATAGCTGAGCTCTTATACCCCTTTCTCATCTCTTCTCCTAATGCATGGTACAGTAACTCAGCCATCCACTAGTGCATCTTTAAAAGCCTTCTCAGACTTCCAGGAATGTGGAAGATTAACTATACGTGTGAAACAGATGTAGTGTGTGTGTGTGTGTGTGTGTGTGTGTGTGTGTGTGTGTGTGTGTGTGTGTGTGTGTGTGTGTGTGTGTGTGTGTGTGTGTGTGTGTGTGTGTGTGTGTGTGTGTGTGTGTGTGTGTGTGTGTGTGTGTTTGGGACAATTTGGGTCCAGTTTGAAGCATCTGGAAAGAAAAGAAAGTCACACACCTATTAATCAGCACTAAGTCATAAATCATACACTCCACGCCCCTTGTTACTTTCAAACAACAGTGTGTAAAGTATGTCATGCAATAGCAATTACCTATTTCCCTTTTGTTAATAACCTCAGATGTTTGCCAAGTTTATATGGCAGTATTGCTCAACATACACAATGTTTGGAAGATGACTTATCTTGGCTTATTGTTTAATTGATGGTTATAGAATTCTTGTGGATTGTTACATAAAACTGATGGATGTGGATTAGATGAACAAATTTAATACGACCACCATAAGACATCCATTTAAAAAAAAAAAAAGTTTACCCTCAGTCTCTTTCCTCAAGTTATGATTATTGTATGTTTGGGCTTGTAGTGAGTGATTGTAGTGAAGCAACTGGGAGTAGTAGCAGAGCTACACTGTTACAGAAAACTTTAAATTATATAATATTTTGTATTACAATAAAATACTCTGAAACGTTTCATACTGTAAATTATAGTGCATTGTGGGAAAATGTTGTGGGCGGGGAAAGAATTGCTTTATTTCGAATGGTACTGTAATTCCACCCTGCAGAATACATGACAGTTTTTTTGGTAGGGAGGTTACGTTTGATACCGGAGCGCCGAGGCATGTGTCAAAATCGCTAAGCAGTTTACTTTGAAGCAATATGCTGATGCCTGTATCCCTTTATTAGAACCACGTGATCAATGGCGTTCGAAGCTTTGTTTTGTCGAACAACCACCTGATTTGGTTTGGTATTGGTTTTGGTAGAAGACAAAAAAGCTACTATGTGCACGCGCTACAGCGTGTGGGACGTCGTCTATAACAATCTCACTGCTCTAAATTGTTTTGACCAGCAGGTGCCACTAGTGTACGCTGTGTTGAGCAAAGCCTCGTTTAATGAACCTATTTTCAACAGAATTGGCTGGAACTTCAAACCTTAAGGAAGGTTAGTTTCCCATCACTACTTTTCGGAGCACCAAAGACCTTTTGACCACTATAGATGGTATTTTTTATTACTTGCAATTCTAGAGGCTTTAAAACTGGCAGCGTCTACAGGGTAACTAGACCAAAAGGACACAGCAGAACTATCATCCAGTTAAAGTTTAAGATTTGTTGCCACTTCAATCTGTCTCCTAGCGTTAATATATTGATAAGGCATTATAACCACATAAGAGTTAAATTGGTACAGCATTCTTACTCACGGGTGTAACAAATATAACCTCTTACCAGACATGCCTCAAAATATGTTAATGAGCCAGATGGACCTCTCGTGGGTGCATGGTATTGTTCTATTTTTTTTGCCACTGTAAAGATACGGTACTGAATTCTGTGGGGTGGAATTACAGCAATTTCCCACAATGCACCATCTTTAACAGTATGCTGCAGTAAAAGGTTCCCAAGTGTTTCACTGATGATAATGCCTAAACTGACTGTATAAATGACAGTTTTCCGTTCCAGCGTATGTCTCTCTCCCCTTGCAACCTCGTGTTATTTAAGCATACGTATTCACGTTCCTTTGTCATGTCCTCGTTTTGTCTCTGCCCTCTCTGTGCTAGAGAGAGGGTTTCCTAAAGTTTCTTCATTACGAACTGAAGCCAAGCGTGGAAAACCCCTTCCTGTAATTACTGACTCTACATTGCACAGTGGAGGTGAGGGCATGGCGGAGAGAAAAACCTCCTCTGCATATCCATGGGCTCAAGAGTTTAACAGATATGGAAAAGGGAGGTTGGCTCTTTGCTGTATATCTGACTTGTTATTTAAAACTCCTATTGTAGCTAAGGGCCTGGATCCCTTGACTCAGTGTCAAAAATGTGCCGAAATGATCAGTTATTTGATAGAATGACATTGATTATTTAAGAAGATACTTAAAAGGTGCCATTATTAGGCATGCATCAATGCACCCCATGGGTTGTTTAGGCTATGCAATAATGTAGGCATTATGCCAATGTAGTAAAAATATATGTACATTTCACTGAAAGGTATAAAATTACATTTAAAGAAATTCCACTGTAAATATGTTAGTGTACATTTCTTAAGCCTGTTTGCATTGTATTAAGGACTTAAGGCTCTCAAACACTGCACCGAATGTGGGCCTATCATTCGGGAAGTCTAGCGTTCGTCTGCCGATCATTCAGTGTGCTGTGTTTTAGGGATCACCCCCTGTCAACATCTGACTGCCAAAATGTTTCAAGCAGTTCGACATGTAAAATCGGTGCACACCCGGTTCACAAATTACGTTCAGAGCTGCTAAGTAATCTTGCCCAGCAAACGCTATTGGTGTGTCTGAGCCCTTAACTTATTTGGGGTAGGGGGCAGTATTGGGTAGCTTGGATGAAAAACGTGCCCAAATTAAGCTGCCTGCTACTCAGCCGTACAAGATAGAATATGCTAGAATATCGTAGCTCCCAGACAGGTTAACCTGGTTATCCTGTCTAGGACTGGGGAACCCCCCCCCCCCGCAACTGCCAATGAAAGTGTAGGGCGCCAAATTCAAAACAACAAAAATCTCATAATTAAAATTCCTCAAGCATTTTAAAGATAAAATCCTCGTTAATCCAGCCACAGTGTCTGATTTCAAAAAGGATTTACAGCGAAAGAACCACAAACGATTATGCTAGGTCACCACCAAGCCACAGAAGAAGAAAAAATCAGCCAAAGAGAGGAGTCACAAAAAGCACAAATAGAGATAAAATGAATCACTAACCTTTGATGATCTTCATCAGATGACACTCATAGGACTTCATGTTACACAATACATGTATGTTTTGTTTGATAAAGTTCATATTTATATTAAAAAAAATCTGAGTTTACATTGGAGCGTTACGTTCAGTAGTTCTAAAACATGCGGTGATTGTGCAGAGAGCAACATTAAATTTCAGAAATACTCATAATAAACATTGATAAAGATACGACTATTGTACGTGGAACTTTAGATAATCTTCTCCTTAATGCAACCACGGTGTCAGATTTCAAAAAAGCAAACCGTGCAATAATCTGAGTACAGCCTTTAGGCAACAAAGCAGCCAAAAAGATACCCGCCATATTGGGTAGTCAACATTACTCAGAATTTTTTTTATTAATATTCACTTACCTTTGATGATCGTCATCAGAATGCACTCACAGGAATCCCAGTTCCACCATAAATGTTTGATTTGTTCGATAATGTCCATCAGTTATGTCCAAATATCTTCTTTTGTTAGGGTGTTTGGTAAACAAATCCAAAAGCGCGTTACAGCCCGTAGAAACATGCCAAACTAAGTATGGAATAAATCTTTAGGATGTTTTTAACATAAAACTTCATTAATCTTCCAACCGAACAATTCCTTTGTCTGTACAAATGAAGTGGAACGTAGCTACCTTTCACGTGAGCGCGCCAGACCTAGGCTGTGGCACTCTGCCAGACCACTCACTCAAAGAGCTCTTATGTGCCCCTCCTTTAGAGTAGAATCCTCAAAACAGTTTCTAAATACTGTTGACATCTAGTGGAAGCCTTGGGAAGTGAAACATAACTAATATCCCACTGTATCTTCAATGGGGGCTGAGTTGAAAAACTACAAACCTCAGATTTCCCACTTCCTGGTTGGATTTTTTTCTCAGGTTTTTGCCTGCCATATGAGTTATGTTATACTCACAGACATCATTCAAACAGAGTGTTTTCTATCCAATACTAATAATATATTAGTATCTGGGACTGAGTAGGAGGCAGTTCACTCTGGGCTCGCTATTCATCCAAAAGTGAAAATGCTGCCCCCTATCACAAAGAAGTTATGGAACGCGTTGCATGCAGACAGGCAAAATCTCTTGTCCCCTTAAAATTAGGCCTTTGTACGTTTCCACGCTCTCTCACAGCTGATTAAAAAAAATACTGAACAGGATTCTTAGCCAAAGATTAATATTTATTTTAAAATGAAAATATACATGCAATTTACCCTTCATAAATTTATTCCTTCATTTTTCCTTGCTCTGTCCTTATTAAGTTTAAAAAAAACATTTTCCCAAAGATGTGACAGGCAGCATCAGGTTTCTCTCCATAAAGAAGGGCTTTTATGCATTCATAATTTCCCACAGCATCATGTCCATTTAGGAACAGATCACTCATATATGCTTCCCCAGAGCAGAGCAGAGCTAGAGTAGCAGTGGTTGTGGTGACTGGTGATGGGGCTAATGTTGGCTGGCTGGCTGGCTCGTATATCTGAGAAACAGTCTGTCTGAGGAAGGGTAACCTCCTTGCCTTCTCCCTGCCACCCATGACATCATGGCTTTGGATGGGGATGCCTTGGCACTTGGCAGGCACCCGCTGCTGCCACTCCTAGCTCTTAAACTAAAATCACCCCAAGGATCACTCTCCTTCTCTCTCTTGCTCTCTCTCTTTTTTCCTTCTATCCCTCTTTCTTTCTCCCTATTCCATTTTTCCCCCCCAAACTCATCCCAGGATCACTCTCTTGCTGTCTCTCTCTTTTCTTTCTCTTTCTCCCACTTACTAGCTCGTTCTCCTTTTTCCCCCCCATTTCTGTCCCACTCCCTCACCCTCATGGTGTCGCAGCTCTACTGTACCTGGCTGGTGTACTGTTCGGTTTGGCTGTGGATCCACACTTGGCTGCTGTTATCTGAGTTGACTGGCATGCTGTTCTTGGCATGGCTGGGTGTGTTTACTCACTGTGTTCTGTGTGAGAGGAAAAAGGCAGAAAGGATGGGCGACGGTTTGAGCTTTCGAAATCCAGCTTCTGTTCTGTTCTCTCCCCCACCTCAAACATTCTGCTTGCGCTGTGAAAACCACTGGACCATCAGTTTAGTCCCAGGAATCAGAAATGTGTTAGTTCACATCACTTGATTAATAGAATACAGTGCCTTCAGAAAGTATTCGCACCACTTGACGTGTTCCACATTTAGTTGTGTTACAGCCTGAATTTAAAATGGATAATGTCAAAGTGTAATTATGTTTTTAGAAATGTTTACAAATGAATTAAAAATGAAAAGCTGAAATGTCTTGAGTCAATAAGTATTCAACCCCTTTTGTTATGGCAAGCCTAAATAAGTTCAGGAGTAAAGATTTGCATAACAAGTAACATAATAAGGTTCATGGACTCACTCTCTATGCAATAATAGTGTTTAACATGACTTTTGAATGACTACCTCATCTCTGTACGCCACACATACAATTAGCTGTAAGATCCCTCAGTCGAGCAGTGAATTTCAAACACAGATTCAACCACAAAGACCAGGGAGGGTTTCCAATGCCTCACAAAGGGCACCTATTGGTAGATGGGTCAAATAAACTGATATTGAATGTCCCTTTGAGTATGGTGAAGTTATTACTTACACTTCGGATTGTGTATCAATACACACAGTCACTACAAAGATACTGGCGTCCTTCCTAACTCAGTTGCCGGAGAGGAGGGAAACCACTCTGGGATTTCACACAGCAAAATCTATGGTGTAAATTTAACTCTGAAAGTAAATGTCACTGATTTTCAGTGAACATATGAGTCCCACTACAAAGATACTGGCGTCCTTCCTAACTCAGTTGCCGGAGAGGAGGGAAACCACTCTGAGATTTCACACAGCAAAATCAATGGTGTAAATTTAACTCTGAAAGTACATTTTCAGAGTTTTCATTTTCAGTGAACATATGAGTCCCACTGTACTGGTGTTAAAATAATCTCCTCCCCTGTGGGAAAGCAACATCATGCTGGTCTCGCTCTTGGCAGAGATTCCATTTAGAGCTCAGTGGCAGAGACAAACTCTGTGAGATAAACTTCTAAATTGATAGTGCTATTTGTTTAGGTGATTTTACAGCAAGCTAGCTGCTTCACATGCTGATATTGATATTTGGTATTATTGTGTGTAGCTATGTTTTCTAGCTAGCTCCATAGCTAGCCAGCTCGTCAGCCCAGGGAGAGGGAGATCATTGCATTGTGGGTTTTGTAATAGACTTGAGCTGAAACAGACCCCCCCCCCCAAAAAAAAATCACAGTTTTACCAATCTTCTTATTACAACAAAATGAAACATTTGTTCACAGAAAACATTGCTTTCAGATATTAGTGTTATTTAACAGTGTTAATTATAGGAATTTGGGATGAATTATTCCTTTAAACATTGAGCATTTACATCCAATTGTGTCAAAAGTAGGTTCATTACTCGAGGCTTTGATCAACACGTTTTAATGTTACAATAGTGGCACCTGCTGGTCAAAATAATTTAAAACAAATGACACGCTGTAGCATGTGCACAGGGTAGCCTTTTTGTCTTCTACCAAAACCAATACCAAAGATTCTGGATATACTGACGAGATTCATGTCTCTCCGCCTTAACAATGGGAGTCGTTGTCCACAAAGTGGCACGGCGGGTTGTCCTGCTACCTCCTATCCTTTCTTTGGATTGGTGGATACATCTCATATTGTAATACTTCCTGAATATTCAATGAGGATGTTTGACGTCAACCGCCTGTATTCAATGGAAAGAAAGGCTATGCTACTAAGCCTCTCGAGGCCTCCCTCTTCCTCTCAGCCAATACCACACCGGTGGTTGTTCGACAAAGTGAAGGACGCCATTTTGACGTTCTTCTGATAAAGAAGAATCCGCACACTGCTCGGAAGTAAACCGCTTAGTGATTTTGACACATGCGTCAGCGCTCAGGTATCAAATGTCACACCACTACTTGCAAGGTGATGTGTAATTCCTCTTGGAATCCAGCCAGAGTTAGGATAGCCAACAGTGGGCAATTGACTAGGAAACTCACCTAAAACACTACTTAAACTATTTTAAACCAGAACAACTATTTCAGTAACAAGTGCAAAAAATCTAACTAACTCATTGGATTAGTTTAGAAAAATGTATGTTATTTATCTTTGTGTTGATGCAATAGAGCATGCTGGGAAATATGATAATGATGGGTGTGGTGTGGTTTTACTGTTTTACTCTCCACAGTGTAGAACAATAACTCTAATTATTAACACCAACACTGGGGGTTCTTTTACACCACTGAGTGCTCATTTCACTCGTAAAAATTTAATTTAACTCTTGAATCAACACTAGAAATGTCACACTGAAAAAGCAACACTGGACAATTTGCTGTGCACAGTGAGGCCAATGGTGACTTTAAAAAAGTTATGGAGTTCAATGGCTGTGATGGGAGAAAACTGAGGATGGATCAACAACATTGTAGTTACTCCACAATACCAACCTAAATGACAGAGTGAAAAGAAGGAAAACCTGTGCAGAATAAAAATATTTCAAAACATGCATCCTGTTTGCAAAAAGGCACTGAATTAAAACTGAAATATTTTTAGCAATAAAATAACTTAAATTAACTTTATGTCCTGAATACAAAGTGTGGTGGTGGCTGCATCATGTTATGGGTATGATTGTCATCGTCAAGGAGTAGGGGATTTTTTAGGATAAAAAGAAACAGAATAGAGTTAAGCACCTGGAAAACCTGGTTCAGTCTGCTTTCCAACAGACACTGGGAGACAAATTCACCTTTCAGCAGGACAATAACCTAAAACACTGGAGTTGCTTACCAAGAAGACGTTGTATGTTCCTGAGTGGCCTAATTACAGTGTGACTTAAATTGGCTTGAAAGCAATGATCAACAACCAACTTCACAGAGCTTGAATATTGTTTTTAAAGAATAACGTGAAAATATTGTACAATCCAGGTGTGCAAAGCTCTTAGAGACTTACCCAGAAAGACTCACAGCTGTAATCGCTGCCAATGGTGATTCTAAAATGTATTGACTCAGGGGTGTGAATACTTATGTAAATTAGATATTTTTTGCAAAAATGTCTCAATACATGTTTTCACTTTGTCATTATGGAGTATTGTATGTAGGTGGGTGCGAGGAAAAACAAATATTTAAACCATTTTGAATTCAGGGTGTAACACATCAAAATGTGGAATAAGTCAAGGGGTATGAATACTTTTTGAAGGCCCCAAAATACCATGTTCATTTCCCTCGTGACAGTCACTGTTTCTCTTTCACTGTTTCTCTCTCGCTCTCTCTCGCTCACTCTCTCTCGCTCTCTCTCTCCTGGTGAGTTGTTGAGTTGAGGTAGCACTCTCCTCTCTACAGGTGTTTCTGGTGAGAATAACGTCTGGCTAACTAGCACCCTGAGCGCTAAAACAGGCCAGTTTGGATTGCAGGAAATGTCATTTCACGGGCCTCTAATGATTTGTGTTCATTACGGAGCTATGTTAAGGCAAAAAAAAAAACACTTCTTTATTACCATGGTTCCTTATTACCACAGTCTCTGTGAGTAGAGAGAGGAACATAGGCTTAAGAGGGCAAAGTTGATTTGGCGGTACTATATATTTGTGTGTGCTTTTTTGTACTGAACCTGCTTGGCCTCCACGTTAAGCTGTTTAGCAGTACTCCGCCTTCATTTTACCCTGTTTGTTTAACATACAAACGTGTGTTTAACTCTTCTCTTCTTTTATTGGTTGGTAATTAGTTTCAGTAGCCATACAAACTTTAATCCTGCTGTAGTCTGAAGGTTAGGAAATCTACCCTCTTTGAAGATTAGTTCCTTTAAAGAGGGTTAGGTCTAAGCCAGTGGTTGGACACGCCGACTCTGGCCACCGAATGCGCCGTGTATGTCGTAGCAGCTCAATGAGAGGCATTTATAACAGGATTGGGGGAAGTCTAGGCCATTTTCATCCCATTGTTTTAGGGAGGATAATTGAGGTCGATTGGTGTTGCTTCTGTGCGTCAAAGAAAGGACGACCAAAGTTGGGTCATGAGTAATCTGCCTGTTGAGGCGCCTGGAAATGTTTGTGTATTTGGAGAAAGAGGTTTATTCTCTGGAAATGTTTGTGTATTTGGAGAAAGAGGAAAGTTTATTCTCTGAAAATGTTTGTGTATTTGGAGAAAGATGAAAGTTTATTCTCTGGAAATGTTTGTGTATTTGGAGAAAGAGGAAAGTTTATTCTCTGGAAATGTTTGTGTATTTGGAGAAAGAGGAAAGTTTATTCTCTGGAAATGTTTGTGTATTTGGAGAAAGAGGAAAGTTTATTCTCTGGAAATGTTTGTGTATTTGGAGAAAGAGGAAAGTTTATTCTCTGGAAATGTTTGTGTATTTGGAGAAAGAGGAAAGTTTATTCTCTGGAAATGTTTGTGTATTTGGAGAAAGAGGAAAGTTTATTCTCTGGAAATGTTTGTGTATTTGGTTTAGAAATGTTTGTGTATTTGGAGAAAGAGGAAAGTTTATTCTCTGGAAATGTTTGTGTATTTGGAGAAAGAGGAAAGTTTATTCTCTGGAAATGTTTGTGTATTTGGAGAAAGAGAAAGTTTATTCTCTGGAAATGTTTGTGTATTTGGAGAAAGGAAAGGAAATGTTTGTGTATTTTATTTTATTCTGGAAATGTTTGTGTATTTGGAGAAAGAGGAAAGTTTATTCTCTGGAAATGTTTGTGTATTTGGAGAAAGAGGAAAGTTTATTCTCTGGAAATGTTTGTGTATTTGGAGAAAGAGGAAAGTTTATTCTCTGGAAATGTTTGTGTATTTGGAGAAAGAGAAGTTTATTCTCTGGAAATGTTTTGTATTTGGAGAAAGAGGAAAGTTTATTCTCTGGAAATGTTTGTGTATTTGGAGAAAGAGGTATTTGGAGAAAGAGGAAGTTTATTCTCTGGAAATGTTTGTGTATTTGAGAAAGTATTTGGAGAAAGTTTATTCTCTGGAAATGTTTGTGTATTTGGAGAAAGAGGAAAGTTTATTCTCTGGAAATGTTTGTGTATTTGGAGAAAGAGGAAAGTTTATTCTCTGGAAATGTTTGTGTATTTGGAGAAAGAGGAAAGTTTATTCTCTGGAAATGTTTGTGTATTTGGAGAAAGAGGAAAGTTTATTCTCTGGAAATGTTTGTGTATTTGGTTTAGAAATGTTTGTGTATTTGGAGAAAAGTTTATTCTCTGGAAATGTTTGTGTATTTGGAGAAAGAGGAAAGTTTATTTCTGGAAATGTTTGTGTATTTGGAGAAAGAGGAAAGTTTATTCTCTGGAAATGTTTGTGTATTTGGAGAAAGAGGAAAGTTTATTCTCTGGAAATGTTTGTGTATTTGGAGAAAGAGGAAAGTTTATTCTCTGGAAATGTTTGTGTATTTGGAGAAAGAGGTTTATTCTCTGGAAATGTTTGTGTATTTGGAGAAAGAGGAAAGTTTATTCTCTGGAAATGTTTGTGTATTTGGAGAAAGAGGAAAGTTTATTCTCTGGAAATGTTTGTGTATTTAGTTTATTCTCTGGAAATGTTTTGTATTTGGAGAAAGAGGAAAGTTTATTTGGAGAAAGAGGAAAGTTTATTCTCTGGAAATGTTTGTGTATTTGGAGAAAGATTTGGAGAAAAGTTTATTCTCTGGAAATGTTTGTGTATTTGGAGAAAGAGGAAAGTTTATTCTCTGGAAATGTTTGTGTATTTGGAGAAAGAGGAAAGTTTATTCTCTGGAAATGTTTGTGTATTTGGAGAAAGAGGAAAGTTTATTCTCTGGAAATGTTTGTGTATTTGGAGAAAGAGGAAAGTTTATTCTCTGGAAATGTTTGTGTATTTGGAGAAAGAGGAAAGTTTATTCTCTGGAAATGTTTGTGTATTTGGAGAAAGAGGAAAGTTTATTCTGGAAATGTTTGTGTATTTGGAGAAAGAGGAAAGTTTATTCTCTGGAAATGTTTGTGTATTTGGAGAAAGAGGAAAGTTTATTCTCTGGAAATGTTTGTGTATTTGGAGAAAGAGGAAAGTTTATTCTCTGGAAATGTTTGTGTATTTGGAGAAAGAGGAAAGTTTATTCTCTGGAAATGTTTGTGTATTTGGAGAAAGAGGAAAGTTTATTCTCTGGAAATGTTTGTGTATTTGTTTATTCTCTGGAAATGTTTGTGTATTTGGAGAAAGAGGAAAGTTTATTCTCTGGAAATGTTTGTGTATTTGGAGAAAGAGGAAAGTTTATTCTCTGGAAATGTTTGTGTATTTGGAGAAAGAGGAAAGTTTATTCTCTGGAAATGTTTGTGTATTTGGAGAAAGAGGAAAGTTTATTCTCTGGAAATGTTTGTGTATTTGGAGAAAGAGGAAAGTTTATTCTCTGGAAATGTTTGTGTATTTGGAGAAAGAGGAAAGTTTATTCTCTGGAAATGTTTGTGTATTTGGAGAAAGAGGAAAGTTTATTCTGGAAATGTTTGTGTATTTGGAGAAAGAGGAAAGTTTATTCTGGAAATGTTTGTGTATTTGGAGAAAGAGGAAAGTTTATTCTCTGGAAATGTTTGTGTATTTGGAGAAAGAGGTTTATTCTCTGGAAATGTTTGTGTATTTGGAGAAAGGAAAGTTTATTCTCTGGAAATGTTTGTGTATTTGGAGAAAGAGGAAAGTTTATTCTCTGGAAATGTTTGTGTTTATTCTTGGAAATGTTTGTGTATTTGGAGAAAAAGTTTATTCTCTGGAAATGTTTGTGTATTTGGAGAAAGAGGAAAGTTTATTCTCTGGAAATGTTTGTGTATTTGGAGAAAGAGGAAAGTTTATTCTCTGGAAATGTTTGTGTATTTGGAGAAAGAGGAAAGTTTATTCTCTGGAAATGTTTGTGTATTTGGAGAAAGAGGAAAGTTTATTCTCTGGAAATGTTTGTGTATTTGGAGAAAGAGGAAAGTTTATTCTCTGGAAATGTTTGTGTATTTGGAGAAAGAGGAAAGTTTATTCTCTGGAAATGTTTGTGTATTTGGAGAAAGAGGAAAGTTTATTCTCTGGAAATGTTTGTGTATTTGGAGAAAGAGGAAAGTTTATTCTCTGGAAATGTTTGTGTATTTGGAGAAAGAGGAAAGTTTATTCTCTGGAAATGTTTGTGTATTTGGAGAAAGAGGAAAGTTTATTCTCTGGAAATGTTTGTGTATTTGAAAGTTTAGAAAGTATTTGGAGAAGAAGTTTATTCTCTGGAAATGTTTGTGTATTTGGAGAAAGATGTTTGTGTATTTGGAGAAAGTTTATTCTCTGGAAATGTTTGTGTATTTGGAGAAAGAGGAAAGTTTATTCTCTGGAAATGTTTGTGTATTTGGAGAAAGAGGAAAGTTTATTCTCTGGAAATGTTTGTGTATTTGGAGAAAGAGGAAAGTTTATTCTCTGGAAATGTTTGTGTATTTGGAGAAAGAGGAAAGTTTATTCTCTGGAAATGTTTGTGTATTTGGAGAAAGAGGAAAGTTTATTCTCTGGAAATGTTTGTGTATTTGGAGAAAGAGGAAAGTTTATTCTCTGGAAATGTTTGTGTATTTGGAGAAAGAGGAAAGTTTATTCTCTGGAAATGTTTGTGTATTTGGAGAAAGAGGAAAGTTTATTCTCTGGAAATGTTTGTGTATTTGGAGAAAGAGGAAAGTTTATTCTCTGGAAATGTTTGTGTATTTGGAGAAAGAGGAAAGTTTATTCTCTGGAAATGTTTGTGTATTTGGAGAAAGAGGAAAGTTTATTCTCTGGAAATGTTTGTGTATTTGGAGAAAGAGGAAAGTTTATTCTCTGGAAATGTTTGTGTATTTGGAGAAAGAGGAAAGTTTATTCTCTGGAAATGTTTGTGTATTTGGAGAAAGAGGAAAAGTTTATTCTCTGGAAATGTTTGTGTATTTGGAGAAAGATTTGGAGAAAGTTTATTCTCTGGAAATGTTTGTTTATTTGGAAATGTTTGTGTATTTGGAGAAAGAGGTTTATTCTCTGGAAATGTTTGTGTATTTGGAGAAAGAGGAAAGTTTATTCTCTGGAAATGTTTGTGTATTTGGAGAAAGTTTAGGAAATGTTTGTGTTTATTCTCTGGAAATGTTTGTGTATTTGGAGAAAGAGGAAAGTTTATTCTCTGGAAATGTTTGTGTATTTGGAGAAAGAGGAAAGTTTATTCTCTGGAAATGTTTGTGTATTTGGAGAAAGAGGAAAGTTTATTCTCTGGAAATGTTTGTGTATTTGGAGAAAGAGGAAAGTTTATTCTCTGGAAATGTTTGTGTATTTGAGAAAGATTCTCTGGAAAGAGGAAATGTTTGTGTATTTGGAGAAAGAGGTTTATTCTCTGGAAATGTTTGTGTATTTGGAGAAAGAGGAAAGTTTATTCTCTGGAAATGTTTGTGTATTTGGAGAAAGAGGAAAGTTTATTCTCTGGAAATGTTTGTGTATTTGGAGAAAGAGGAAAGTTTATTCTCTGGAAATGTTTGTGTATTTGGAGAAAGAGGAAAGTTTATTCTCTGGAAATGTTTGTGTATTTGGAGAAAGAGGAAAGTTTATTCTCTGGAAATGTTTGTGTATTTGGAGAAAGAAATGTTTATTCTCTGGAAATGTTTGTGTATTTGGTTTAGAAATGTTTGTGTAGAGAAAGTTTATTCTCTGGAAATGTTTGTGTATTTGGAGAAAGAGGAAAGTTTATTCTCTGGAAATGTTTGTGTATTTGGAGAAAGAGGAAAGTTTATTCTCTGGAAATGTTTGTGTATTTGGAGAAAGAGGAAAGTTTATTCTCTGGAAATGTTTGTGTATTTGGAGAAAGAGGAAAGTTTATTCTCTGGAAATGTTTGTGTATTTGGAGAAAGAGGAAAGTTTATTCTCTGGAAATGTTTGTGTATTTGGAGAAAGAGGAAAGTTTATTCTCTGGAAATGTTTGTGTATTTGGTTTATTCTCTGGAAAATTTGTTTATTCTCTGGAAATGTTTGTGTATTTGGAGAAAGAGGTTTATTCTCTGGAAATGTTTGTGTATTTGGAGAAAGAGGAAAGTTTATTCTCTGGAAATGTTTGTGTATTTGGAGAAAGAGGAAAGTTTATTCTCTGGAAATGTTTGTGTATTTGGAGAAAGAGGAAAGTTTATTCTCTGCCGTAGACTTATATGCCATCTAAATGACATTGTTTGGAAGAAGACGGTTGATTTTTCTGTCGTTTCTTTGGAACCTTATGTTTTCACGATGGATTCAAAGTCACTGACGGCAACTTTTTATGAGGAATTCACTCCCTCCATGGTGCCCTGTGTTACCTCCTGACGCTATTTCCCCCGTTCCCTTTCTACTCTCCAAAGGGATTCAGTTAGTAAAGTCATACTTTGTATTTAAGACTGCTGAGGGATTAGGCCTATGGTTTCCAGGGGTCTCCACTGCCCTGACTGTTCACAGAGCCCCAGCCTCCACAGCCTCCGAGCTTCAGTCAAACAGAAACGAGCAGGACACAGCCTGTTTGTATAGGCTCAGCCTTTGTCACATTGTTCCCATCAGTGGCTGACAATTAAACAGCAGTCCTTGTTTGCTCAGCCACTCCATTCAGGAACAAAAGGCTTGAGGACTGAGGAGCCCTTACTACTACTGCATGACTGGGGTGGTTATGGCATTTTGACCCTGCCTGTGTGTGTTGCAGGAGACTCCAAGAGGCTAGCGCAGGCAAGGGCCACCTACCACCCTGGCATCAATAGAAGCAATTTAGCTCACTCCCTCTTCACCGGCTCTAATTCTTCTGTGAAGACAGAGCTATCAGCCTCATTCAGTCTTTTGCTATTCCTCTTTCTCTGTCACTCCCTCTGTCACTGTTTTTCTCTCTCTCTCTCTCTCTCTCTCTCTCTCTCTCTCTCTCTCTCTCTCTCTCTCTCTCTCTCTCTCTCTCTCTCTCTCTCTCTCTCTCTCTCTCTCTCTCTCTATACTCCCCTATATATCTCTCTCTCTATCTCTCTCTCTCTCTATACTCCCCTATCTCTCTCTCCCTCTCTCTCTATACTCCCCTATCTCTCCCTCTCTCTCTCTCTCTCTCTCTCTCTCTCTCTCTCTCTCTCTCTCTCTCTCTCTCTCTCTCTCTCTCTCTCTCTCTCTCTCTCTCTCTCTCTCTCTCTCTCTCTCTCTCTCTCTCTCTCTCTCTCTCTCTCTCTCTCTCTCTCTCTCTCTCTCTCTCTCCTCTCTCTCCCTATCTCTCTCTCTCTCTCTCTCTCTCTCTCTCTCTCTCTCTCTCTCTCTCTCTCTCTCTCTCTCTCTCTCTCTCTCTCTCTCTCTATCCCTATATCTGTCTCTCTGTCTCTCTGTCTCGCTCTCTCTCTCTATACTCCCCTATCTCTCTCTCTCTCTCTCTCTCTCTCTCTCTCTCTCTCTCTCTCTCTCTCTCTCTCTCTCTCTCTCTCTCTCTCTATACTCCCCTATATCTGTCTCTCTGTCTGTCTGTCTCTCCCACTCTCTCTCTCTCTATACTCCCCTATATCTGTCTCTCTGTCTGTCTGTCTCTCCCCTCTCTCTCTCTCTATACTCCCCTATACCTCTCTCTCTCTCTCTCTCTCTCTATACTCCCTATACCTCTCTCTCTCTCTCTCTCTCTCTCTCTCTCTCTCTCTCTCTCTGCTCTCTCTCTCTATACTCTATCTCTCTCTCTCTCTCTCTCTCTCTCTCTCTCTCTCTCTCTCTCTCTCTCTCTCTCTCTCTCTCTCTCTCTCTATACTCCCCTATATCTGTCTCTCTGTCTCTCTGTCTCTCTGTCTCTCGCTCTCTCTCTCTCTCTCTCTCTCTCTCTCTATCTCCCTATATCTGTCCTCTGTCTGTCTGTCTGTCTCTGTCTGTCTGTCTGTCTGTCTGTCTCTCTCTCTCTCTCTCTCTCTCTCTCTCTCTCTCTCTCTCTCTCTCTCTCTCCTATCTCTCCCTCTCTCTCTCTCTCTATACTCCCCTATCTCTCCCTCTCTCTCTCTCTCTCTATACTCCCTATCTCTCCCTCTCTCTCTCTCTCTATACTCCCTATCTCTCCCACTCTCTCTCTCTCTATACTCCCCTATCTCTCCTCTCTCTCTCTCTCTCTCTCTCTATACTCTCTCTCTCTCTCTCTCTCTCTCTCTCTCTCTCTCTCTCTCTCTCTCTCTCTCTCTCTCTCTCTCTCTCTCTCGCTCTCTCTCTCTCTCTGTCTCCCTCTATCTGTCTGTCTGTCTGTCTGTCTGTCTGTCTGTCTCTCTCTCTCTCTCTCTCTCTCTCTCTCTCTCTCTCTCTCTCTCTCTCTCTCTCTCTCTCTATACTCCCCTATCTCTCCCACTCTCTCTCTCTCTACTCCCCTATATATGTCTCTCTCTCTCTCTCTCTATATACTCTCCTATCTCTCCCACTCTCTCTCTCTTTATACTCCCCTATACCTGTCTCTCTCTCTCTCTCTCTCTCTCTCTCTCTCTCTCTCTCTCTCTCTCTCTCTCTCTCTCTCTCTCTCTCTCTCTCTCTATACTCCCCTATATCTCTCTCTCTATATATATATACTCCCCTATATCTGTCTGTCTGTCTGTCTGTCTGTCTGTCTGTCTGTCTGTCTGTCTGTCTGTCTGTCTGTCTGTCTGTCTGTCTGTCTGTCTGTCTGTCTGTCTGTCTGTCTGTCTGTCTGTCTGTCTGTCTGTCTGTCTGTCTGTCTGTCTCACTCTCTCTCTCTGTTGCTCTCTCTCTCTCCCTTTTTCTCCCCCTGTCCTCTACTCTTGTGACCACACCGACCAAGGAATCCAGAAATAAAAGGCTTCATTTGGCTTCATCTGAGTGATCATTAGCCAAGGACCCAGCCACGGCCCACGAGGACTCTGCCCAAGTATGTGCCGACAGAGGGGAACCAATGGTGATGTACAGTGTGGTGCCAGGACAGGACTTGGGCCGTCTGGGAGCAGGCTGAGACCTTAGGGAGTTAGAGCTCCCTCTGAAGCCCCTCAACCCCCTTGAAACCCCCTCAAACCTGGGAAAGAGATCTCACCCACCTCCCCTAGCATATTCATAGAGGCATTACAAAGGATGGAAGCCACTTAGAGCTCTGCAAGTTTGATGCGCTAACCAGTGGGTGAACCTTTTGAAGAGGAACCCTGATTTCTCAATTTGTCTGCCCATTGTCGAGGTATTTACTTTAAACGAGAGCCACTTAAGAGCCCTACTGGCTGGATGTGTTAACCAGAAGCCAGTAGGCCCTTTGAAGGAGGCCTTAGACTTATGTTTGATGTCTCAGTGTTTGTTGGCAAGGTGGAATATGTCGGAATGGTAATGGAAGGAGTAGTTCAATTGGAGCTCCTGGCCTGGACCTTCTGCATTGTGAGCAGACAGAGACTCTCCCACAATCGGAGTATCAAACAGATCCTCTATCACAGAGGTGTGTGTGAATGTGTAGATGTGAGCCAGACCAGAGCATGTTGAGTACACACTGTAGTTCAGCAGAGACCAGGAATTAATGCGTTTATCCTGCGGGATGCGGAATGTCACTTGGCCTCCATGGCATCTCTCAGAGGTGGAGCGTTGAAGGGAACGTTTTGTTTACCTGTTGGAGAGGCCTTTTTTTTCATATTCCCACTTTTAACAGTTATTTCATTTCCCGTTTGATGTTTACCAAGTCTGGCACCAGGGTTTTGGAGCCGGCCCAAGTTCAGGTTCACCCTTTGGTGCCTCTCTTTGTACCCCCATTGCTGAGGCTTCTCTTTCTGAGAGCATCAATTTCAACAGCGCCGGAAATGAAACTGTATCGCCTCCTGAGTTTCGGAGAGACAGAGAGAGGGAAAGAGGCACTGTCTACGAGAGAAAGAGAGAGAGAGAGAGACCATCAGAAGGCAACAATGCCAGGCACTGTTTAACCTTGTTTTTACAATAAATAATCGATAATATTTCAACCGGACGGTAAACTTTTCAATACAAGAGAGAAAGACATGGTCTCGCTCCAGTGGCGCGCACATGAACAAATCTAAGGACATCACTGACGTGATCATTCTCGCTCATTTTTCAGAATAAAAGCCTGAAGCTATGTCTAAAGACTGTTCACACCCTGTGGAAGCCACAGGGAAAGGAATCTGGTTGATATTCCTTTAAATGGAGGATAGGCTTGCAATGGAACAGAGTCGTTTCAGAAAAACAGCACTTCCTGGTTGGATTTTCCTCAGGTTTTTGCCTGCAATGTAAGTTATGTTATACTCACAGACAATATTTAGACAGTTTTGGAAACTTTAGAATGTTTTCTATCCTAATCTGCCAACTATATGCATATTCTAATAGGCAGTTTACTGTGGTAACGTTTTTTATCCAAACATCAAAATACTGCCCCCTAGCTTCAAGAGGTTTTAAAAGGGATTGGAAGCTCTAAATTACGCCGTCGTGTCTGACCTGCGTTGCTGCAGCACTAAGCTTACAGACGAGAAGGGTTTTACCTCCCCACACGCAGCTTCATTAAGCTCCACCACAATAGTTATTTACCTCCACATCAGTCTTTCTGTAGTTGAATTGGCCCCAAATGACCCCAACCTAGGCGTCAACAATTGTTCACTGGAAACCAATGTTTTCTATAACACTGTTTAGTAATAGTGCTGTCTGGAAGATACGCACCCTCAGGGCCATGGGCCAGGCTTGTTCCGAGGGAGGGAGGGAGGGAGGGAGGGAGGGAGGGAGGGAGGGAGGGAGGGAGGGAGGGAGGGAGAGGGAGGGAGAGAGAGAGAGAGAGAGAGAGAGAGAGAGAGAGAGAGAGAGAGAGAGAGAGAGAGAGAGAGAGAGAGAGAGAGAGAGAGAGAGAAAATAGAGAGAGAGAGACAGAGAGAGAGAGCGCAGGCGGACCTGATGGCATCCTAAATGAGATGCTCTAACTCACTAGTGCAAAAAAGAGAGAGAGAGGGATAGGGAGAGGGAGAGGGAGAGAGAGAGAGACCCATCCCCACCTCCCTATTTTGGTCATTGTGGATTCTTATTTATGACATGCACCGTCGGCCCGCTGATTTGGTATGGCCGCCCGGTGCGGCCCACCAAGTGGAGTAGAGCACCGTAACACTGACTGTTTGTGATTCATGACTGTTTGAGAGGGCAGTCCAAACACTGGACCTATCAAGACAAGCTTGCTGTTATTGTTTGCCTTCAGTGTGTATGTATGTTCCAGAGAGCTGTGGCTGTGTGAGAGCTTGGCAGGCCATGTCGCTTGTCTGTTTGTGCTCCCCGTCCACACACACACCACCAGCCTGCCCCCCCCCCCCCCCCCCCACACACACACAAATGCACGCAAGCACCAATCCTCGGAAGGTTGGGTGAATTGATGGTTGCCCTTTGATCGGAGAGAGTTATAGTGACTTAAATGTATGAGCCTCAGAGTAAATGGTCCCTGCGATGGCTCCAACAGCCTGGACACACACTCTCTCTCTTTGGTTAGCCTCCTGGCTCTCTCTGCAGGCCCACAGTCACATGAACCACAGACTACAGGCTTGTGATGAGTTTTTATGAGATTTTTATTCTCTGTGAAACTGATTTTCAGTATTTCTACTAGCTACATGTATACTAGTACGGATTCGTCGATAGACCTTAAAGACCTACTAACAGTATGGGAGATCTTTGGCGAAACCTTCTGGTGATGTACAGTTTTAGATTTCTTTCGGTAAGTTTCGAGGTAAGATTCAATTTGCAGGTCCAGATGAAAATAAACCACTAAGGAAACCTAGTCAGTTGTACAACTGAATGCCTTCAACTGAAATGTGTCTTCCGTATTTAACCCAACCCCCTGAATCAGAGAGGTGTAGGGTGGGGGGGGGCTGCCTTAATCGACATCCACGTCTTCCTCATTTAACCCAACCCCTCTGAATCAGAGAGGTGTAGGGTGGGGGGCGGGCTGCCTTAATCGACATCCACGTCTTCCTCATTTAACCCAACCCCCTGAATCAGAGAGATGTAGGAGGGGGGCTGCCTTAATCGACATCCACGTCTTCCTCATTTAACCCAACCCCCTGAATCAGAGAGGTGTAGGGTGGGGGGCTGCCTTAATCGACATCCACGTCTTCCTCATTTAACCCAACCCCCTGAATCAGAGAGGTGTAGGGTGGGGGGGGGCTGCTTAATCGACATCCACGTCTTCCTCATTTAACCCAACCCCCTGAATCAGAGAGGTGTAGGGTGGGGGGGTCTGCCTTAATCGACATCCACGTCTTCCTCATTTAACCCAACCCCTGAATCAGAGAGGTGTAGGGTGGGGGGCTGCCTTAATCGACATCCACGTCTTCCTCATTTAACCCAACCCCCTGAATCAGAGAGGTGTAGGGTGGGGGGGGACTGCCTTAATCGACATCCACATCTTCCTCATTTAACCCAACCCCCCTGAATCAGAGAGATGTAGGGTGGGGGGGGGGGGGCTGCCTTAATCGACATCCACGTCTTCGGCGCCCGGGAAACAGTGGGTTAACCCCCTTGCTCAGAACGACAGATTTTTACCTTGTCAGCTCTGGGATTCGATCCAGCAACCTTTCCGTTTACTGGCCCGACGCTCTAACCACTAGGTTACCTACGGTGTGTGTGTGCGTGCGTGCGTCTGCCGAGTGTGCCGTGGGAGAGCTTGGCGAGCCGTGTCGCTTGTCTGTCCATCAGGATGTCAGTCTCTTTGCTCTCCCCATCCATCCCTGGAACATTCTGTCATTATTTTCGTTGTAGATTCGGGAATTGATGATTGGATTCTCCCCTACAG